>NC_083359.1:100933826-101241614 GCF_030254825.1 Meriones unguiculatus | reverse complement strand
CCACTGAGCTGTCTTCCCCATACCACAGATGTCTTAAATGTAAACACTTAAGTGGTGTGTCTTTTTGTCTGAGTCTACCGCTAAAAGAAGGTCAACAGATATTTGTTAGCTTCAAAACAGATAGAGAATGGAGAGGAAAGAAAACACCACCGGAAGGGACAGCAATTATTAGTAATTTGCAACTGATTGCTTAGCTCTTAATCAGTACTCACCAGTCAGTACTCTTTGAAAGGCTGGTGCGTTCTTTAAGATGCAAAAGCATGTTACTGGTGTGTTCCCATTGGTCAGAGCTGGCACTGGAGCAAGAGGCAGCTGGCTTTGGAGCATGGTCACTAAGATACAACTTCCTTTAAGAACTTGGCTACTTTTACAGGAGGGGTGCCTGGTGCGAGCCAGGCTGTCTGAGGCCAGATGTAGAGAGAGGTTCTTATGAGGGCTGAGGCTGCAGAAGCTGGTTATGACTGTGATGCCGCCACCCGGGGACAGGCCTGGGATTAAATGTGAGAGGGATGTTTCTGATTTGGCAACAAGGGTTCCTCCCCATTTCAAGTATGTCCATCTGCACCTTCCCCTGCTCACTGTCTGGGACTCAGGGTGGCACAGGACATTCGCTGGCTTGTGAATTTGATGTCTTAATGTTGCCACTCTGAAAAGTCCTCCCTACCCCAATCCCTAGCCTGTTCCCTGTGCTTTTCGTTCTGTTCTGTTTTTGCTTTGCTCTGCCCAGAGCCTCATTATTGACAGAAACAAGTGCTTTCCCACTGAGCCACACTTCCAGCTCCTCTTTCCAGAGTAACCTGTGAACAGGTAGGGCCCCCATAGACTCATGTGTTTAATGCTTAGCCCACAGGGAGAGGCACTGTTAAATATTCTCTTTTTTAAGAATTGTGTTGGTCATGGTGTCTCTTTACAGCAATGGAAACCCTAACTAAGACATAACCCATCAAGGCTTTTAAAAGAACAACCCAGAGGGGATTCCACAGAATGGAGCAGGACTTGGTCCCTTGTTCAGCTAGAGGGGAGAAAAGCAGGCTCCTTGCAGGCAAGGTAGAATCCCTGTGCTGTCTACAAATTCTCAGTGTTCTTAGCGCTGTCTTAGGGAAATTCTGCCTGCGTGGAGAAAGTGTTGACCTTTTTTTCCTTCTTCTGGAGCTCTGAGAGGGTTCTTGAAGGTGTCTGAGCCATCCAGGCCTGTCCTGGAGACACCCATATACTTCAGCTTCCCCACCCTGCACAGGCAGGTGGCAGGGAGTGGACGTGAGCTCAGGTGGTCCCCGCAGAGCCCTGCTGGCTGTCTCCTCCCCTGGGCCCTCTGGGAGGTTCCAGTTTGGCAGATATTGAGAAAAGATTGGAAGAAGTGGGGTGGTGAGGTGCGGTCTTGAAATCTGATCTGTGGTTGCTACTCTCCAAATCCAAATGGCGTTCCACCCACTATGCAGCTGCTGGTTCCCATGTCCTTTAAATCAGGACATGGTGACCCTGTGCGCCTGCAGAGGCAGAACAGGACAAACATATTCTACCTCCTTCGTCTTCAGGGTAAGCAGTCAGTCTTGCGGTTTTGGTCAGTGTAAGCCCAAGGCAGCCACATTGCCAATTGTCACAAACACCCCCCCCAACACACACCACCACCACCACCAAAGCAAAGAGGAGCTATAGTGAGCAGGGCACATGCATACCCAGGTTTTGGTGCATCTTGAACCTTGCTCATCGGAGTGAGGATGGGCTCTCTATGGCTTCCCTTATCACCTGCCCCTCCTGACCTGGACATCCTCCTGTCTGAAGGAGTGGGCACAACCTCTTCCCTAGCATCGAAGGGGGGGGGGAAGGGAAGCCGTCAGCTGAACTGACAGAACTCAAGTGGCAGAATGAAAATGGGGTGGGGGGAGGAGGCTGGCCCCACACACATATAACCTTCACATCCTCTGCATTTCGGGATACAGATGTCTAGAGGCTGACTGAACACTTTTGAGCATTTCATGATCTTGGACATACAACAGTCTGAAACATGATGCTGTTTTCCCAGAGTTTCTTTTGTCCTGACACATGAACAGCCTGGCCTGTGTTTTGAATCTCCTGTGTGCTTGCATCACACAGCCTTCCATGCCCTGCCGAATTTACAGGTCACAAGGACTCTGTAAAGACTTCCTGATTTTACCGACAGGCTGAGGAGGTTTTGTAGTCTAAGATGAACAGGTGGGATATGGCAGGGCTAGGAGCTTGCTGGAGGCATTGGGAGCCTGTTGGAAATGACTTTACTTTGTCTGTGATTAAAGCATTTATGTTTTGCCAAATTTGGGTCTTGTGTAGATTCACCTGGTATAGGGGGTAGCTAGCTATAGCTCTGGATCAAATCTAGCCGTGGCCTAGTCTTACACATTAAGAATGTTTCTTACAACTCTCAATAGGATTGTTTTTGTTATTTGTTTAAAAAAAAAAAAAAAACATGGCTGGGTGGTGGTGGCACACACCTTTAATCCCAGCATTTGGGAGGCAGAGGCAGGCAGATATCTGTGATATCAAGGCCAGCCTGGTCTACAGAGAGAGTCTAAGACAGTCAAGGCTACACAGAGAAACCTTGTCTTGAAAAACCAAAACACAAAACAAAACAAAAAACACAGCAAGGATTCTGGGAAGATGGTCCAGCAGGTAAAATACTTGCTATACAGGCTGAAAACCTGAGCTCGGACCTCTAGCCCTGGGCATGGTAGCACCAACATCTATAATCTCAGCACAAGGCAGAGGGAGCTCAGTTCTTAGCTGGCTTAGCCACACTGGTGAGCTAAGGTTCCAGGGGAGTCCCTCCGCCTAAACAAATAAACAAAGTTAAACAAAGTGGAGAGGTGGCTAAAGAAAATCAAAGGACGTCAACCTCTGGAAAGTACACACACACCACATATACCCCAGGGAGAGAGAGAGAGAGAGAGAGAGAGATCACATAAACTACAACCTGAAAGCCAGTAGCCCTGGTATCGTGCCCACTATCATCTTATTGTTTTTGGTCTTCCTTTCCCAAGAGTGCTCTGCAAAATTAAAACCTCACTAAGGGATTCACAGATGCATCTCGGTATTAGAAAGCGTGCCAAGTACGCTCTGAGGCCCTGGGGTAGATCACCAACGCCAGAACAATAAAGTTATTCTATGCTTGAAGCTGGAGGTGCCAGTAGATATTTCTCCTCCTCCTCTCCTTCCTCCTCCTTCTCTCCTTCTTCTCCCTCTTCTCCTTCTCTTCCTCCTCCTTCTTCTGAGACGGGGTCTTACTGGGTAATTCTTGACCTGGAACTCACTATGCAAACAAGCTGGCCTCACGGAGATGCACCTGCCTCTGCCTCCCAGTGTACCAAACACCCAGTAGAGAGTGAGAGATTTCAGGCTGTTGGCTCCACCCGTTTGAGTCTATGTAAACCTCAGGCTAATTGCCTGGCAGGGCAGGCCGAAGGCTGTGTCATGACTTTGCTGGTTGCGTAACAGGAGGAGAAATTCTGGCCTTGGAATAGAGGGAAGTGAAAGAAGGGAATATGCCCAAGGCTCCCAGAGACCTTGGCAGGCAACTGAGCTTCTTAGAAGGAAAATGCACAGGCCACATCATCAACTCAGCAACACAAGTGTGCAAAGCAGTCCACTGAGGCTTGCCCTTTCACATTAGACATGTGATATGACTGGTGGGTGGTGGGTTTCTCGAGGACTGGTTCAGGTTTCATGTTTGACTTGTGTCATTATTCCGGTACATGCTAAGACAAACTCAGTCATCCCCAGCAAGGACCTTTGCATGGCTTTCCTGCTTGGCTTATCTGCCTGCTATGAAAAGGCCCTAGGCAGAAACAAGTCTCCAGGAAGAGTGTCAGAAACTAAGGGTTAGCTGGCTCAGCGGGTAAATGATTGCCTCAAAAGTCTAAGGGCCTGACTGAGTCTGATCTTCCAAAGGCATGGTGGTACACACCTGTGCTGGCGACATCCAGGTTCAGAAAGAAGCCCTTGTCTCAGAAAGTACGGTGGAGGGGCTGGAAGGGTGGCTCCGTGGCTGAGAGTGTGGGCTGCTCTCGAAGAGGACAGTAGTTTGGGTCCTAGCTTTACAGAACTACCTGTAATTCCAGATCCAGGGGGTCTGATGCTTTTGACCTCTGCAGGTACCCACACAGGCATGAACGTACATACACACATAATTAAAGATGATAAAAATAAATATTTTAAATTAAAAAAATAATGCGAAGCGTGATTGGGGAAGATAACAAATAACCACTTCTGACCTCTACATGCACATCCCCCCACCCCCCACCCCCACACGTGCACAAGGGGTTTTTCTTCATCCTTCAACAATACACTCTGGAGCCCCACAAAGGAGGTCCCCCATGTTGCCTGGGTCAGCCGGGCCCCTGGCAGCTTCTGCTCTTCTTGTACTTTCAGCGTTCAGCCCCTTCCTCCCCTAGAAAGCGTCAGGAGGGCTAATTATTTCCCGAAGCTGACTCAGACAGCATTTTGTCTGCCAAAGAATTCTGTTAGCTTAAGTGCACCACGGAGCAGTCTCCTCGTGATTCCTGGTGAGGGAAGCTCACCAGGCGCCGTGAGGGAAGCTCACCAGGCGCCATCACGGAGGAGGAGCAGGGGAGGTTCACAGCCTGTGGCCTGGGGTGGGGTCCGGTATGGACCCCCCAAGGGCTGGGCTGGTTGCCAGGAAGGAGTGGCGGGAGTGGAGGAGCCGTTGCTGAGGAGTGCCTCCCACGGGGTGTGTGAGAAGGCAGCCTCAGAACACTCTCACCACCAGGCCGCTTTTCAGCCAGTCCCTGTGGGGCCAGCCCTCCTCGCCTTTCATTTTGTTGATTGGAGATTGTATCCCTGAATAGAGCTTAATGTCCTTTGGAAATTATCTGCTCTCTGGCTCTCACTCGCTCTCTCTCTCTCGCTCTCTCTCTTTTTTCTTTTCAAAAATGTCTCCTGTTTTCTGCATTTGTTGTCCATTGTCACTGTGTTCCTAACTGCTGGAGGTGGACAATGGGACATCAGAGGACAGATATAAATGCTGCTGCTCTGAAGCCAACCATGGGAAGTGGGAGGGAAGGAGGAAGTAAGAGAGGCTCTGAGGGTTGGAGGCTGGGTGAGTGTGGGATGGAGAAGGGTAATCCTGGGAGAGTGGACCGCAGAGGGGTGGGCGGGGCTGTAGACGGGGGGCGGGGCTGCAAGCTGGAAAGCTGGGGATGGCCAGAAAAAGCTGGTCAAGAGGATGGGAATGACCCTGAGCTAAAGACGCCGAGCTGAAAAAGACCCAGAAGTGGACCGGGATTTTGTACGCAAGTTATACTAGTGCGTTTCATCTCCTGGTAGACCGGAGACTTACAATAAATTACATAGTTGCAGTTCTACCTGAACAATCACCTGCCCTCCACAAACAGCACAGTTTTGGCTCGTAGGTGCCGGCTGCGACTACAGCAACCACTACACAGAAGGAAGCATTTCACATATCTAATCACGGTTTGCCTGATGATGAGTTCTAAGAAAGGTATCCTCAGGTGACACTGTCACACAAACAGCACAAAAGTGCCCTTACACAAACTGAGATAGTAACCACACCAGTAAGCTACAGAGTCTCAAAGGGACCAAAACGTTGTTACATCACACATGACTATGCCACTTAATTCCTCTGTTTACCAAGGAGTGATGAAAAAGTTCAAGAGGCTAGAGGACTGCCAGGCATTGTAGGGACAACTAGGTCTGGCTGAGCTAGGGCAGTAACAGGGCATGGCTTTCAGCTTGTGAGTTTCTGGAACTCACTACACAGACCAAGCTGGCCTCAAACTCACAGAGATCCATCTGCCTCTGCCCCCCATGTTTGGATTATAGGTGTGTGCCACCATCGCCTGGCCTTGTAGAAAGTTTAGCTTACTCCGAAATGGGTCCTATTCAATAGCGGAACCTGGAATTTCTAGCTCGTCGTCAGGGTCACCTGAGCCCTGTTCGCTCTGTCTCCTGAACACACATTCCTAAGTGCTTTGTTCTGTGGTGAAGCACAAATTACAGGATCTTCTGGAGAAGCTGAAGTCTAAAGACTTACAGATGGTAGAGAATTAAAGCTTGAGTTCAGTTTGCTGAATTGGTGGGTCCTGCACTGCTGTTGTGAGCCGGGGACAGTGGTGGGTACAAGGCGCTTACTGAGCAATTATTAAGGTGTGTGCTGTAAGGAAGGGCCCTAGCACAAAGCTCTGCAGGAGGCTCCCTTGCAAATGGGAGCCTGTAGGGCGAGTTGGAGCCAGCTGGGACTGTGGCCAAAAAAGCCAGAGGACCTTTCTGAGCTAATACGAGGCGGCTTTTAGTGGACCAAGATGTCTCCATAATGTGGCCGGGTGGCGATTCCTGCTGAGCTTGCAGTGATCAATACCCTCAGGTTAGGAGCTGGTTCATCTGCTCGCTTCCTTCTTGGCTTTTTATCACGGCCACCGCCCCACCCTCGCATCTAAAGCAAGAGACAGAGCATGGATGGATTGGAGAGTCTGCGCCTGTAGAAAGACAGGACTGGGGAAAGGTCTCGCTCTGCCTCTGTTCAGGTACATTCACACAGTCAATGTGTGGTCCCAGGCCTTGACCTTGGCAGAGAGAGGTGCTGGGCAGGGGAGCGTCCCTGGCGACTATCTCTAGGGAACCAGTCTGACTTTGTCCCTCCCTGGTTGGGTCATATCCAGGCAACCGGAGGCTGCTGCTTCTGCTCCTTCTAAGACTCTGTTTTTGTTTATTTTGGAGACTGGTTAGAAGAAAGGTCTCAAACTAGCTTAGCACAAAGGGCACCTCAGGGAATAGATAAGGCTTTTCTTTTTTAACACACAGGCAAAGAAAATACAATCAAAATCAGGGACAAGAATGTCCCAGGAACCCCAACATGGCCTCGAACTCACAATCTTCCAGCCTCAGCTTCCCAAGCAGTTGGAATTATAGACAGTCTCACACCACCAGCCATGGCTAAATTACGGACATTTTTCAAGAGCCAAACATTTTCTTTTATTTTTTGAGGGCGTGTGGGTTGTTGGTTGAGTTTTTTCCTATTTGGGAAATCATGGTCTCAATTTCAGATCTTTTGGCAAAGACAAACTATAACCAAAGAAGAGAAAGAGCTGCCAAGCCATGGCTGCAGCCAGGGCCAGGGCTGGTCAGTTCTGGCAATGTACAGTTTGTCTGCTTGCCACATCCTAGGTGTTCATCTTCCCATGTTCTGAGATCCACGCACTGGATCAGCCATGACTAATCTGCTCACTAGATGGAACCTGAGTTCCTTAAGGTTGAGGAGTCTAACCTGTTTTCCTTATAGCCTCAGGATCCAGAAGAGTTTGTGGCATGTCAGTCAGCTTTCAATCAAATACCTGGTGCATCAAATAATGACACTTTCTTGAAGGAAGGTTCTAGCACACAGAAGATGACAAGACACAGCTTAGGAAATGCCCTTGAAGCCAGGCAGCGGTGGCACACACCTTTAATCCCAGTAGTTGGGAGGCAGAGGCAGGTGGATCTCTGTGAGTTCGAGGCCAGCCTGGTCTACAAAATGAGTTCCAGGACACCCAGGGCTACATAGAGAGACCTGGCACAAAACACCAAAAAATAAAATGAGCTTTATGCAAGAAAAAGCAAGGATTTGTTCTTTCATGCCTAAGAATTCTAGAGCAAGAGTGAGAGCTGCATGAAGTCAGCAGGAAAGTTGCCTCTGTCATCCTTAGCTCTACATTCCTCCCCACTCCCACACCATTACCTCATGGTCCAGGAGGGCTGAGGAACATCCGTCATTGTGTCTGCATTTCAAGCAGCAGGATGAGGGAGAGGAACAGACAGGCAATAAAAGGGTGATCCACACATCTGAGTCAGCTCCATCTAAGTAAGCGTCTTGAAAATTCCATGTACCATAGCGCTTTCTGTCTAAGCAGCCGTGAAGGCATGGAAATGAAAGCCTTTAGCTGGGCACAGTGCTTCTGATGAGCTTAGAGCTTCAGAGTTAGACGGAAGAGCAAAACAGATGTCACTCCGTAACCTGGAATCTCGGTCCCAGTCCCTAAGCTTAAACTGTCAGGAAACACATGCGTGAACATACACCCACATGCACACACACACACACACACACACACACACACACACACAGTCGCATGCACAAGCGCCTTTTCTAAGTTAAAAATCAACAGATCTGTACAGGCAACTGCCCTTTGCTCTACACCTCAGAACCCCTAAACAAAGGGGCTAGTGACCAGGGCGTTCTTCTCCATGGAGAGTGACAAGAAGTTATGGGAAGGATCCTGTCCCTTCCTCCATTGCTCATTTGTATTCACAGGATGGGATCAGATAGACTTCAGCCTAGACAAACTGCAGTTAGCAAGTGGGCATCTGTCACGAGGCTGGGTGATTTTTACGAGAATGGGTGCTGACCTTCTTGTTGAGTGTCATGTAGTGCCTCGAGGGCCCTGCGGTGGCACTGGCAGTCTGGATCAGCCCCTGTAGGTTAACAACCCTGTCTGGTAGCCTGCAGGCTTGTGCATTAGTCTCTAGAGCCGGGTGAGAGAAGAGAGACCCCTAGTCCTCCCACCCTTAGTCCCCCCCCCAGGCTGAGAGCCCCCGTAGCCACACCGCAGCTTTCCTGTGGCTGTGGGAACCCCCACTGCTTTGGATTCCCTGGTTAGTGCCTTCTCACACTGCAGGTTGATTTTCTGTTCCATTGGAAGTCTGTGAATGTAGGCCAGCCACGATAAGGAGAGGTGGGAGGGCGACAAGGAGCCCTGCCTTTTGTTTTCTGTTACCTTTCTGACTTGTTTAACTCTCCCAGGTCTGTTTCCTTAGGTAAAATAGGAATGGTAATCACAGCCACCTCCCAGGGTGAGCGGCTTGAAGGAGACACCACTTACCACAGAGCCTGAGCACAATAGGCCCTCACTAAAAGACAGTTAGGTCTGCATCTGAGAAAACAGAATGAAGACAGATAGCAGGGCCCTTTGTGAGCACTGGACCCCTGAACAAAACCTCTTCTGACATGAGAGAAATTTGCAACTCTGGCATCTTGGATGACATCCCAGGAAGGGATGGGCACCCACTGCCACAAGCCAGCCCTAGGCAGAGACAGCTGGCCCCAGAGGACCCAGGCCCCTCCCCATCGGAAGGTTGCAGACCCAGCTCAGAGAGCTGATTCACATTTTGTCCTGGGAAACGCTGCACTTGGAAAACATTATTGATTCTGTGGCTCAGGCTGCAAAGCAGGAAGAAAGACTGAATTTCATTACCTAAAGCATTTATGCTTACTGTCCGTATGTTCTATTTAAAGAGGCACTTGGCAATCGTTTTCATTAGTGTCTCTTCTGAAAACAGTTTCGTCCCCATCTTACAAAAACAGAAATGAGAAGAAATAGCTGGCTAAAGAGCACACGGCCAAGCAGCAAAACTTAGAGATTGTGGCCCTCAAGCTTCTTTTGGCTTGCTTGACTAATCTGCTCCCCTAGTGCCTGAAGGGGCCTCTCCTACCTTATCACATTCGCCAGGGAAATGCAGACCACCAGACTAGGCCACAGGACCCTGTGTCCTCCCAGGACCAGAGGTGGACATTCTGTGACCAGCCAGTCTTCAAGTAGGGTATTAGGACTTTTCCACGATCTGTGTCACAATGCAGAGCTCTGCACACTGGACTTGGGGTGTGTGGGGAGTAGGGAACAGAGAACTAGCCTTGTGTAGCCTCCGACCTCAGCATTGAAAGAAAACTGCGGCTGAGCATGAGCTCATGGATTTGAGGGAGAGGTCGAGGTGTAAACAGGAAACAAATCCGTGGTCCAGGTAAGTCATTGTGTCTCCTGGCATCTTCTATGTGTGGCACAACTGCCTCCCTCCGACACTTTCTACACAGTAGCTCTTGACCATGACTCCAGGAGGAGTGGGTATGGCCACAGCCCCATTTTCACAAGAGCTAAGACTTAGGTAAATGAAGCCCCAGATCCAGAGTCAAAGTAGCTCAGAATCTCTGCCAGCCTCCCCAGCTCTTCTCGGAGGAGGCCTGGCCAGCTTCCAGACAATTCTAGTGCAGCGCTGGAGACAGGGCCATGCTGCCCCCGAGCTGGGGACCAAGGCCTTTGATCGCAGCGGCATGGCAACCTGTCCTGCTACCAGGAGAAGCATTCTTGTCACGTGGCCCTCCGAGACGGGTCAGTCTGTAGAGAACAGTGTTTGGTGGCTGCACCGCACAGAGAACATGGTGAACCTAGTAGGCCTGATTGCAGAGAGAAACTAAGAAGGCAGGTTGTGGCTTCTCAGTTGCTGAAACAGACACCCGAAATAACCCCAGCCCTCAGGCCTGACCTGGTACCTTCCTTGTTTCAGGAAGGAGCTTTATCAGATTGCTAAGAGCACAGTTCAGTTCTCTTTATTGTGGCCCCCTCTGTGTCCTGAGGCAAGGCCTTTCCTCTCTCCTTTTGAGATAAACCCAAGGGGTCAGTTGTCTGTAATAACTCAACTGACCCAGCACGAAGACCACCCGTGGGACCTGGCTCTGCTGGGGTGTTCAGAGAAGGAAGCTGATCTGGAGCCTTTGAGATGTGCATGCAGGCATCTGTTATGCGTTCTTTTGCTGCCGGGCAAAAACCTCTGTGTAGACGCAACCGTCCACCGTCAGCTTTCAAGACAGGCCTCAGCAAGCAAGCAGCTCGGTGGGAGGCACCCTTAGTCAGCTTGGAAAGTACGGCCTGCCACCTGACCTCTGTGATCCATGTGGCATGCTCTTTCTGTTCTCTAGAGTCTGTTGGTCCTTCTTAAGGCCTTCCCCTGCCCACTGGGGCTTTCTGTAACATAGGCGGCAAGCCCATTGAGAGGCTAGGAACCCCTAGAATAGAGCTGGCTGCTTAGACACCCTAACATCACCCCCAGCGTCTTCCAAGCCCGAATGTTTTCAGTGCTTGACTCTGCCACTGGAACTCTGCCACGCCTCTCATAACAGTTGAAAACAGTCATCGAAAGCACCAGATGACACAATTTCCCTTGGAGATTGGGAAATTATGGCTGGGATGATGGCATATTTCTGGAACCCAGGATGGATGGCCTCCCAGAGGCCAACATGCTCCCATCCCACTTCACTCAAGCAGCTCAACTCTTTCCTGTGTTACATACCAGGTCAGGTACAGAGTTCACTTGAATGAGAGCTCCATTGCTTATTATCCTCCACCTTCCTGTTATACAGCTTTTTAAAAGAAGAAACATCATGCCAGGCAGTGGTGGTGCACACCTTTAATCCCAGCACTTGGGAGGCAGAGGCAGGCAATCTCTGAGTTCGAGGCCAGCCTGGTCTACAGAGTGAGTTTCAGGACAGCCAGGCTACACAGAGAAATTATGTCTCAAAAACAAAAAACCAGGAGGAGGAGGAGGGAGAAGAAGAAGCAGAAGTAGAGGCAGTGTGTTGTTATGTTGGTTGATTTGGGTCCTGGGGGCTCAGGGTATCAGACATGCTAAGCAAGTGCTCCATCACTGAGCTACATCCCAACACTAAGAAGTCAAGCATGAAGAAATGCTGGGCAAGTCAGTCAGGTCTCAGCTGGGCCTCTCTGGATGAGTCTGCATCTTGGCAGCTCTGTCACTGATCCTGGGAAGAAGATTCATGACCTCATAATCTTCCCCAGCTCTTGTCTTTGTGACAAAGGAGGTCACTATTTAAAATATTGATCTAAGGTAATAGCCACATACAGGGATCCAACATAGTTCAGAGTTAAAATAACATGAAATCAGGGCATAGGTTGCCTTCCAAAACAAAAGGGTCATCTTTTTTCTTCCACCACAAGCTCCCTGGAGGCCCAGGAAGAAACGGGGGCTTGTGAGGCCAGTTTACTCTGCTCTGCTCATCTGTGGACAAGTGACCCTGTGGCTACGGACAGACCAAAAGGAGCATCTCAACCTGTTTAGATGGTGGCCTCTTTTACAGTGAAACGTGAGGCCAGGGCTCCAAGCCATCATTGTCCAGAGAGTTCCCAGGGAGGCTTCTGTGCTGTGCCCTGGATGCCCATCGCAAGTGCCCCGGCTGGTCCCATCCCTGGGCTCTGCCTCCCCGAAGAGTCCTGTTGCATCAAATGACTGTTAACATTTCCTTTCACGGCCTTTTCAAGCTGCTGGGTGAGAGCCAAGTAGCAGCTTCGCAGGGTTCATTCACCCCAGAGCGGGGAGCTTTTCAGCGCTGTGGGAAGGCTGTGTGTTTGCAAATCAGCATAGTAGGGCAGAGCGATTTGGAAGCCATTTCTCAGTTCATCACACTCCTACTCACTGGGAAACTAACCCTGCTATGTGAAGCCTGTCTGGAGTTGTGACACCCTAATGTCACTCATTTCATCTCATCAAACACCCACCCCTCTTAAAAATGCCACGAGGCATGTATTTATGTTTAAGTTAAAGGTGAATTAAAGTTGGAAAATTCTGGAGAATCTTCTGGCAGTGCACAGACAGATCTGGAGATGAGCGCTCTACCCAGGGAAAGCATTTGACCAAACTGTGAAGTAGGGGGAGTTTGATGTTGTGGTAGACCCCCACTGCTACCCCCATCTTAGCCTGCACTTTCACAGGCTGCCTGGTACCTCCCTCTTCCGTGGCTGTCACCAAGAACTGGCCCTCACCCCTGCTCTGAACCTCCTTCCTCTCAGCTCCCCTGAAGCCCAGTTGCAGCTTCTCCTTGGGGTGGGGTGGGGTGGGGTGGGGTCTCTTAGAGACAGTTCTTTGGAAAGCTGCTGACAGCTAGGAGTGCTCAGAGTGATGCTATTATTTTCGCAGGTTTAATCCTTCCCAGGGATATGTGTAAGTTAACTAGAGATGATACCACCCCCCCCCCCCAACAAAAGTAATTTGCAGTGACATGTCAACAGATGACAGGCTGAATGGAGGAGAAAGGGAGAGCAGCCCGGTCGGTGTGGCAATGTTTGTACTAGGTATGCAAATCTTTGCTTGGGATAATACAGAAGACATTGGACAAGGGTTCTCTTTTCACTTAATCCGTTATTGACTTAACACCTACTCCATGCCTCGCCCTAGAAGCCCAGAGACAGACGAGACTGTGCTCTGCTTCATAATAAAGGTTTCCTGAGCAACACAGGGAAACGTTTCTGGTACATAAACGTCAGGAGAAGGGGTCTGCATGGAGAAAGCCGCACAGGATTAACACCCTCACTGTACTTTATCAGCTTACCTGAGACACAGTCACCTGTGTAGGCCAAGCTGTGTTCGAACTCGTGGACCTCCTGCTTCAACCTGCCAAGAAGCCGGGCTTATAGGTGCGCACCACTGTGCAGTAACTAGGCTTGCACTGACCTTTAAGGATGAGAGCTTCACCAGGCTAAGGCTGGGCCGCAGATGGAGCTCACTGCGGTTTGGATCTCCTGCGAAGATAGGGAAATGGTAAATCTTTCAGGTGGGGCCTGGTGAGAGGTCTTTAGGTCATTGGTGAATGGTGTCTTTGATGGGAACTGTAGGATTCAGGCCCTTTCTTCTTTCTTTCTTCCAACCACGAGGTGAACAGTTTTGCTCCATTATGCACCCAGCCGTCAAAATCTGGCCCCGCGAAAGAAACTGCAAAAAGCAATGAGTCTGTCCAGCCATGGTCTGGAACTTCTGCAACCTTGAACTACATTAAACCCTTCACTTTTGTTTGTTTTGAGACAGGGTCTCTTTGTGTAGCCCTGGCTGTCTTGGAACTTGCTCTGTAGACCGGGCTGGCCTTGAACTCACAGAAATCAGCCTGCCTCTGCCTCCCGAGTGCTGGGATTAAAGGTGTGTGCTACCACCAGCTCAAGTAGTGAGAATTTTGGTTTCTTTAAGAAACCAGTTACGTTACATGAATTTGTTTTAATCCCAGGTGTGGGATCTGAGGCTGCTTCAGATTGTCCACAGCAACTGACTATAATTTGATTTGTGCTCTAGCAGGGGTGTGATATTTGACAGCTACAGATCGTTTATGGTTGGGATTCTGGGGACTCTTGAGAAGATATAAATTCGAGAGCCCAGAGAGGGCCTGTGGGGGCTGCTGCTTGCTCTGCCTTTGCCCCTACTGCTGCTGGTTCCTGCTGCTGCTTTTGCTATTGCTAAATTGCTGGAATGCTCGCTGGAGATATCTTGTGGAGGGAAGATCATATTTGCCCCCAAGGAAATCAACACTCCTAATCAGGAGGTAGTCTAAAAAAAAAAAAAAATCAATGGTCCCTCTCCCCTCAATTTTTCTTTCCTGTCTACCTAGTGTTGAAGGGTTGGAAGGGATTGGGGTGGTGAATATAGGAACCCAAATAAATTAACCAAAAGTATGGCTAAAGACTGGCATCTATTTTTTAATTTTTAAAATTTTTTAGAAAGGATCTCTCTATGTAAACCACGCTTGCCTCAAACTCATAGAGATCTGTCTGCCTCTGGAGCCTTAAACTTTTCTTCTTTATGTTAGATAGCTCGGTTTTCTTTGTCACAGTGATAGGGCCCTAACACATGTCTCCAGTGTCTTAAGGGAGGGGGCAGAACCATCTATGGAACTGCCTGAAGTTTTTCAGATCTCTATTCAGGAGGTCACTGCCTTCTCCCAGGTAAGAGACAAATGAAGCTTCATCCAGGGCTCCAAGATGGATAGAAGAGGACAAGGGTAAGAATGAAATGGGTGCAGATAATGGGATGCTTTGAAAGGGGAGTGAAAAGAGAAGTGACAGATGACAGTTCATGCTGTCATGTGATACGATGACAGCTTTAGCTGAAGATAGGAATTATGGGAGCAAGGGCCATGGGAAATAATAAGCTTGGTCTGGGGCCTCTTGGTTAAGAGACCAGGGTGTGGAATGGGGCGGGGGGGGGGGAGCGTGGTTGATGATCCTTGTCTAGTATTTACGTTTTTGGTCTTAAGAGAACACCAGGTGCTTGTCTGAGGCAGACTGATTTCCATCTCTGATCTGACTCCTCCTCCAGCACCATCATTTTCCCAGCAGACAACAGAGTACAGATGTAGATAGAGGAAACCAGAGATCTGGGGCATTACTGCCATGAACCAAAGACAAAGCAGAAGCATCCAGAAGCTCGGTCAGCCCTTTTTATGTACAGACATACTTCCCCGTTTTTCTAAATGTTAAGGCCTGGGTGTAGCTCCACGGTAGCACACTTACCTAAGGTACATGAAACCCTGGGTCCATCCCCAGCAGTGCAAAAGTAATCAGGTAAATGTTAAGCTCGCTTCCTGCCACTGCTCAGTATCTTCCCTCTTTCTCTCCCTCTCTCTCTCCTGTGTAACCCAGCTGGCCTACAACTCACCACTCCCCTGCCTCAACCTCCCTCCTGGGTGCTTGAATAACAGGCTTTCCACACACAACCTCCTCCCACTCATCTCTTGTTTTCAATTTGTTTTTCTCAAGTAATATCTTTGCTTTGGAAATTAATGTTTCTTTGAAAGCAAACGGGAGACTTTCTTATTCTTTTCTCATAGACACTGTTGAGTGAAATTTGGGGTCATCTGCTACTGAGATGAAGGACTTCAATAATTTTTTTATATCCTATTTGCATAATTCATCAGAAACCCTAAAAATGTTGGTGCTCTCTCCCATGTAACTTCACAATTATATAAATGTGTACTTCATGTGATTACAGTGAAAAACTAAGAAATTAACTAAAAATGTCAAAGTGAAGGACTAAATGAATTTAAATGATCCGTAAACTAGAATTTAACACAAGTGCTATAAGAGGCAGAGGCAGGCAGATCTTTGGAGTTTGAGGTTAGCCTGGTCTACATAGTGAGCTCTGGGCCAACCAGACTTACTTAGTGAGGCTCTGTTTCAAAACAAAACAAAACAGAAAAAGAACAAAAACCATCAACATTGTCTGAAAGCTACAAGGACACTCAGTGTTTATTAATTTAGAAAAAAATGGATTATGTGAATGTATTCTGTGTAACTTTGAAAAGATCTGAAGACTAAGCGAAATGTGAATGGCTGAAAAGACAGTGGAAGGCTGTGGTTCGGGGCTGCTGCTGCTGCTGCTGCTGCTGCTGCTGCTGCTGCTGCTTTCGTTTCTCCAGCAGCCTTTCATATCAGGCAGGCAGGGTACTAAGGCCAGCCATTCTCTCAGCCAGGGCTGGACTGGAGAACAGGGAAGCCCTGAAACAGTAGCTAAGCTGGAAATGGGGCTCATGAATTATATTTTTCAAATATGCAAGCACCCTCGGGGGATTCTTTGAAACAGATAATCATATAGGGAGTCTTATAGCAGGTTGTCTTATTACGCATTCCCCGCTTTTCCTGCAACCTTAGGTCTGAAAACCTTAGATCTTCTTCAGTCTCTCAGGGGAAAAAAAAAAAAGCCTACGGCCTCATTTCTTACCCTGAAATTACTGTGATTTGTAGAATTCCACCTCGCTCCGAGCCGTGCCGTTTACCTTCTAACCCAGAAGCGCTGCTGCAGGAGATAAGGAGCCTTCCTGATGACAGGGGTCATGTGAGGGCCACGGGTTCTGGGAATGACGAAGAGCAGCCGAAGACAAAGAGGTTGCTGGGAGACAGACGCCAGAGCATGGCCAGATCAGGTTGCTAACTGCATTTGCAGAACAACATTCTGTTCTCAGCCGTGCAGCTGCGGGGCAGCGGGCACGAAACAGACACTGACCAGGGTGATCTGCGCCCAGTCAGCTTTCCAGCTACTGGGCCTGGGTGGGCTCCGCTGGCCTTGTTTTTTCTCAGCTGTGCGACAGACCTCGGTAAACTGTATCTGTCTAACTACTTCCTCGCCACCCCACCATCCCTCCACTTCTCTTCAGGAATGACCAACACTCTCTTTGAAGCGCTCTCCACCTAGCCTCTGGTTCTCACACTCTAGTGAAACCGATGATGTCTAACACTGACCTTGGCATAATTTAATAGAGTTGGAACTTTTTCCTCCGTTTGTTTGTTTGTTTGTTTGTTTGTTTGTTTGTTTGTTTTGAGATAAGGTCTCCACACAGCCCTGGCTGTCCTGGAACTCACAGAGCTCTGCCTGCCCCTGCTTCCTGAGTGCTGGCATTGTAGGCACACACCACCACGCCCAGTCCCTCTTTTCTCTTCAACACGCTTTATTCTCTTGTCTTCTAGGGCCTTTCATGTGCCTTTCATGTCTCTCAGGTGTCACCCCAGCTCTCCCCTTTGCTAGGTTGTTCCTTCTGTTCACCTTCCTGAGGATACACCTGGCATTCACCTGCCTTCTCCCTCTATATTTCAGCGTCTCATCTACACTCAAAACTCAATAATGTCCATACTCCCAATGATTAGAATTTATCTTTCCAGCCCCCCCAAGCCCCTGAAATCCAAACTGCCATATCTGACTGACTCCTTGACATCTTTTAATTGAAAGTCTTTAAATAAAGATTTATCATTATTTTTAAGTGTATGTATGTCTCTCAATGTGTGTGTGTGTGTGTGTGTGTGTGCAGGTGAGTGCAGGTGAGTGCAGGTGCCCACAGAAAGCAGAGGCTTAGGGTACTCTGGAGCAGTTGTGACCACTTCATGTATGTGCTGGAAACTGAACACAGGTCCTAAGTAATAACAGTATGTGCTTTCAACTGCTGAGCCATCTCTCCAGCTCATACTTAGAAGTCTTAATAGACATCTAAAGAATTAGCCTCCAGGAGCCAGAGATTTAGATCACTGGTAGAGTACATGCTTAGCATGCTCAAGATCCTGGGTTCAGTTCACAGCAGCCAAAAACCTATGGACACCTGGACGAAATCAAAGTCTGTGTCCATTGCCAGCTTCCGTCCTGCCGTCAGCATTCCCTCCCGTTTCATTTTTCAAGTTGTTGAGAACAAAAACACTCAGCTCCCAGCATCCCACCACATTCTACCCTTTGTCTATCAGAGAATCTGCTAACTTGACCTGTAAAAGGACCCAGAATCAGGATATATATTACCATCTTCATCCCGTCACCCTGGTTTGAGCCACTGTCTAGTGTTACTCCGACCACTGAACTCTTCTTTTTTTTTTAAGATTTATTTTTGTTTTACGTATATGAATGTTATATCTTTATGCACACCTGCTTGCCAGAAGACGGTACCAGATCACATTATTATAGATGGTTGTGAGCCACCATGTGGTTGCTGGGAATTGAACTTAGGACCTCTGGAAGAACAACCAGTGCTCTTAACCTCTGAGCCATCTCTCCAGCCCACCACTGAACTCCTAACTGACCATCTTTATGACCATGTTTGTTCTTCTACCCAGCACCACTTTTACTGATTTCAGTGTTGGGTGTTTTTCAAGATGGCAGCAAGAATGGATCTATGATATCTGCGATATTTGTGTATGTGTGTTTGTGTGTTGTGCGTGTGCACACATGTGTTTGTGCGAATGTAGTCATGCCACCGTTCACATATGAAGATCAGAAGGCAGTTTCAGCTGTCAGCCCTTCTCCTGTGTCTGAGACAGGCTCTTTGCTGAACATACACAGGCTTTTAGGTATCCTTCTGCCTCTGCTTCCCCACCTGCTGTAGCAATTACAGATACGTGCTGCTACGTCACATTTACGTAGAAAGCATTTTACCGGCTGAACCATCTCCCCAATCTGGTTCTGCCAAATTCTCAGCTCCATCATCTTTTCTTATCTTTGCCCAGTCAGAGTAGAAAGTGACCTCCAACAAAGGCCCTCAAGGCTCCCCATGATTCTGTCCTCTATCATCACTCTGATCTGTTTTCCCAGCTCTGTTCTAATCGCCATCACTCCATCACTGCAGTCCCTCCAGTTTTTCTGGAGCAGGTTGACATTCCTGCCTCTGGGCAAAGGACAGCTGCCCCTTTCCTAGGATGCTTTTCCATTTTCCTTCTTCCAGGCCTTTGCTGGGACACGGCTGTGCAGGTAGAGCTCTTAGAGGCAGCTCTCAGATGGAGGATATTTGTCTAGAATGTTAGGAGTCATGCTCTGTTAGGGGAAGAGAAAGCAGGACTAGACTGTGAAGCCATCTCAATAAAGCTGTCAATCAATGCTGCATGTATACCTCATGTTGGCAGGGACACCTTGAGTTAGGTCCAGGGGGTCTGACTAGCCTGTCTCTGAGTCAACCAATAGTTGGGGTTGGGGAGCCGAGAGCAGCCTGAGGGAGGGACGATGGTACAAGTTGGCTGTGGGCTGCCAGACTCCCCAGAAACCGCTGGAGCCCATGTGGCTTATCACAGATCTTCTGCAATCCACCTGCTGTGCTGCCCAGATGCGCTCCAGGGGAGTTCCGGGAGCAGCTCCTTCAGACTTCAGTGGCTTCGCTCCCAGGAGAAACGTCTGTCAAGAAGGTTAGGAGGGGGAACTACAGCCGCTGATGCTGCTGATAGTCTCAGGGCTACAGCTAACCTGCAGTTCCCTCCCCCTATTATCAAGACTAGAGTCCCCTCACTCGCAATGCAGCTTTCTTCTGCTAGGTGACTTGCCTGGTGACCCCGGATGAGCCCTCACCTCCGAGGGTCTGTCTGTCCCCTGGTCACTCCATCCTGCCCAGGCCACAGCTGCTGCACTTGTTCGTCAGCTGTCGACCGTGAGGGAGGGAGGATCAGGAATCACCAGAGTAAAACACCTGATAGTCAGACATGTTCTTCCCTGTCCCCGGCGTGGCAGCCGTACCCTCTTCTCTTATTGATCAATCACTTCTGCAGGTAGAGTTAGGTCATAAAGTGTCCCCAGAAGGCTGATGTGTTGAAAGCTTGCTCCTTAGTACAAGTGGCATTCCGAGGTGGGACTTTGGGGAAGTTCTGACTGTCTGAGTGAACCGAGCCATTCAAAGACTATTGGGAGGTGGTGGAACTCTGGAGGCCAGGGTGTGTCTGTGAGAAGTGGGTCATGGGAGCAAGCCTTAGAAAGATAGACCTTGTTCCCGGCCCAGACCTAGCACTCTGTCTGCTTCCTGGCCACTGCGAGGTGGGCATCTCTCCTCCCCTCTGCCCTCCACTAACCCATTTCCACCATGACGGTCTGCTCAGCATAGACCCAGAAACTTGAAGCCATGTGTGGTGCTTTGAATAAGAATGGTCCCCATGTATTTGAATGCTTAGCCACGAGGGAGTAGCACTATCTGAAAGGATTAGAAGGATTGAGAGGTGTGTCCTCATTGGAGGAAGTGTGTCACTGGGGGGGGGTGGGCTTTGAGGTTTTCAAAAGCCCAGAGTGCCTTTCTGGATCCGGATGTAGCTCTCAGCTACTGCTCCAGCACCTGCCTGCATGCCACCACGCCCCCTGCCTTGGTGACAATGAACTAAGCCTCTGAAACTGTAAGCAAGCCCCCAATCAAACGCTTTCTCTTATAATAGTTGCCATGGTCACATTGTCTCTTCACTGCAACAGAACAGTGACTAAGACATCTAGTGACCATAGACCTAAACATCCGAAACTGTTCTCCAAAATAATCCTTTCCTGCTTTTACAGTGAGTTCTAAGGTCAGTGACTGACTCCGCTTGTTCTGTGATCCTCTTAATAAGCCCTCAACTGCCTGAGTAGCATCCATGTTTTATTGCTCAAGGAGACTTTTCCTGTGGTTTCTGGCGGAAGGTTGTGTTTTGTTTTGGTTTTCTTTTATAAGCAGGACTTTTAACCTTGCAGAGCCCAGGGTTGCAGGAAACACACACTTCCCCAGGTGCATGGCTGAAAGTGATTCTGAGTCAAGTTGCTCTTGTTGCTCTCTTGGTTCCCAGACTAAAGCAAACACTACCATCCCCAAAAGGCCTCCTGGTTGCTGCTTCATCAGGCCACCCCCTCATCCTCTTCTGTGGACTGTATGATATGATGTCCTGGCCTCAGCCCTACATCTGTGTGAACTTTGCTCTGTTGCAGGTTTGCTGGTCTAATGTGATTGTGCTGGTTAGTTGGGTTTTTGTTAGTGAACTTTACACCAACTAGAGTCTTCTAGAATCAGGGAACCTTAATTCAGAAAATGCCTCCAATCCGATTGGCCTATAGGCAAGTTTGTGCATCATTTCCTTGATTAATGATTGATATGGGAGGGCCCAACCTACATGTGCAGTGCCAGTCCTGGGCAGGCGTCCTGGGTTGTATTTTAAGAAGCAAGCTGTGCCAGACAGGGTGGCATATGCCTCTAATCCCAGCACAGGGGAGGCAGAAGCAAGTGGATCTCCACGATGTCTAGGCGAGTCTGGTCTACATAGTGAGCCCTGGGCCAGCCCGAGCTCCATAGTGAGACCCTGTCTCAAAAAAAGACCAAGCTGAGCATGCATGGAAGAACAAGCAGACAGCAGCTGTCCTCCATGGCCCCTGCCCCTGCTCCTGCCCTGATGGACTGTGATTGGCTTGTATGTATACCCAATGAACCCTTTTCTCCCGGAGTTGGTTTTGGCCAGTTTTTTTTAAAGAAAATATTAATTTATTTTATGTGCATTGGTATTTTGTCTGTATGTATGTCTCTGTGGGGGTGTTGTAACTAAAGTTACAGATAGTTGTGAGCTGCCGTGTAGGTGCTGGGAACTGAACCCTGGTCCTCTGGAAGAGCAGCCAGTGCTCTTAACTATTGAGCCATCTCTCCAGCCCCATTGGATAGTGTTGTTTTTAATCACAGTAACAAAATGCAGACTAGGTGGTGGGCATGATGGCACGTGCCTTTAATCCCAGCAGAGGCAGGAGGATGTCTGTGAGTTCTAGACCAGCGAGGTCTTCATAGAGAGTTCTAGGACAGCCAGGAATAAATAAAGGGGCCCTGTCTAAAAAGAAAAAACGGACAGGGAGAGAACAGAGCAAACTAGGGCAGCAGTGTATCATGGGCTCCTCTGCTGGTGAGGACGACACCAATCATTAGATAGTCTTGAGACCTATGTGGAATAAAGCTGAAGTCACCCCCAGAATGACTGTCTCTCTGTGAAAATTATCAGGGTGGCTGGTTGGTCTTCTGGTGCTGGAGGCAGCACTCAGTGTTCGCCTCTGTTGCTGGCACATAGGACATGCACAGAGATGGCAAGGACTGCCTCGGTGCGTGCAAACCGTGCGGCCAGCCCCCGCAGCGCCTCCATCACTGCTGCCATAGCCAGTGCTTCTAGGCTCCTTTCGCCAGTGGCAGCGGTGCGCTCGCTTACTCTAGCTGTGCCATCTTTGCAGCTCGGTTGTTGGCGCAATCTTGTGGGCCTTAAGGGCCACCGTGACCTTTGTACTGCACGCCTGACAGCGTCTCTCTGCCTGCAGGTCTGAATGCACATCAATGCCATCATCCTTCTACGTCACCCTTGAATGGCGCAAGACAGCAACAATCCACTTCCGGTTTGCACTCAGTGATGATGGGGGGAGACGAAGTGCGTCATGCAGGTCTCTGTGTCCTTCATCCTGATCTGCGCTTCATCCTGGATGTGTGACCTCCATCTTCCAATGGACTTGCTGCAGGCTGTGTGACCTCATCACTCCACAGCCCCGATAAGGGCCAGCTGGTGGTGAGCGGCTCTGCCTGGTGGGTTACTTGTCCCGTGGTTACAAGCTCTGTCTCTAGGAGGCCCCATAGTCATGCTAGGCATGCTAGGATGCTCTAGGAAGATATTTCGTTCCACAACCGCCATAGCCTCTCTTCAGAACTCTAGGACTCTGCGTTGTGTTTTTCTCTTTGGAAACTGCCATAAATTTCACACGATGTCTCCTGAACACTGATGTCTCCGTGACAGTGCATACAGATGGCCAGATCCTACAGCCCAGACATTAAAGATGACTGCGCTGTAGCCCGCATGTATGTCGGAACCCTTTACTGTTCCCAGCCCCATTTAGTACTGGATTTCAGGTGACCTTGTGCAAAGTGATAGCCCCAGGTTTAGAGTATGCCGTCTCTTAAAATCTAGCAGGCACATTCCGTTGGGGCTCCTTCTAAAAACAAGATCCAATAATGTATCTTTTACTTCAGAGGGGTGTCACCTCATGATCCAGACTATTAAACCCATAAAAATGGTACAGATGTGGCAGCTCCCTGATTCTTCTTAAAGATGTATTTCTATTTGGTCTGTACGGGTGTTTTGCTTGCAGGCACGTCTGTGCCCTGTTGGAAGGGCCCTGCTGTTTGAGGTTGCAATCCTCCCATTCCGGATAGCCATTCTGAGCTCGGCGTTAAGGTGCAGGACTCCCCTCCCCAGCAGGGCCTCCTGCTCTCTGCCTGACTTCTTCTGGAGAGTGTGGCTAGACACAGATGCCCCTAACCACATTTGATATATGGCCTTTGACACAGCTCCCTGCTAGCTCTCCCCTCCCTGTGCCTATGAGATAATTAAGTAGTGTTTCCCTTCATATGATAGGAGTGTGCTGTTAATGCAAATCAAGCATCCTCGAAGTGCCTAGTTATAACCAATCACATACACCTATCCTGGGAGCCCCCCTCCCCCCACGCCCAAAGGGGTACACAGCCTTTGTTCTCTGGAATTAAAGTTGAACTAGCTCCCTGAAGTGGTTCCCGGAGTGCATGATCTCCGTACAGTACCCGACAGCCTTTCCAGTCTTGCACCTCCTCTCGTGCCCCTCTTGACTTCGTGGGCTGCTGGGAGACAGCCTCAGGCAGGAGGAGAACCATGGTGCCCCATGTGCATTCAGCGTGTTAGGGGGCCAGGAGAGGAGTCAGATCCCCAGGAACTGGAGTTAGAGATGGTCCTGAGCCACCACGTGGGTGCTGGGAGCCAAACCAGGTCCTCTGCCACGGCAACTAGTGATCTAGCCCCAAAGATTTATTCGTTTTTTTAATTGTGTGGACGTGCACATAGGCTGAGGTAAGCGCAGCTGAGAGAACCTGATGCGGGCTCCAGGAGCTGAACTCGGGTCCTCTGTGGGAGCAGTGTGCATTCTTCGCCGCTGAGCCACCCCAACCTCTAACTCCTCATCGAGATTCTCCTTCCCCTCTCTGGCGCGCATGCGTTCCCAAAGCCTCGAAACCGCCGGTCTCTTCTTGTTCTGACGGTCTAGTGAGCATGATGTCATCAGTATCCGGCCAGCCCGAGCCTCTGGGGGCTGAATTGTGCCAAGAGCAAGAGCACTACCAGAACCCTGGGTCAAGAGTAAAAGCTTGATGCTGTGTTCCTGGTGAATCAGCGGTTCTGAGGAAGAGCGTTGGCTCAGGAGGCCACGGCAAAGGTAGCACCCAGGCCCGGCAGCTGTTGTGGGGCCGCTTCCCGCTTGGCAACCTGTTGCCATCCTCCGGGCCTGCCGCTCACGCGGTCCAGCTTGCCGGCTGGAGACGGTGAGGGCCGCCGACCTGCAGCCCTGGGTCTTCCTCGCTACTTTCATGATTGCGTGTTATGAACGGCTGTCCTTCCCAGGAGGGCACTGCGGCCTTCCACTTTCTGCCTTGCCGCCCGAGGGAAGGAGTGCCGGGGACTATTCCACGTGCCCCTCACACCATCACAGCTAAGGGACCAAGGCACAGCCAGCGTGTGTGTGTGCTGTGAGTGTGTGGGTCTGTGTGGTGGGAGTACATGTGTTTGTGTGAGTAGTATATGTGATGTGTGAGTGTATGAATGGTGTGTGTGCGTGTGCATGTCTGTGTGAGGGTGTGTATGTGTGTTTGCTGATGTGCGTGTGCCATGGCGCATGTGCAGAGGTCAGAAGATAACTAGCGGGAGCTGGTTCTTCCCCTTCACTCTCCACCAACCACTCTCCAGGAACCATTGAGTTCCTGGAATGGAACTCAAGTTGTCCGTGTTGGTGGCAATGCCTTTGCCCGCTGAGCCGTCTCTCTGGCCCCTCGTCGTTTAATTGTGTTTTCAACACTGGGGAAATGATTACTGGTGAGTAACTGTGAGCCAGACCAGCTGCATCTGCTAACTGGCACCCACGTGCACCCACCTTGAAAGGGTCTCATGATGTGTTAGTCTTGGGGATTCAGCAAAGACCCCCACATCCAAAAGTCCTGAGAAGAATCTTCTCCTTTTTTTACGGGAACTTTAAAAAAATTATTATTATTATTTTATAAATTACAGTTTATTCACTTTATATCCCCACTGTAGCCCCTTCCCTCACCTCCTCTCAATCCCACCCTCCCTCTCTCATCTCCTCCCATGCCCCTTCCCCAGTCCACTGATAGAGGAAGTCCTCCTCCCCTTCCCTCTGACCCTAGCCTATCAGGTCTCATCAGGACTGGCTGCATTGTCTTCCTCTGTGGCCTGGTAAGGCTGCTCCCCGCTAAGAGGGAAGTGATCAGAGAGCCAGCGAAAGCTGGGGCGTCTGTCTTTGGCTTCCTCCTGATCATCCATTCTGGATTTCACTTTCTTACACTCACTGAGCAGAACCTCTTTGCCCTATTACTCTGTCCATGTTTTGTTAACCACACCCAACTCTCTGAGGGTCAGGGTCCCGTGGCTGCCACGTGAGCCTCGCTGCTCATTATGATAATTGCATCCACCTGGCTTCTGAGAGCAGACTGTCACATGTGTTCCCTGCTGTTCCTGGGCCCTTTCACGCCCTGGTTATCTGGGAACCTTGTCTAGTGGTGGCAGCTCACGGCTCTGGCTCTAGCCTCTGGGTCACGCTGGTACCCTCTCTCTCCCACCCTTATCAGCATCTGTCATTGCCTGGTTATCCTCTGGATCTGCCATGGAACAGCACCTTCTGGAGGCTTTCCTGCTGTGTGTGCTGTGCTTATGCTAAGAGATCTACTTCTCTAAGCCTTTTGGTGTCTTCTTCCATTGTCTGCCATGGGAATTCTGGCATTTCTGCCTCTGCTGTGGACCACACATATCTTCGGGCTTCTAAGAACCTTCTTAGCAAGTACTGCTGTGGTCCTGAGATTGAGTTGTGAATGGACAACCTTTTCTTCCCTTTCCTTTTCTGCCCTGGGTGGTGCTGATCCCAGGCCTTCAGACCATTGTCCCATTTGTGCCCTCTCAGCGGCTTCTGGTATGTAGTGGTTGGCTCTACTGCTCCTCAGGAGAAGCCCTTTCCTCCTTGGCAAGCCCAGGCTCGCCTCTGGTTGGGGTATGTTGTTGCTTTGCCCTGGTTATTGTCTCGTGGTTACGAGGGCAGGTGGAGTCGCCTTCTGTAAACGCTCAAGTTGTTGTGCAATGGAGACACCTTGAAGTAAGATGGAGTACTGGTCCTTACTACAGAGAGGAAGGCAGCTTCCACAGGTCAAAGCAATCTGAAGATACAAGATCCTTAGGTCAATCCACGGAGATGCTCATCTCCTCTGTATGAGAGGCTGTGAGGCCCTTGTTCCAAAGCCAGGAAAGGAAGAGGATTCTGGGAGGATAGGAGGTTGAGGAGACTGAGAGGAGCACAGCAACGTAACACATATGGATCCACCAAATGACCTGCCAGGCAGGCAGTCACACGCAGGCACTCAGGCACACGCTGACACATGCAGGCTGCACACAGGCAGACATGGGAACACACACAGGCCAGCACACAGGCCTACAGACAGACACATACAGGCCAGCTGGCAAAGACAGAGACAAAGGGCCCAAGGCCTCCAACCTCAAGGACATTTATGTAGAGTCACATGAAAGTGTCATTCTGCCAAAAACAATTAATAACATATTACATTATTGTCTATTTTGGGGTTTCCCCAGGCGTCTAGCGTCGGCCATTTTGTGCCGAGTCATTGGCCACTCCTCCCTATCCAGCATCAGCTACATTTAAGCTGACTCATACCAGACACCCATATCAGCACCATGTTGTCTAAACATAACTGGCCCTGACAGCCTTCTGTTTCCAACAGAGGCCCATTTTTTCTCCATCAGTTCCCTGGTCTTGACATAGGTCTTTCTATTTTATTTTATTTTATTTTGTTTTATTTTATTTTATTTTATTTTATTTTATTTTATTTTATTTTATTTTATTTGTAACCTCTTTAAGTTAGAAAATAACTGAATTGTGTTCTAGGGAGTCAGCCTGTGTTCTGTGGAGTTAGCCAGTGTCCTCTCAGAACTTTTGAAACTGCTTCTTGGTACCAGGGACCTTGGTGACCTTGAGCACGGGGACACTCACTATCTTACAAGGGGCCTGCACTGGCCCGTGGTGATGATGTCATTGACCTGCACATTCCTGAAACAAGGGAAGAGGTACACAGACACACTCCTGTGGCATTTCTCAAACTGGACTGATGGATGTACCAGAGATGGTACCATGGATGACAATGGCTCTCTGCATCTTTACCTCGGTCATGACACCAGACAGGATCTGCCCTCAGATGGGGTCACGACTGGTGAAGAGCATTTCTTGTCTATGTGGGTGCCCCTGACGGCTGCTGTGGGCATCTTGAAGCCTAGATGGATGTTCTTGTAGAAGAGGGAGCCTTTCCTTGACGGGTTTCTCCTAGCAGAACCCACTTCTTGATTCAAAAGGCTGTGGTAAGGCATGCTCTGCATTTCCGCCGTCCTTCCTGGCATCTTGAGAAACAGACAGACATGTCTACTTTAAAGCGCAGCCTCTGTTGCCCCAATGATTAAATCGCTAAGTCTGAACCTTTTCTTCCAGGTGCAAGAAATAAGAGTCTCTTCGTGTGCTCCCATGGAGGTCTTTTGGTTTGAACACTGAGTTCTTAATTGCTGATTATTCTTTTTCCATACCACATTACTTTTCAAGAAGTTAATTATCCCTAGCAAAAGCTGCCCAGTGGCAATTGGCTTGTGTTGTTTCCCTCACAATTCTCAGACACCTGATGGATCACACCTTCTAGGATAATGCCTTCCACTGGGGCACTGTTCTAGTTCATGATCCATCAGAGTTTAAGGATCTCGCGGCTACCTTGTGCTTGGGACGGTCAGAGCTTTGCCTCCTGCTGCTGCTGGTCTTCCCTGCTCCAGTCCCATCTTAGCCTGGGCTTTCTAGGAGCCCTGCTGGTACCCAGTGTCTTGAGTTGTGTTCTCGGAGAAAGAGATGCTGATTTGCTGCAGAAGGCTGCTGGGAGGTGCTCTCTGGATGGGTGCTGGTGAGCATGGCGGGAAGAAGGCAGAACTGCACAGAAGTTGCATAGAGCACAGAGCCTCGGCCTCTCAGGTGGAAATCACTTGAGTTGGGGGTGACTGTTCAGAGCAGCCTCAAGTTGAGAGTAGCACCGAGGCTTTGAGCCCCCATAGTGACTCATGGATGACTGGGTTCTCCCAGGAGCTGAAGTGGTCTTATGTGAGATGACTTTCTTCACCCGAGGCAGTGGTTCTCAATGTGTGTGTCATGACCTTTCTGGGGGATCAAACCACTCCTTCACTGGGGTCACCGGAGACCATGGGAGAACATAGCATAATTCATAACAATAGCAAAACTGCAGTTATGAAATAGCAACAAAAGTAACGTTGTTGGGGGTCACCACAACATGAGGAACTCTATGCATTAAAAGGAAAGTTGAGAATCACTGACAAGGCAATTCCCTCAAAGGACTGACAGCTTGGGGCTTTTACTCTTTGTCTGTTTGTTTGGCTGGTTGGTTCTTTTCATGACAGGGTTTCCCTGTGTATCCTTGGCTGTCCTGGACTCACTTTGTAGACCAGGCTGGCCTGGAACTCACAGAGATCCACCTGCTCTGCTGGGATTACAGGCATGCACCATCATGCCCAAAGATGTACATTGGTGTTTTACCTGCATGTATGAGGTAAAGCATGTCTGTATGAGGGTGTTGGATCACTTAGATCAGGAGTTACATAAGAGTTGTGAGCTGCCTTGTGGGTTCTGGGAATCGAACCCCAGTTCTGTGGAAGAGCAGCTAGTGCTCCTAACCACTCAGCCATCTCTCCAGTCCAGGCTGTCTACTCTTAAGCTGGAGAGATAGTCTTCAGTCCCGAAGGAGGAGCTCCACAGAGTAAGAGCTATCCGCTGATGTCACAACAAGCAGATAAATAGACCCGATTCTCCTACTTCCTGCTCAGTGAGGTGCCACGTGACACTTCTGTCCATGGCTCTTAACCTCTTCTAACGGAGTATACTTGGCCTCTGCATCATCATTTTGTTGTTCAGTATCATGTTCACCTGTTAAAATGTAAAACCCGGGGCTGGAAAGATGGCTTAGCAGCACTTACTGCTCCTGCAGAGGACCCAGGCTCAGGTCCCAGCACCCACAGAATGGCTTGTGACCTTCTGTAATTCCAGGCCCAGGGAATCTGATGCCCATTTCTGGCCTTCACGAGTACTGCATGCATGTGGCAAACGTGTACATGCAAGCAAATGCTCCTACATGTAAAAGAAGAAGAAAAGTCTTTAAAAAATGTAAAATCAAGGAGACAGAAATTTCTATTTTTTCCTAATGAATGCACTACCTAAGCATCCAGAAAGGTCCTGGCAGAGAACCAGGGCTAAAAAGAATCAATAAACAATTAGCTCTTTGGATGCCTGGGAAGAGAAAAGCGCTCTGATGACTGAAGTGCTTAAACAGGGCCAGCATACAACAGTGACTGCGTTATTTAAAACACTGTGCTTACTCCTGGTCCAGCAGACTCAGGTTCCTACAACAGGACACTGCAGTCACAAGCCAGGGTAGGTCGAGGGAAAAGCAAGGAACAGAAGCCAACTGCTGCAGAGGACATGGAGAAACCAGAGCACTCACGGATTGCTCCTACTATGGGAGCTAGAGAGATGGCCGAGGGGTTAAGAGCACTGGCTGCTCTTGCAGAGACCCAGGCTGAGTTCCCAGCACCACAGGGACCCCATAAACATCCTTAATTCTAGGTCCAGGAACCCAGTGTCCTCTTCTGGCTCCGGCAGCAGGAGGTGCACTCATGGGACACAGGCATACTTGCACACAAAACACTCATGCATATGAAATAAAGATAAAATAGTTTTAAAAGAGAAAACAGCTTGGCAGTTCCTTATCAGATTAAACCAGGAGTTACCAGACACAGCACAGAATGAACAAGCCTTAAAAATATACTTAGTGAAAGAAGTTGGATGTGAAGGCCACATACTGTATTGTTACATTTGTGTGACATATGCCAAACAGCAAACGGATAACCGTATGAACAGCCCTGGCATGGGTCTCCAGTTCTGCCCCTACACACACACACACATACACACACACACGGTTGCAGAGGGTAGGGGTGGGAAGTGACTTTTTATGAGTACAGGTTTCTTTCTGTGGTAATAGAAGTGTTCTGAGATGGTAGAACAATTTTAATAAATCTTCTGTGAATATACCAAAAGCCACACTGAATTGTATTCTTTAGAACCATAAGTGTTTGCTGGGTGGTGGCGCACACCTTTGATCACAGCACGTGGGGTGGCAGAGGCAGGCAGATCTCTCTGAGCTAGAGGCCATCCTGGTCTATAGAGTGAGTTCCAGGACAGCCAAGGCTACACAGAGACACCCTGTCTCGAAAAACCAACCAACCAAACAACCAACCAACAAAACCCCTAAGTGCTTGATGCTGGACAGCCTTGGGGACTGGAGTTCCAGTTCCTAGCACCTACATAAATCTTGGGCAGAAGTGGACCTGTGAGCCCAGGAGTCAAAAGCAGTCCCTGAAGCAAGCTAGCCAGATGGACACAGTAGCTCACATCTATAATCCCAGCCCTTGGGAGGCAGAAGTAGGAGAGTCAGGAGTTCAAGGCCAGTGTCAACAACATAACACATTCTAGGCCATCCTGGGTTACAGGAGACCCTGTCTCACACCGCCATCCAGTGCGAGTAAAACAAGACAGGCTGACTCTGTGAGGTGTGCCCCGCTGGAACTCTGAGTCAGCAGCTGGTCAGGGTGGGCCTGGGAGTCTTGGGCTCCTCAGGGGACTCTGATGAGAAGCCAGATTTGGAAACCTTTGTTCTAGTTCAGCTTCTTGCCCAGGGCTGCAGCCGCCAGGCAAGAGGCTGACTCAGCTTTTCCAAGAAGCATTCCCAGACTCACCTCATACCTCACAGGGAAAGGCGCTCCACCCAAATGCCTGTGCTTGCTCATCACCTCCTCTGCCCAGGCGCCACTCAGTTTTGCCCCCAATGTGTGTATCACACTGAGGACCCTGCAGGTGTAATGCCTGGATAACCAGCACCATCAGAACTATGATTCACTCGTTAGCGAGGTGGCCTGATACTGCCTGTACAGCATTTGGTACAAAATTTTGGCACAGGAAATTTGGATTTTAATTTTAAAAATTATGTGTTATACGTGTCTTCCCTGCAAGCGTGTCAGTGCACCGCATGCATGCCTGGCGTCCACGGAGGCCAGAAGAGCGTGTCAAACCCTCTAGAATTGGGGTTATCAACAAGTGAGCCCTCCTGTGGTTGCTGGGAACTGAACCCGGGTCCTCTGGAAGAGCAGCCAGTGCTCGTAACTGCTGAGCCATCTTTCCAGTCCACTTTATTTTGATTTTAAATTAATATTACTGTCATTACTAATTTTTTCCCAAGAAGTCTTGAACTTCTGGGCCCACAATCCTCCTGCCTTAGTGTCACAGGCAGCTGGGTTCACCCCCACACTGCACCCGGCCCATTCAGCTGGTCTTTGAAGGGAATTCAAATTTGATAGATGCATGAGCCCCAAAGATCGGCCCGCCCTTTGAAAAGGCTGGTCAAACTGTTCTCACAGAAGCATCTTTTAGGAAGATGTATCATTTCCTGGAAGGTTTCCATGCATTCTCTGGAACAGGAACAAGCTTTGAAGCTCTGTTGTATGTAAACGTGAGAGAAAAGTGAAGCACAGGCCAAACTGCTCCTCAACTCTGGGTTTATCCAGTCATCAAGCTGAGGGCAAGGGACTGCAGCCAGCCCCAATCCTACAGTGCCTGCGCCTTTGTTCCGACACTACCCATGAGCAGCCTGGGACATGCCTGTTTGTGACAACGTGTCTGACCTTGCACCTTTGGGACATGCTGGGTGAGTCTTCAGGTACATGCTGGGATAGTCAACTGTCCCCATACCGTACGGATGTGCCCCCCTCGCCTCAGCTGGGTCCCCAAAGCTCCCAAGGCTACTTCTATGTCACTTAGCAGAAAGAAAGTGAAGGGGAAATTGTGGGTGGGAAAGACATCTTGGCTAGTAAAAGTATTTTACTTTTGTAATTTTACGAAAACCCTGTAAGCATGAAAGCACACAATAAGCTCCTGTCAGAGCAGTGGAGAGGACAGGCAAGTCCCTTTACAATCAATGTGCATCTGCCTCCAACACCCATTTCCTGGATATCCATTACGGGGTAGACTCCAGGTATACAGTACTCAGGAACACAACTGAAGCCCATGACTATAGCGAGAATTGCATAATTTTGGTTTATTTAAAAAAAAAAAAAACAAAACACAGAAATGAGCCAGGTGTGGTGGTGCATGACTTTAATCTCAGCACTCAGGGAGACAGAGACAGGCTGATCTCTGAGAGTTCAAGGCCTGCCTGGTCTACAAAGAGATTCCAGGACAGCCGAGGCTACATAGAAAAACCCTAGCTTGAAAAACAATCAAAACCAAAACCAAAATAACCCAACTAACCAACAAACAAATACCATGGAAATATGTTTTCGTTTTAATTCCAAGTGTGGGGATATGCAGCTGCTTCGTAGCAGGTGACTAGGATTTGCCTCGTGCTCTAGCAAGGGCATGGTTTTGCCAGCTGCAGACAGTTTCTGCAAGTGTGTGATGTTTGGAATTCTGGGAACTTCTCATAGGATATATAAATTTTAGGGCCCCAATGGCTGGGCTGCTGGCTGGTGGTTGGATGTGGTTGGTTGTGGTTTGTTAAGTAGTCTTGCACAAAGAAGAAACAACAAGAAGAAATTAGATATCATGATGGCGAAGATCAAACTTTCCCCAACAAACCCAATGCCCCTAATCATCAGGAAGTAGTCCAAAGATAACAATGCCCCCTTTCCCCTCTATTCTTTTCTCTCTCCTATCTAGTGTCAGGGGGTTGAAAGGGAAGAAGTAAAGGGGTGGAAAAGAGTGGATGAGAGAAAGGAACCCACAAGGCAAACGCTGGCAACACATGACCTCATGAGAGCCAACAGTCAAATTGTCATTCTCTTTTTGACAGCAAGGGCAATGAATGGGAACTTACTGTGTTGACTGTCAGTGGATATTTCTGAAATGAGTAAATGACTGATAGCCCAAAAGAAACATTTCAGAACTAAAAACTGCTTGACCACAGAGACTCGGTATGTCAAAAATGAAGATGCAAATTACAGAGTTGCTACAAAAGCCTATAGGGAGTGGAGACTTGCAAGAATGGTCATCTCATGGGTGTGGTACCACACTTTTCCAGGACCCAGTAGGACTGTTGTTTGGATGAGTGTTACCATTGGCAGAGAACCTGTGATTCCCCTCCCTTGTGGAACTCCTGAGCAATACAGAAGGCCTTCTCCCATGCAGGCCAAGCTCAGGTGTGAAAGGTAAACAGGTGAGAAATGGTTCCAAGCCCACAGGGCCTTCAGCCAGCCCTGGCCGCTCCAGCTGTTGCAAGCCCTGGATGCCTGGTCCTGTCAGGTGCTCACCTATCACTGCATTCACTCTACTGAGAATGGCAGCAGAGTCCTCCCTCTGGCCTCTCCCCTGCCACCCCTCTCTCTTACTTCTCACAGACAGAGGTCTCAGATCACACTATCACCAAACCTGCAGATTCACCAGCATCTGCCCCTCTCCCTTCTTGTCACCTCAGAACCAAATCTCAGTTCAGTCTCTCACCAGCTCCCAGACCCTAACCAGCTGTGGCAATCGAGGAGACATCAGATAAGATGGCTCAGTCAGGAACACACTCGTTGAAGAAGATGGAGGATCTAAGTTCAGATCCCCAGTGCCCATGTAAAGGCATGGTGGCCCAGGACCCCAGCACTGCGGAGACTGGTCTAGTCAAACTGGCAAGCTCCAGGCTTAGTGAGAGATCTTGCTTGCTTGTGTGACTTCTCTAGCGTGTGTATGAGAGAGAGGTGGGAGAAAGGGGAGAGAAGAAAAGCGGAAGAGGGAGAAAGAGAGGAGAGGAAAGAGAGAGATTATTCCCTATTTTAAAATGTGCATATCAACAGTACCTACTTCAAGGGTGGGCATTAAACGAGATAGAGCCAAAGGCATGCCTCTGTGCTAGGCACACTTGCCTCGCATGCGCCAGGCACTGAGTTCCATCCCCTACCCCGCCCCCAGGAAGGGGCTTAGCACAGTGAAAGCACAAGAAGGGTTCTCCAGCTGTCTACTCCTGTTGCCTCCTCCAGGGCTGCCTCCTCCCGGCTTGCCTTTGTAGCTCCACTCCTCCTCCCATCGCTCTCCTGTGTCTGTGTTTCTCACCTGTACTTCACAGCTCCTGCCCCTCCCCACCTAACCAGATTCCGGGTACTTTCGTTTCTTTATTTTAAACAGTAACACAATTAAAAATATCTTACTGTCCGCCTCCCCCCCCCCCCGCTTGTCAGCCTGTCATTCAGACCCTTTTTTCAGACAGGTCTGTAACCCACTATGTAGTCTAAGCTGGTTTTAGAGACTCAAGGCACACTCCCTGCCACAGTCTCTTGGGCATTAGGATGACAGCCACACTCTCAGTCTATCTATGTATCTATCTATCTATCTATCTACCTATCTATGATCTCTCTATCTATTTTGAGACAGTGTCTCACATAGCCCAGGCTGGCCTCAGACACCTCATACAGCAGAAGGGGACTTTGTATTAGTCCTGGGAAGACTGGTTTGTGCCACCACCCCTGCCTCTCTTTTTATTATTTTATTTTAGTCAAGATCTTCTATGTTCCAGCATGCTCCCAGTCTCTCCCTCCCTCCCTATCTGCCCACCCGATACTCCACAGCTGGTCCTAGCAAGTCCAGCCTCCCCAGGCTTAGTCCAGCAGTGATCTGGATCCTTTCTTCTTGACCTCGCCCCAGACGTGTTTTTCTCCCCTTGAGCCTGTGCTGTTCTTGCCTCCCACCGTTCCATCCCCCTACTTAGAGGCCTGTGTGGATTCCCCCTCATCCTCTTCACTTTTGGTCTCCTTCCATTCCTGTGAGACTGTTCTGTCTCCTGGTCTTGCCTGGTCTAGCCTGGTCTAGCTTCTGCCCTGTTCTCTTTGTCTTATTCTTGCCTTTTCACCTGGTTCTCCCAAACCCTCAGCATCTTCGTTAGCACCCAGTGCTAACCTAGTCTCTCAGATCCTCACACCCTGGCAGTTCCTCTGGGCTCCCACAAATACTGTTCCTGCTCTTCTCCATTTGCATTCCCAAGGGCCTCTCTGTCCTCAGGCTCAAGAATAAGCTCCAGAAACTGGTTCTCCTTCTCCTTTCAGTGACTACCTCATTCTCTCCTGAGTCGCCCAAGAGGAACCTTCTTACCTCCTTGCCTCAGGTGGCTAGTCACTGAGCTGCCAGCAAGCCTCATTCTGTGTCTCCCACCCACAAGGTCTCCTCTCTCCTCATGGGCCTCCCAGCTGCCCCTGGCCTTCCCTCCCTGCAGGCCACACCTGAGCCCGCCAGTGGGGCCTGCAGGAGCCTCAGCCCCTGTGATCTGAGCCTTTTCTCACTCCAGCCACACCTCGCTGCCTTCCCTGCCTGGAATGTTTCTGGCCTTCAGCTGCGCTCAGCTCACTTCCCGCAGCACCTCCCCGCATAATCACCATCTCCTCCAGTCTGCAAGCTCAGGAGGGGGCTCGGGCTCTTGCTCACTGTGCCCTTAAGGCTGCATCTGTCACTGCTGGACCAATTCTGGCACACAGGCTCTGCTGCGCATCATCCTGGCCTCTACAACTGCCTGCAAAGTTCTTCCACTGTTAGCAAAGCCTTGAGAGGGAGGGGAGGTGGGAGCTTGGACAGCACGGCTACCCCCTCCTCCCCCACCTGCTTTCTACCTGTTGGTATCTTTGAATCACTTCTTGCCCACATTTCCTTCCTTTATCTGTCAGGAAAGGGCTCGTTTGAACCCTTCCCCCTAAGTTCATGCTTTGGGCATTGGCTAAAGTTTTACGATAGAGTAACAAGGCAGTGCTGAGAGGAGGGACTTTTAACCTGTGTATTCATAAGACTTTGTGAGCTGATCCACTAGTTTCTGTAGGAAGGGGGATCCTGGTGACAGTTTTCACTCTTCACTCTTTCCTTCCTCTCCCTTCCCTTCCTCCTCCTACCCTTTCTCTCATTCTCTTTTTCCTCCTCTTCCTCCCCTTACCCCTCCCTTCTCCTCTTGTTTCTTCTCGTCTTCCCTCCCTCCTTCAATCTCTTCCCACTTACCTCTTTTTATCCTTTTCTCTCCTTCTTCTTTTGTAGGAGTGACACAGCCAAGAAGAACCCTGACAGGTGCCGACACCTTGTTATCATACTTCTCAGCTTCCAAAACTATGAGGAGTAAATTTCTTCCCTATACAATTTCCCAGCCTGGGTATATTCTGTCACAGCAACACCAAAAGGACCAAGACTGTAGGGGCTCTCACCTTCTAGCCAAGGTTAGTCCTACCATTGACCTCCTTGACCCTCTGCTTTGGGGAGACTCTAATTTCCCAATCCTCCTCCTCCTCACCTACAATGCTTCCTCACTGTAGCCTCATTCCTTGATGCAGTACACAAGCTCAGACTGCGTCTACATTTTTTTTGCTCAGTTTTCTTGTCTTTGTTTGCAATGGGTGGACCCCAAGTTGCGGGTATGCTAGGTAAGACTATCACCTTATACCCTCAACCCTCCTTCACTTTTTAGTGTGATTTTGGTCTTCGGCATTAAACCCAGGACCCCACCCAGGCTACACATGTGCCCCACACTGAGACAAATCCTCAACCCTCAGGCTGGAGAGATGGCTCAGAGGTTAAGAGCACTGGCTGCTCTTCCAGAGGTCCTGAGTTCAATTCCCAGCAACCACATGGTGGCTCACAACCATCTAGAATGTGATCTGATACCCTCTTCTTGCAAGCAGGTGTGCATGAAGATAGAATACTCATATACATAAAAATAAATAAATCTTTTAAAAAATCCTCAGCCCTCTTCTATCTTCACACCAACTCTTTTACTTGTGAGTCATCATGTGGGTGAAGGGAACTGAACTCGGGTCCTCTGGGAGAGCAGCAAATGCTCTTAGAAACTGAGCCCCATCTCCAGCCCTGCCCACCCACTCTGTATGGCCCCCTGTATCTGCCCTTCTTTGGCTGACAAGCTCTTTTTGTTGTTGTTTTTTATTTTTCATTACAGGGTTTCTCTGTGCAGACCTGGCTGTCCTGGACTCACTTTGTAGACCAGGCTGGCATCGAACTCACAGAGATCTACCTACCTCTGCCCCCTCTCCCCGAGTGCTGGGATTAAAGGCATGCCACCACGCCAGGCCGACTGACAAACCCTTCAAGATTTTCCAATGCACTTCTGACTCCATTCTTTACTGCTGCTCCTCACCCAGCTTCCTCTCCTCCTGCCTACTCTATCTCACGTCACTGAAAATGTTCCCTTGAAGGTCCTAAGTGCCCCAGCCCCGTCCTGGGTCCAACGCTCCTCCCACCCCCTGACCATCCCCATCACTGACAGGGCTACTACAGACCTGTCCTGTGTGCTGCCCTGTGCTGGGGGAAGCAGGCACCAAGTCAGGGGCGTGGCTTCCACAGACACGCACCAGGTAATACTCAATGGTGAAGGCAAAATATGAATTCCAAATTATGTGGCACTGACTGGACTTCCTATCAGAGAACGGGGGGGACAGTAAGCCTGAGCAAAGAGACATCTTAGATTCATTTATCTACTTCTGCAGTACTGGAGAGCAAGGCCTGGCCAATACCAGGGAAGTGTTCTACCGCTGCCCCTGGTCTCAAGGGACTCCTTGAGTTTAAGGTATTCCTAAGGCAGTTGCCCTGTGATGAGTAGGGAATGCAGGGTTAGGGATGGAGTTAGGAAGCACTTGTCAGGCCAGATGGAGACAGAGAAAAGGGGTCTAACATCCAAACTGCCTCCTAATGCTTTCTTCATACTAAGGTGTAAATGAATGGGGCCAGAGAAGATGCAGTTTTAATTTAAAGTTGTTTTGGCACTGTACACAAAAGGCTTTAACTCACGAGAGAAGCTTAAACATTTTATCAGTCAGAAAAGAATATAGGTTTTTAGTTTTGGTTTCGGTTTTTTGAGACAGGGTTTCTCTGTGTAGCTCTAGCTGTCCTGGAACTCACTTTGTAGACCAGGCTGGTCTGGAACTCAGAAATAAGCCTGCCTTTGCCTAGGATTAAAGGTGTGTGCTACCACACCCGGCTATAGAATATAGTTTTTGGGTTTTTTATTAATATTTTTTTATTTTTAAATAATTTTATACATTCACTTGTATCCCATCTGTAGCCCACTTCCTCTTTCCCTCCCAGTCCTCCCCTCCCTCCCAAGAATATAGTTTTAAAAACAAAAATAAAAAGATATATCCCTTTCTCTGTGATTGTCCAACTTGTAAGTTTTTCCCAAGGAAGAACCAAGCACAAACATGCCAGCTCTGCTGTGCAAATATTTTCCTTGCCAGGAGATCAGAGCTGGGCCTCAGGCCGCCTCAGGCATACGGCCTTCCTTCCTCCATGGGCTGTGTGCTCTGAGAGCAGGCTTGATGTCCGTCTCTGTAGCCTTCCTGTCCAGGGTGTTCCTGAAATCACAACCATCTTTTATTTATTTTTATTACTGATTTCTTTAGATGTTGGGGGTTAAATACAGAGAAGCGTGTCCTCTCGCTGAGGGGCACCAGCATGACTCAGCATGGCCCTCGAGGTCAGAGGACAATTTGTGGGAGTCAGTTCTCTCCTTCCACCATGTCCATGTGGGTCCTGGGGATAAAACTCAGCATATCAGACTGGGTGGCAAGCCCCTTCGCCCATGAAGCCATCTCCCAGGTCTATTTCCTCCTCACCCCCCTCCTCCTCTTCTTCTTCATCCTCCTCTGCCTCCCTTCCTGCCTTGCTTTGTGTAAACTTGTTCTCCCAAGCGTGTTGTAAGTAGTAACAATAACGGATACTTACCTGGTACTTCCTGGAGCCAGACTGTGCTTCACAAGGCAGAAGATTATGTCAGGGAAGAGGAGGAGGAGAGTGTATATTAGTGCAATGACGGTTTGCAGCATGTAATCCACAGCAACGTTTCTCACGCCACGACGGAGGACTAACTTTATTTACTTCCAAATGGTTGCACACCGACACTTTAAGTGATTGCTACAAAACTTTCAAACACTCTCAACCCCTGTCCTCATCTTTTTGCAGATTAAAAACGGATTGCTGTGGACCAGCACAGCTTGAGCACTGTGTTTTGAGAGGCATTAGCGCATACATCAGCGGAAAACCTGCACGCCTGGAAGTTTTCATTTATTTAGTAAGAATGTGTTCAGCGGTTACTCTGCAGTGGTGCCCAGCTTGGGGCTCCAGTTCAGGAAGATTTGCACCTTCAGAAACTTTCTAGCAGGAGGAGGTTTGAACAATACATTACAAATTAATTTTTTTAGGTAAATGCAAAGGAAAAGGTAAAAATAATTAGGGTTTAAACTAGCTTGAGAGGTCAGAGAAAGCTTTAAGGAAATTTTTATCTTAGGGATGAAAAATGAACAGGGAGTACAAGAGCCAGAATAGGGAATGAAGTTTCGGAGGAAAGAGGTCATTTGAAGGCCTCAGAGGCAGACAGACAGACAGCAGACTCCTAAGATAAAAGGAACAATGCCCTGTGATGATCTAAAGGCCACGTCAAAGACTTTGCATGTCATTTTACAAACTGCTGTGATTTACTGCCTTTTTCCAAAATCTTAACAAAATGTGGTTTTCGCTATAACAGCATTACAGTACAGAGGCTTGGGGCCGGAGAGTTGGCTCAGTGGTTTAGAGCACCTGCTGTCCTTGCAGAGGACCTGAGTCTGGTTCCCAGCATTCATGTCTGAGGGCTCACAACCACCTATAAAATTCAGTTCCAGGGGCTCTCACACCCTCCTTTTGCCTCCTAGGGTATCATACTCATGTGTACATACCCACATATAGACACATACCCCCACACACAGTTTTTTTTTAAAAGATACAGGATCTTTAAGGAGTGATTAACGGGCTGGCGAGATAGCTCAGCAGCTGCTTGCCACCAAGCCGGACTAGCTGGGATTGGTCTCTGAGACTCACATGATGGAAGCTTCGAGAGAAATGACTTCTACAAGTTATCCTCTGACTGCCACAGGCATGCGACAGCATGTGTCCCTCCCCAGCATACAAATAAATGTTTGAAAGAAAGTTTTAAAGAGATGATTAATGTCATTCTCCCAGAGTGAGTTTATTCATAACTTTGGCTTATACCTTTTCTTCTCTTTTTCTCTCTCTACTCCCCTCATGCCTGCACAACTGCCCTTCTGCCTTGTTGAGCCAGTGCAAAGGCCCTCCCTAAATGCCAGCACCTTGTTCTCTGTGAATCAGATGGACATGTATAATTCAGCATTTATTCATCTGTGGACTTCTAATATGCCATCAGACAACAGACGAAGATGAAAGCTATGGAAAGTTCCTGAAGCATTTTAAGCAAATGAGTGAAATGGCCATTTCCTTTTACTTTCCCATTAATCTAAACAAACAATTTTTATAATGACTTTAATGGAGAATTAACAGCTCATTATAAAATGCTCACAGATGAACAAAAGCTTGGGGACCATTCTCTTGTAGCCAGGGTTGTGATTCCAGTGTGTCTAGAAACCCATCATGGCAACAATCACTTCCCCAAGAAGGTCAATGTGTTTCTCCCTCTGTCTCCTTTCCTTGTCCCTACTGTCACGTGTATACTCGCTAAGGACCAGCTGCTGTGGAATGCACTGGCAGAATCTCTTAACAAGGCTTCCATTTGGGTCAAACCAGCAATATTCCCAACTAAAATCTTCTTCATTGTCGTTATCCTGTAAGTTTTTGTGGTGCTGGGGATGAAACCCAGAGCTTCCTGCATTCAAAAGGGCACCTCTCCACTGAGCTCCTAGTCCTGTGAAAGGAGACCATGTTAATTGGTAGACCCGTATCCCTTCTTCCTATCTTAAGAGGCATTTGTGCACTCTGGAGTATACAGAGGCTACACACACAAGGAAAATACCCACCTGGTAAAGGTGGTGGGGCAGGAGAACCCGAGTTCCAGAGGATTTGGATCAGACCACCCACTTCTGATCTTATTATGTGATAACAATGAGCCACTGCAAGGCTGTCTGGATTCAACTTGAAAATGCTCGAGCTGTCCAAGTGGGAAAGGATGGCCCACAAAACCAGCTCAACGCGCACGGCACAGCACTCTCCCACTGCGGCTGTTCCTATCTTTGAACATTTGGATAGTTCAAAGGAAAAAAAAAAAGGGCTTTTCTTTGACTCTGACATCCCTTTGTCCTTCTCCCCAGGCACTGTAATGGGCTAAGTAAGCTCTGCTTCTGTCCTTTGTCTCCGGTAAGAGGAAGGGCAAGCAGCGAGGCTTCTGGTGGAAACTGCTGATACACTACACCGCATCAGAATGTGCTGTTCTCATTTATTTTTTAATACAAACCCATTTTTGCATGTGGGCACTGGCAAAGACTTGATGGTTACGAAATATTGGACAACAGCGGTTGTATAGGAGGTGACACACAGCAAAGGAATCTTGTCTTCAAATTACACAGAATGCAAAACCCACTGTGGTTCATGACGCATCTCTCACATTTTTCCACACTTACCCCACGGGGCTCCAGTGAGAGGGGCTGAGCTGCCCATGTGCTGAGTGTGTAAAAGTGCCTGGCAGAGCTGTGTAGAAACGTGTGAACATGCCCCTGGGAAGGTCCTTACAGTGACTGCTGCCTGATGTCAGCCTCAGCACCTTGGAGCTATATTGAGAGCCAAAAAGAACAGCCTTCAGGGATGGAGCTCAGGAGGGAGATATGGCAGAAATTATGCAAGCAGCAGATTCCATATACAGTAACACAAACAGAAAGGCTGGGTTCAAAGGTCATGTTCTGCATAGGCCAGCATCGCCACTGCTGGTGAGCGCTGTCACCAAGTCCGCAAGTCTACAAGCCAAAGGGCTTTCCAAGATTATAAGCTTGTCTTGCAAACAAAGAGCCTCCACTAAAAATAATTTCATTTGATCAGACGAAGCAGAGAGAATAGCCCGGGATGGTATTTCGGGGACAAAGAATCAAAACAGAATAATCTCTCATGCCTACAAAAGGGTCCCTCAAAGAACTATCAAAGGAAAGATGTCTTAAAGGAACATGTACACTCTTGGGGGGGGGGGCAATGAAAAACAGAAAATAATGCCTAATGAAGCCTTCTTTTTGGTTTGTAATGAGGCTGGAATGTCATTGGTGGGGGCCAGCTGAGTGCAATGGAAGAAGAGAATGAATTAAAATCCCCGTGACCTTGAGGCAACAGCTGAAGAGTTTAATGTATGTACATTTTCAGCCACTAAATTTTTGTAACATCTGGAGTGTGATTAATACCCAAGGAGGTTTAAGAATTTCTAATGACTCTAATAGCTATCGGGTGCCACTGAAAAGTGGTCCTGCTGGCAAAGGAACAAATGGCCAGCCACTTAGGGGCCTCTTGCCGGGTGGAAATGAGCTTATGGCCAAATTTAGTCCTCTCTTGGAAACTGTGGTCAATTTTCCAAACTATAGTTGAACTTTGGGAGTCAATACTTGCTTCACTGGATAAAACAGTTTTCTTGAAAATTGAAGCATCTTTGGAAAGTCTTAAAAAGTTTTAAACCCAATTTGGATAGAAGAGAAACACTGTAAACACATGCTCAGTAAAACCTATTAGGGAAAAATTGTAAAGCTAACCCCAATTATATAGAAAGTACTGTGTCTTTATTCATGTCATACTTTCTGAATTTCTGTATACAGTGTCTCTGTATACTTGGGACATTTGATGACACTGTCTTTCAGGTCAGGGAGTAGGATCAGCAGGGGAGCATCTGCGGTGGCTTGAGTGATAAGTGTCCCCTTAGTCTCAGGTTTTGGATGCTTGGTCCCCATCTGGAGGCAATGTTCAGGTAAGTTTAGGAGGTGCGGCCTTGCCGAAGGAAGGATGTCACCATGGGCTGGCTCTGAGGTCTCAGAGCCTTACGCCATTCTCAGTATGCTCACTGAGTCCTATACGTGGTTCAGAGCGTGAGCCCTCCAGCCTGCTGCTGGCTGCCATGTTCTCCACTAGGGCAGACCCTTTTCCCTGGAGCCCAGAACCCAAACAAATCCTACACTTTATAAGCTGCCTTGGTCATGATGTTTTGGGGTTTTGTTGTTGTTTTTTAAAAGGCTTCACTATGTAGCCCTGGTTAACCTGAAATTCTCTCTCTAGACCAGCCTGACCTCAAACTCACTGAGAGCCTCCTACCTCTCCTCTTAAGTGCTGGGATTAAAGGCGAGCACCACCACATCTAGCCAGTCACGCTTTGTCATAGCAATAGAAAAGTAACTAAGGCAGGTGCTTGCTATGAAAGCCTGGTGGCCCAAGTTTGAGTCCTAGAACCCGCATAAAGGTGGCAGGAGAGAGCCAACTCCACAGAGTTGTCACTTGTCCTCCATATAGGTGCTATGGCATCCTTTCTCCTAATAATAATAAGTTAAAAACTTTAAAGAAACAATACTAATAGCATTGACTTTCTTTTATGGTGCTGGGATTGAACCCAGACCCTCATTCATACTGTGCAATTTACCACTGAGCTGCATCCCAGCCTTGCTTGAAAATCCTTTTTTTTTTGAAACAGGGTTTCTCTGTATAGCCTTGATTGTCCTGGACTCACTTTGTAGACCAGGCTGGCCTCGAACTCACAGAGATCCACCTGCCTCTGCCTCCCTAAGTGCTAGGATTACCTTGCCCCTATTGAGAATGCTTTTAAGAGAAAAAAAAAATATTTTAAGAGATTCACGTAAAGACTAAGCAGCCTTCTAGAGGAAGAGGGTAAATTGGACTCTGCCTTGCCGTGCTCTGGCTTGGTGACCTTGGCATCGGAGCCATGCTTTTATAAGATAGATGAACGAGAGTACAGCAGCACTGCAGTGATGTTCCTAAGAGCAGTGCTCCGTGCAGGACCCTGTCGTGATGGGAGAGTAAACTGTCCTGAAAACAGGCTAATAAGAGAGTGCCCTCCCAGTTCCAAGTGCAAGAATTCTGGCTACCCTCAAGCTCCATGAGTGCAAGGGACTGCAGAATGAGAAATTCACCTAAATTTATGGAGTATTCATGCTTTGGATCCAATCTGGCTCCCCTTCACCTCTCATTGGCTTCAGCACAGATAAAGAATGTGAAGCTCTCGTGACCATTTGTTAGGGATTCCCAGGCCTGAGGTCAGATGCAGTGACACGGCTCACAGCAGCTGCCATTACCACAGCTGCTGGCTCTGAGCCCTGGCAGGGCTATTTCAGATCTACCGAGTGTTCCTTGCCTTGCCTGCAAAGCTTCAAGAAATGCTTTGAACTATTCAAGGACAAAAAGGCCTTGGTTCCTAGGCAGCCAGCCTTCTGCTAGCTTGGCCAGGGTAGGTCTGGTCCTGGTGGGGAAGGCTTCCGGTGTCTGTAGGCTGTAGTTTTTGGCAAACTTATGCATAACCATCATTCCTTCAAGTCCAAACCCTTGGAAACGCTTTCTGCCCCTTTCTTTTTCTGGTAGCCACAGCTAAAGGTCTAATATTAGCCCTTCCCCTGTGGTGGAAACGTCAAGCATCTCATGTGCTGAGGAATGGCTGTACAGGTTCCCTTTTCTGAACCAGTGTTAGAGCTGGAAGTGTTTGCGTTATTTCGGTTTGTTTGTTTGTTTGTTTGTTTAGACAGGGTCTTGCTATGCAGCCCAAAGTGTCTTCTAACTGAAGGATCACTTGAACCTTCCAGGTTGAGATCAGCCTGGGTAACATAAGGATATCCCATTTAAAAGTAAAATAAGCCAAGTGGTGGAGGTGGTGCATGCCTTGAATCTAGCACGTGGGAGGCAGAGGCAGGCAGATCTCTGTAAGTTCTAGGCCAGCCTGATCTACAGAGTGAAGTCTAGGACAGCCAGGGCTACACTAAGAAACCCTATCTTGAAAAACCAAATTAATTAATTAATTTAAAAAGATATGGTGGTACATGCCCTGGGATCCTATCACTGGGGAGGGAGGTAGAATAAAGAAGATCCACAGTTCAAGGCCAGCGTTAGCTACTTTGAGAGTTCAAGGCTAACCTGGGTTACATAACACTATCTAAATACTACCAACAAAAAAAGACAGCAGATCAGATGGTTCATTAGGTAAAGGTGCCCAGCATTAGGTCATTTGACCCGAGTTCGATCCCCAGGTCACACATGATAGAAGAGAACCAATTCCCACAAGTTGTCTTTTAATCTCCACACAAATGCTGTGACACACGTTAGAACACACACACACACACACACACACACACACACACACATTAAAATGATTACAAAAGAAAGAAATTAAATAAGAAAGAAAGAAAAGCAGCAGCCAGACATGGTGGTGAACCTTTAATTCCAGCACTAGGGAGGCCAAGGCAGGCAGACCTCTGTGAGTTCAGGCCAGCCTGGTTTACATAGCGAGTTCAGAGGACAGACAGAACTACATAGTAAGACCTTGTCTTGAAGCAAACAAGCACAAAGGAGGAGGAGTTGAAGCAGGAAGTCCAGAGAGAAAGAAAGGAGAAAAACAAAAGAAGAGATGAGACTTCATTTCAGAGCACTTTGAATCCTTTTTTTTTTTTTTTTCCCTTCTTAGAGACATGGTTTCTCTGTGTAGCCCTGGCTGTCCTGTCACTTGCTCTGTAGACCAGACTTTGAACTCAAGAGATCCACCTGCCTCTGAGGAGCGACGAGGCCAAAGGTGTGCGCCACCACTGCCTTTTGAATCTCAGATTTTCCAATCAGGGACGTCCAACACTGTGGTAGCCAACGGATGACTGCCCTGCCCTGGGTCTAACGCTGTGCTGACAACTTCCGGGCTCCTGTGTTTCTGCTCTACAACCTCACGTGTAGCTGGTTATTATTACCACAACCATAACTGACAGTGCACTATCCCCAAAGTTTTGCTAGCTCATGGTTCCCTTGTCATGCACATAGCCCCAAAAGTACAGTCCCCACCACCACCCTGTAAAATCTGTCAGTGACTGCCAGTGGAAAGGCAGACCTGAGGGGCTTTCCAGACCAGCCAAAGGAGCAGCCTTATTGACTTCTCTTCCCTGATTTCCGTTCTCCCAACCCACTGCCCCTATGAGCTTGTCTGGGTGATTTCGACTCCAGGTTTCAAATGTGATTCTTTATGCCTCTACCCTAAAGGCTGATGAGCTGCTGGCTTCCATCCTCCCACGAAAGCTGCAATATCTTCTTCTTCTTCTTTTTTTTTTTTTTTTTTTTTTTTTTTATGGCCTAGGGAACAAAGGTACTTTCAGTGACAAGAAGATAGGATGGGATGGAGAACAGGCCAGAACCATATGCACTGAATTTTTTAGTGTAAGGAGAAGCCCTTGGTGGGGCACATTAGTCATTTATCATGCGGGCGGCCCCAGGCAACAGCTGACAAGTGCAAATGCTGCCCTGCCTGTTAGCAGACTGTTGGGATAGTCTATGCAGACCAGCACAGCAGCCTTTTCCTCTGTCTCCCTCCACCCCACCCCTAAAACCTGTTCTCAGCAAACATATGGGAGCCATTCGGGGCCTACTCCTTCCCTTCCAGTGTCCGAGCCACGTTGACAATGGGGAATTACAACGGTTCAAAATGGAGCATTCTGTTTTCTTTTGGGTTATTCTAAGTTTGGGGCCTGTTAAAAGTTTTGTAACCACATAAATATTTATCCAGAGGTTTTGGTTACTACATAAACATAACAAATATGACACTGGGCCCCAGTACTGTAAGTCACATAAGTGTCTTTCCAATTCAGAAAGGGGGAAACCAATAGAAGAAGCCTTTGGAGCCGATTATTTTTATCATGAAATATTTTCATGGCTATTTTTATACTAGGCTTTTAAAATACCAAAATATATTTGTCCTTGACTGTATATAGCTATTCAGACCTCACTTACTGTCCATCTGCCAACTTGTTTAAGCATGTCCCTGGATTGCAGGGACATGGTGGGAATGTGGATGGTGCAACACAGGGCTGCATCTTTATAAATACACTCAGGCCAACAGCTGGAAGCCTGGGCTAAAATACCACTGCTCAGAGCTTTGTCTCCTTTGAAGGCGACGAATATTACTTTGTATCCAAATGCCTTAGCTTTACATTTGTTAACAGGTTCTAGTTGGCGTGGATGCTGGACATTCAAGAGCTGAAATATTTAGTGCCTATTATTATTATTATTATTATTATTATTATTATTATTTTGAGACAGGGTCTCTTGTAGTCCTATCTGGTCTTGAGTTCACTGTGTCCCCTAGGGCGGCCTTGCACTTCCGGCTCTCCTGAATCCACCCATGGAGTATTCAGATTATAGCTACATCTCCATAACTAGATTATGGAGAGCAAATCCAGGCTTCTTGAATGCTAGGCAGCCAGTGTACAACTGAGCTACATCCCCAACTCCCAGATGTTAATTATTAAAGATAAATACTCAAGTATTCATACTGGAGCACGTTAGAGAAAAAGGTGCATGTTCTTTGTTTTGTTTTGCCGCTACTGAGGATGGAGCCGAGGGCCTTGTACTTTCTAGGTAAGTGTCCTACCAAGACACTCATTCTCTTCTTAACACCTCCGTTGGTTATAATGTTCATCTGCTCCATCTAAAGGGTGAGGTCTGGGTGTGCACATGTGACGCTTGTGTTCTACAGAGATCCCAGGATCATCATTTTCTACTTACAAAGGATATACACACAACCTTGACAGTGGTTAGTCCAAGAGAAAAGCAGCTAATTGGACGTCCTGCTCCTTTGTTTTGTTTTGTTGTTTGTTTTTTGGATGCCACCAAGCCTGGCTGGTCCTGCTCCTTTGATCCTGGCCTGGATTTAGTTCCCCCAAGTTTCTCCCACGTCTCCCTGATATCAGAGCCAGTGGCTGTTGTAGGATATTTGATCCCATTGTGAATCCTGAGATTGTAAACTGTAAAAACCTGTTTCTAGTTGTGACCTGGCTCATCCCTAGCTCACACCTTTTATCCAAGAGCTTTCTGTTAACTGTGGATAAGTACTTGTATTTTTGGCTCAGACCTAGCACACACCTTCAATCCAAGAGCTTTCTGAACACAGGATTAAATAAAGTTAACCCTAAGTCAAGAAGCAGAGCAAGAAACCAGCTGACAGGGATTAAAGAGCAGGAGGGACTTTGAGTTGAGTGATATTTAAGACAGTATGAAAAAGAAGAAGGGCTTTTAGCCTTTGGCTTGTTGCTTTTCCTCTAGGATGTGAGCTGAGTAGGAAGGTCAGCTGGGTGCTTTCTCTGCCTCTCTGAGCTAGGAGGCTTTAACCACAGCATCTGGCTTCTGAGTCTTTATTGGTTAAAAATCAAATGTTTGGGATTTTGTATTTATAACAAGTGGATACGGTAAAGCAGCCCCATGTGTTCAGGAGCAGTATACATGTTGAATATTTCCTGTTGCTTTTGTTAGAATGTTCTTCTCCCCAGTCTGTATGCAAGTAAATATTGAACAGTAAATGGATTAATGATTTGCTCAAATTTTTATAATAACATGTTTGCCAATAATAAAAGCTGAAATTTCTGATACTCTTCTTCTTTTTAAAATTATAATTTTTTATTTATTGGGGAAGGGGTAGAGGGAATGTATGTCACAGCCCCCAGGCACGGGTCAGAGGACAAACTGTGGGTGTTGGTTCGCTCCTATCATGTGGGTCCTTGAAGTTGAACCCAGGCAGTCAGGCTCGGCAGCGCATGCCTTTATTTTCTGGGCCAAATTTCTGATTTTCAAGCCCAGGGGACTCAGTTCTAAGTGGAGATGCTCAGATATAGAAGAAACGATGGAATGTTGCATCTTATCTTTGTTCTTCATCATTCCCAACCCAATAACCTTTCTATAACCAACAAAGACTGCAAGCCCACTGCCAGATGTGGAGATATTCTTCTCTACCAGCTAGACTTTCATAGTCCCTAACTAGCAATTGGCTGCCTGGCTGTCCATGTGCCCTGAAGGACATACTCTGGTCCATTCACATTAGTGCTCGGGAGGGCTGACTAAAGACTGATCTTCCCCTCCTCCTGCAGTGGCTTACACAATAGTTTAATGCTCACGTGTAATCTTGCCCCTCAGTTGAGCACTGACAAAAGAGCTGGTATGTTGTGCAGAGGAGCTGCAAAAGCCTCAAGGGGCTTTCCGCTCGTGGAGGAGATGGAGCATTTACAGAGCCAGCTAGGGTCCTGGTCCCTTGTGGTAAAGGGACTGAGGGGTCCAAAGACTTTTAGAGTCAGGTAGCATCCTAGGAATAGACACCACATTCTATGTGGCACGTGGCCACATATAGACCTAAATGGACAGACAGATTCCCCCCCCGCCCCTTCTTCAGTCTTCAGGCTCCTTATCTGCCTAAGGAGAGAAAGAAAGCCGAATATATTGAGCTAAAACTTTTAGCACAAATGAAAACAAATGCTGACACTGAAGATTTCCCATCCAGCCAACAGAAATTCTCCTGGCCTGCTATCCATGGGTAACTTGAGTCCTGGAATTCTAGCCTTGGTTAACCCAAATCCACAAATCTGCTGGCGCTTCGAAGCTTAGGGAGAGCACTGTTTTTCTATTATGTTCTGTCCTGAGCCGACCCATTGAGTTTATTTCTCCCACAAGTTTAACCCTCTGCATGGTGATCACTTTTTGGCAGATACCCCAAAATAAACAAATGAGCCAGCCAACCAACCAGATAGACTAAAAGATAAAAGAAGAAAAAAAGGGGGAAGTAAATTCCTCTTAGCTTATTTTTAATTTCTAACTTGCATGTAAACTCCCCTAGTTGCTCTATGTAGTTTTCACATTTTGTGGGATCTACATATTCTTCCGGTATAACCACTGCTGCTTCGGGGCCGAGGAGAAAACTGAGGGCTTAGGGGCAGTTGCTCTTGCAGAAGACAAGGGTTTGGCTCCCAGCACCCACAGAGTGACTCCGACCCTCTATAACTCCAGTTCCAAGGGATCCAATGTGTTCTGACCTCTGCAGACACTGGCATCCACATGGTACCCATACAGACACGCAGGCAAAACACTCATAAATAAAACACAGCATAAAAAAAAAAAAAAACACGCTGCTGCTATGGTTTGCAAAGCTCCCAAGGCCCGTGTGTTAAGTGTTTTGACAACTTGTGCTGCTGTTGGAAGATGATGGAACCTTTAGGAGGAGGAACTATGGGAGTCAGGTCACTGTAGGTGCTTGAAGGGGATATTGAGCACCTGAGTCTCCTCTGATTCCCTGACAGCAAGAACTGAAGGTTTCCTCTGCCATTTGCTCCTACCTACTATCATACGCTGCCCTGCTACGGGTCCAAAAGCAATGAGCCAATGAACCATGAACTTCTAAAACTGTGAGCCAAAGTAAACCTTTCCTCTATGTAAGCAGCTTTATGTCAGGCATTTTGTTGCAGTGCTGGAATGCTGACCAGCACGCGCTTAGAAAACAAAAACAAAAATACACTAAAGGCTACCAGTATAGCTGACTGATGTTTTCGTAGAATGCATGAGGCCTTGCTTTCAACCTCTCACCCCCACCCCCACACAAGGTACTCCTGATACCTCTTCTGATCATGAGTTCAAGGCCAGCCTGGGCTTCAAAATAAGATCTGTCACAATTAAAAAAAAAAAAACGCAAAACCAAACAAAAATATATGGAAGGGAGGCTGGGAATGTGGCTCAGTTGGTAGAGTATTTGCCTAGCATTCGTGAAGCCCTGAGTTTGGACCCTAGTACTACATAAACCTATAATTCCAGCACTTGAGAGGTAGAGGCTGGAAGATCAAAAGTTCAAGATCATCTTCAACTGCATATCAAGTTTGCAGCCAGCCTGGGCTACGTGAGACCTTGTCTTGAGAAAGGGGTCAGGGGGGTGAGGAAGTACGGAAGAACAGCAGCAACCTGAGTGCATTGCTCTCAGCAAAGCCTTCCAGAAGCTTCCTGGAAAATAAAGTTTTATTTTGCAAGTGTGTGTCTACCTACCTGGAGTGTTGACTCTGGCAACTTGAGAATGTAATAAGTGGCCTGATAGGAGACTCAGGAAAATGGAGATTTATTTTTAGCACTGATCTTTGTTTAGATTATAAAGAACAGAGAAGAAAAAGAAGTATGGTTGTCAACGAAGAAATATTGAGTCCTTGCTTGATCATAAAAGCACCAGGGGAAAAAAAAAGCAACTGTAACCTGCTTGTTTCTCTTGAACCAGAATGCTGTTGACAGAGGTAGGTATGAACGGCACAGACAGGCCTCTTGACAGTTCTGTTTCTTTCCTGCAATTGTGTGTTTGAAGAATGTGACCCCAAGGGTCTACAGTAGAGATAGTGAGCCTTTTCAGGTAGCAAATGTGCTATGTTGTCTTCTGTTAACTTGACACAAGCTAGAGCCATCTGAAAGGAGGGAACCTCAATTGAGAAAATGCCTTCATAAGATCCACCTGTCAGGCATTTTCTTAATTAGTGATTGATGGAGGAGGGCCCAGCCATTTTGGTTGGTGCCATCCTTGGGCTGATGGTCCTGGGTGTTATAAGAAAGCAGGCTGAGCAAGCCGCAGGAATCAAGGCAGTAAGCAGCGCCTCTCCATGGCCTCTGCATCAACTCCTGCCTCCCTGCTTGAGTTCCTGTCCTGACCACCTTCAACGATGAACAGTGCTGTGGAAGTGTAAGCTGAATAAACACTCCCCCCCTCAACTTGCTTTTTTGTCACGATGTTTAGTCGCAGCAACAGAAACCCTGACTAAGACACCACGCTTTGGGCTTGCTGGTCATGTATCTCTGCCTGCCTTGTATGTCTTGCCATTGTATGGGATGCCCACCAACCAAGGGCTTCCCACCAAGTTTTTCCATGCTTCGCCAAGACAGGGCAAAGAAGAGATGCCATGGTTTGGGATCGGTTAGAAAGCTGTGAGCAGAGAGGGGAGCTGACAGAGAGCTGGAGAACCAGGAAGGAATTCTCTGAGAAGAAACCAGGTGACGAAAGCAGCTGTCTGGCTCAAAAGTGGATGAGGGGCCAAGGTTAACAGAGACACCCATTTTTACCCGCTTATACTGTATTGTCAAATGTGACCAAACATTTCATCATGGCTTACTGATAAAGCTTGTACCTCAGAGCAGTGTTCTACAAACAGCTCCCTGACTTGAGAGCAGTAGGGAGTATCTGGGGGGAAATCAGGACAATTGGAAAAGCTGTGCAGAGTCAGCTCAGAAGAAGCAGGAGCCTTGAGTTCTAGACTGCCACGGGCCCTTTCTGCTGCCCTTCCTGCACCACACCCAGCCAGCTGCAAGTGTCTGAGGGAAGGGAGGAACTCCTGCAGCAGTCTTCTGTGTCTCATTCCTGTGGAAAACATGTCCTCAACCCAGACCCCACTGCCTCAGACATCAAAACCTTAGACACTCAAAACAGTTTCTCTGTCCCAAAAGGAGGCAAATCTCAGAACTCATCCCAGTGAGACCGAGACTCCATGAGTCTAAAATTCTTGGGTTTACTGCTTCTGTTAGAGCACAGGGTTGTGGGCCGTTGACTGGAGGAGACCCGAGTCACGATCCGGAAGTCCAATGAGTCCCACTGGAGAGCAATCTTTGCTTCACACAGCCCTTCAGGCACCCAGGCCTCGCTTCTCCACCATCCGTGTGTTGCCCTCGTCTGTACGAAGAGGTCCAGAGTCACCATGTACATTCTCAGCTTGGGGGCAGACAGAAACACGAGAGAAAGTTCCCGAAAGAGCAACTGCTTTTTAAGCAAATGGTTCGGAAATGGCACGCATCACTTGTGCTCACAGTGCGCGGGGGACAAGGTTGTTATACAGCCACATGGAGCTATGACACGGGCTGGAAATGAAGTCCCCTGCTGGCTGAAGCACATTATATGGAAGAAACGGGCACTGTTTGGGGGGGGGACAGGGCCCTGTCTGCCACCCCAAGGAGCTAGAGGACTACACCAGCGTGCCCAGGGGAACCGTGGGCCTCTGAGCAGGCGTCAACAATGGGAGAAGGAAAGAAAAAAAAAAAAAAAAACTGACTGAAATTGTCAGAAGCTGTACATCTTCAGGAAGGAAGTAAACCATTAGCATTCAGCAGCCTGCCTTTCCTCCCCGGCTACGGCCCTGGCTGTTTTAAGGACCTCTGTCACACGGTGAGCTATCCCCCGGGACAGTCACACATAGGGAGAAATCTGAATTTACATGGGGTTCTGTTTATAACAAAAGAAAACAAAAGGAACGCTCTGGCTGAGACAGAGAGGGCCCAGAGCCCTGGCCACCTACTCATCCTCCCTTCTCTCGTTGCCATGGAAGCTCAGAGGCTGACACTGATGCTTGATGGAAAGTGAAACTCCTTTCTCCCATCTCCAACAACAGGGATCCAAGGAACCCGGTTTGAAAACTACTGATCTACAGGAAACAGGGCCCTGGCAGCTAGCAACAATGATGCCTCCAAAGCTTAACTGGGGCCACAGTGAACCTTGCTCCAGACTGTCCAGCCAGTGTCCAGGATTCATGCTCCTAGTGTCGGTGGGACATAATCATTACAGAGGCCCGTGGGTCATCTGACATTTGTTTTTCTGACACTGGAGTGTCTGTATATTTTGACGGGTTTAATTAACAAGACAACTGGCTGAGCATGGTGGCTTACTCCTGTTATGCCTGTGTTTGAGGCCAGCCTGGGGTACATAAGTATGTTCTAGGCCAGCCTGGGATATGGGTCGACTACAGAGAACAAATAGCATAGACCTCAATTGTAACATGGTCTCTGTGAGAAAAACATCATCTCTGTGATGTTTTTATCCCAGAATGTACTGCCACACAAACCCATAGAAAGATGAGGTCCGTTCTGGCCCAGACAGCACTGAGTTGAGCAAAAGGCATGTCTCACAGCAAGGCACTGTTATTACTAGCATGCATCAGCCAGTGGTTTTCCCTCCTTTTGGTGTAAAATATGGAGGAAGAATGAGGTGTGTGAAAAGACTGAAAACTGTGGCTCAAGATTAATTGTGGACGGTATCAGAAGAAGCCTCGGAGGCCAGAAGCCCAGTGCTAGAGGGCAGAGGAACACGGTGTTCAGCTTGGGTTACAGAGAAAGCGGTAGGGAATGAGGAGGGAGGTGAGCTAATGTACTCCCGACAAAGGGAAACAGAAGGCTTCTGTAAAACCATACAAGACAGGAAAAAAAACCAAGGCTGTAGTTTTACCTCTACAGCTTTAAGACCAGATGAAGACTCCTGACTCCCAGTGCATCATTCAAATAATCTTCCCACCGGACCCTGGGTTAAATGTGATGCTAGCAGGTGCCCTGTTTCAACATAAATGAGCAATGCATGGGCACAATGGTCCATGGTGCAAGGTTAGGAAAGAAAGATCAAGAGTTCAAGGACATCCTCCTCAGCTATTGACTCACCTGGGCTACAGTGAAGCCCATTTTTTTTAAAGAGAGAGAGAGAGAAAGAAAGAAAGAAAGAAAGAAAGAAAGAAAGAAAGAAAGAAAGAAAGGAAGGAAGGAAGAAAGAAAGAAGATGAACAAGGAGGAAAATGATTGAAATGATACCTGAGCCAATTATCCCTCTGATAAGATAGAGATTGACTATTTCACTTTTGAAAATTAAGAGCTCTGACAATGCCACCTGTGGCTCTAAAAGCTCTGGAATTTTTAAAAATTTTATGTTGTGAGGGAGAGTGTGGTGTCACCATTTCAGGAAGCAATTAGATGGATAGGTAGATGGTACATTTATTTATTTTGTGTGTAGGCATGTACTTGCCATGGTGTGAGCATGAGCAGGTCAGAGGACAATTTGCCAGACTATGTTCTCTCCTCTGACCACGGAGGTTTCAGGGATTGAACTCAGGTCGTCAGGCTTGCCAACAAGCCCTTTTACCTGAGCCATCTTGCCACTGTGGGTAAAGATTTTAAGTGATTTTTTAAAAAATGTGTCTGTTAAGTGGGTTGTAAAATCAATCAATATCTAGCTTTTTTGAAAGAGAGAGACAAAGTGAGAGATTTGATGTGACCTTGACTGTGGATTCCTGGGCTCAAGCATTTGTTCTGCATCAACCTTCCAAGTTGCTTACTCAAGGGGACACCACCACGCCTAGTTCACAGACAGTGCTCTTAACCGCTGAGGCATCTCTCCAGCCCACCCCATCTGTGGTTTTTATAAAGCCCCCATACAGTAAAATATACAGACGTACACACACACACATTCCATCTCTCTTTCTCTCTCTCTCTCTCTCTCTCTCTCTCTCTCACACACACACACACACACACAGACACACACACAGATACACGTATGGTAAAACTTCACTTTTAAAGCCTCAAAGTCACAAGTTTAGCACAGTGAAGGGGGAGGAGAGGTATTCATTATGTGCTGTTTCTCATATGTAGGGAAAACATCACAATTGTTGGACTAGCACCGTTCACCATTTATAGAAATGGCCCATATGTGTACATAGATGAAATATTTCACTACATAATATTATATGAAACTAAAATCAATGTAGCTATATAAGTGCCCGATAGGCTAGCTCAAAAACCTAGCTTGCTGTGGGCGGTGCTACATGCCTGTCATTCCAAAGCTTGGGAGGCAGAAGAAGGAAGATGAGCACTTCGTGCTACCCAGGGCTACATAGCAAGTTCAAGGCCAACCTAGGCTATGAACTAAGTAGGTGTGGTGGCGCAGGCCTTTGCTCCCAGCTTTGGGAGGCAGGGGTAGGCGGATCTCTGTGAGTTCTGTCAGGCTGGCCTGGGCTATGTAGATTGAGACTGCAAGGCCAGCCTGGGCTACCTAAGTCAAAGTGTGACAAACACACACACACACAAAGACTAAAGACTCTGAGTGTGGTGGTTTATGCCTGTAATCCAGCTCCTTGGGGGCTGAGACAATAGGATGGTTGTGAGTTTGAGGCCAGCCTGAGTTACACAGGACCACAGAAAGAAAGAAGGAAGAAGAAAGGGAGGGAGGATGCAAGCAAGCAGAACAAACAAGCAAGAAAGCCCTCACATCTGTTTATAGTGAGCAAATATCTGTCTACTACAAAATAGAGATTTATGTCAAAACCAACAATAAAAAACACAACAAAAGTGGAACGAGGAGGAAGAGATAGAATGAACCCTTAGGCTGTCATTATTGATTGCTTTAAAGCAGCGACAGTGAGAGGATCAGTCATCCTTTTCAGAGTTGGGAAGTGAGTCAGTTGGGACCCTTGTTGGAGGGTAGAATGTTTTCTCCTGGAACCTTTGACTGCTGTCTCAGAAAAGGTTTCCAGAATAAATTCATTCAAGTTAACAACAGGTCATGTGCCTGTGTGACTTTGTTGACTAAAACCCATTGCCTTCTTCAAACTACATTGTTGCACAAACCTATTTTTGCCAGTAGGAGAGTAACAGGCTGCGGACCAACCAAGTTCTTTAGTAGACACAATTCATTTACTGCTCTCATTCTCAAAATGCAATTGAAATGGATGTCTTCTTTAAGCTGAACACAAGCAGAGGCTTCTAGGCAAATGCTTGCCTCCATAATTTATGAAGCAGCCAATAGAGAGATGGCTCAGTGGTTAAGCGCTCATACTGCTCTTGGAGAAGACCTGCTTAGTTCCACACATCACGACTGAGAAGGCTAGCGACAGCCTGTAGATCCAACTCAGGGGATTTGATGCCTCTGACGCCGCAAGAACCTGCCTGAACACGTGCATGCATGCATGCACATACAGTTTAATAATTCTTGTTTTGTTTTGTTTCAAGACAGGGTTTCTCTGTGTAGCCTTAAGTATCCTGGAACTCTCTCCGCAGACCAGACTGGCCTCGACCTCTCATAGATCTGCCTGCTTCCTCCTCGAATGTGCTGGGATTAAAGGTGTGTGCCACCACCACCCAGCTAAATAATAAATCTTAACAATAATAATTCATGACATCTTCATGATTACCTATTACTGAGAATAAAGAGAAACTGGCCACACAGATCAGGGGCTGCGTCTGCTCTGAGATGTCAAGAAGGCCTACTCTAAGGCATGCTTTGCTGTCTTAAAACCCTCCCTGGTCCCAAGGACACAGTGAAATGAAATATGAATTATGAACTGTTAGTTCATATCGATGGAGCCAACTTCTGTATCTTTGTATTTTATAAGCTGCAACGGTACCGCCAGACTTAGATGCTGAAGAGCTAACCCCAGTGTATTAGAATTCCTTATTTTGAAATAGGGTGATTGTAGATACACTCTTTTAAGTGTTAGGAGGTCACGCTGGACTAGTGTGGGTCCCTATGCAGCAGAAACACTGTCCTCGGAAGAGGGTTAGGTAGGGACACAGACAGGCACATGTGCCAGGTATAGAGGAAGTCAGGCACCAGGTTGCGGAATCCAGGAAAGCCTATGGGTTACCAGAACACCCGACTCAGAACACAAAAAAACTCATAGGAGGCAGGCCTGGCATAGTGCATGCTTGGAATCCTCAGCAGCCACCTCGGCTGACAGTGGTCCTGGACTTGTAGGCTCCAGACTGTGAGACAAAGGGGCTCCCTTATTCTAAGCAACTCAGTTCGTGGCACTCTGTTACAGTCTCCCAAATCCATGCCTTCTTGTTCTACAAGGTTTAGGAAAATGCTTCATCTTTCATTTAACTATTATAATTATGATCTCTGGGTTTTCAGTCAACATCTGAAATCAGAGGAATAAGCTTCCAGTTGTGTTCATCCTGTGGCTTATACATACCCCAGTATAATCTTGAACATGGCCCAACACAAAAACCATAAAGCATTATAAGGCCTTTGTGTGTGAATTAATTGCACCTTTTGTTGTTGTTTGAAATAGGATTTCTCTGTGTAGTCCTGGAGCTCGATCTGTAGACCAGGATGGCCTCAAACTCAGTGATCTGCCTGTCTCTGTGTGTGCCAGGATTACAGGCGTGTGCCATCTCTCAATTGTACCATTCTCAAAGTTTAGAAATGACAATATCAAGTCACCATATCAAAAGGTTGGCCTTACTAGATGATCTCTTTCATTTTTTGTTTTGTTTTGTTTTTTAATTTTTAAGAGATACTGTCTTACTCTGTTGCCCAGGTTATTGTCAAAGTCCTGTGCTCACGTGACTGTCCTGCCTCATTCCCACAGGAAACTGGAACTAAGGCTGTATTATTATATTAGGCTCAAAGTGAATTGTTTGGCTTAAATTAGCTGCCCCCCTTCCTTTTAGATAAACTCTTGTTATATAGCCCAAGCTGGCCGCAAACTCAATATTCTTAGCCCAAGTTTTAGAGCATGTGCCTGCCACCATGGCTGGCTCTGGCTTTTGTCTCTGCTCTTCCTTTTTGGGTTTGGTGCTAGGGCCTTACACTCCAGGAACATACTGTGTCTCTGAGCATGTGTCTCTATCACTCCCGGCTCTCTTCTCCCTTTCCAGATGACTGTTTGGACTAAATGAATCACTTCCCTGTCTCCAGGCTATGTTCTCATGTGCGATACTCATGATACTAATATTTGTCCCACTTACCACTCCTAGCGGCAAAAGAGCCCAGTGGGATGACACAGGACAAAGTGTTTTACAGTTTTAAATCACTATAACTGCTAAAGTATTTATGACACTTTCTCTGTAACTCCAGCTCCAGGGGGATCTGATGCCTTCTTCCTGGCCTCCATGGGCTCCTGAATCCACCTCGCAGACACTTAGACACCCTCCTCCCAATAAAACTGTTTTAAAATAATGAAAAATAGAACGTTGAAAGCTGGGTCCCCAAATACTGCCTTCACGGTGTGTCTAAAACACAGCCGAGCTTACCGGCTACTGTAGTAAATGTCGGTTACTGTAGTAGCAGAGAGCACACTTTACCACACAACGCTGGGGCCTCAGAGCAGAAGGCAGCAGCAAAGACGGGAACTTAGTGAGAATGTGAAGTCTGATTTGAGGCAGCCCTTTCCACGTGGGAGCTTGCATAGGACTGAACAGGGATTATAGTACATTGGTTTGGCCCAAGTGGGTAGAGAAAGGTGAGAATTTTGAAGTAGAGTTTCAAAGAGTCCAAGGGCAATAACACGTTCCCACTTCCTGTGGAGAGGGCTGGAAGTTCCTTCAATGGATAGTAAGGTTACTATGTGCCTCGGAAATAGCTCCCCGACAAGGAAGTGACATGAAAGTAGCCAGCACACTATGGTAACCATTGTTTAGCGTAGGCACTTCAGTGCTTTAGGTATGTTCTCTCACATTGTTGTGCCATTGTCACCACCAGCCATCTCCAGCTGGTGCTTGAATGTGGTTGGTGTGGGTTTCGCTGTCCAGGTGGACGGAAAGTAGGGTGACAACGCATGCTAAGCAAGCGCTCTCATAAGCTACGCCCCCGCCCCACCTGTGGCACTGGCAGTTGTCTTGCACAAACTGTACCTTGGTGCCCATTATTCTCCTCAGCTCCAGCCCGGGGCGAGCACTCACGCTTTCCACCTCTATGGATCTGACGCTGCAGCTGTCTTACACAAGCGGAAGCACACTGCGTCTGTCCCTTTGTGTCTGGCTTATTTCACTGAGCAAAATACCAAAGTCCACCTATGCTGTACTGTGTGTGTAGCTTCTCCTCCTCTTCTTCTTGGGTCCCATGTACCCAAGGCTAGCCTCAAACTCACTCTGTAACAGAACATGACCCTCAACTTATTGATCTTCCTGCCTCCACCTTCAGAGTGTTAGGATTATAGGCATGTGCCACCATACCTGGTTTTATGTGGCGCTAGGGACAAAATTCAGTTTTATGTGGTGGGCTCTACCATTGAGCCACATCCCCAGCCATTTTCTTATTTTTTAGAGCTGGCTTGTAACATCATGTGTACACATCACACTTTGTCCAAAACATATTTTGTGTGTATGTGAATACATCTGGGTGTATGCATGTGTTCCATGTACACACAAGAGCCAAATGATGCCAGAAGAAAGCCTTGGATGCCCTGGACTGCTGGACCGCAGTTAAAGGTGGTTGTGAAACACCATGTGGGCACTGAGAACCAAAGTCTGGTCCTTTGCAAAATGCATCAGCTTCTCTTAACGACTGAACCACCTCTCCAGCACCTGTACATCACATTTAATTTTTTTTTTTTTAAAGTCTGTCAGTGGGCACTTAGGTCACATCACTCTTCAGGTCTTTTCCTTTTCTGATGTCCTTTTCTGATGATCCTTTTCTGGATCACTAGAGACAATGGGACAGAGTTGAGGAGTGGCGGAAGGCTGGAGGTGAGAAGACCAGGCGGGCAGGAGAGTAAGGCAGAATGGTCCCTGACTGCTGCAGGCCCTACTCCACTGAAAGGCCAAGTAGACAGCCGAGGAAGCCCTATCAGCCGCATTCATCAGTGCTGTCAGTGTCACGAGACCCTCCCTCAGCCATGGCAGCCACTCACCAGTTGTCAGTGTCATATGACCCTCCGCTCAGTTTAGAACTCTTGGTTTAAAGAGATTCTGGTACAGTGTCCCATGGGAGACCCTAGATGACACCAACGTTTCAACGCAGATTTTCACTGATCCCTAGGAAGCCAGGATGAGCATTTTTATTTACCCTGGTGACCTGGTTATGACGTGAGCTCCAGCCTCAGTTCCCCAGAACAGCAATATTCTAGGTCTGAACTTTCAATGTGACTGAAATGAGTTTTTGTTACATGTTCTTCGTGTATTTAGAAATTAAAACATTATTCTGGGAAAATTAGGCATAAAACATTCCAGGAGTAAAAATATTGATAACCCAGAGTGCTAACCAACTCAACGTAAATATCTTTACTTGAATCTAGTTCAAGTACAAAAGCTGTAGCCCTTTGTTGGATTTTCATCTTAGCCTATGGGGAGGTAGACACAGGTACTAGCAAACTTTGCACACGTGCAGAAGGAACATTTCAGAAGGGCTGTGTGACATTTCTAAGGCTACATATCTGAGAAGTGGACATATTGGGGTTGAAAGCCAGGTCTTTGGAATTTAATATTTATGCTGTTTTAAAAAATTAATTTTTTTGCTGAGCCATCTCACCAGGTTTATATAGGGCAAATATTTTTGTTCCTGGAAACAGAGGCAGGGGCAGTTCATTGCAGTGCGGACTGTGTGTGACATTAGCAGCTTGAAAACTTTGACAACTGGCTTGCTAGCAGACTGTCTCATATGAGATAAATAATGCTATCATACTTTCCAACCCTGGAATGTGTCTTAAGCAGTGACCTGCCCTCGGCCTGGGAGAGCAGGATTTAAGCCAGGCTGTCCCCCCATGGAGTGTCTACCACCCTGAGCTCCATTCTTGAAACAGAGGTGTGCTTTTGTTTGATTGTTCATGGGTTCCCAGAGAAAAGTATACTTGAAATTTAAAACTGATGAAGGCAAAAGTGAGCAGGGTTCCCCAGGTCCCCCAGGAGGAAGTTGGGCACAGGCTGCCCTGAGAGAGCAATTACCTTCAGTCTGACATAACCAAAGTCTACTAGCTAAGCTGGTCACCCTCTTCACCCCTCCAATCACCCCTACCCCGACCCCATCGCCATTTGAGTGTGTGTGTGTGTGTGTTCCTCTCCATTTACCTCTCTTTTGGTTTTCTTTTTCTCTTTTCCCTCCCGTCTCCCTCTGTTCCCTCCCTCCTTCCCCATCTCTGTTCTCTTTCCTTCCCACCTATCCTCTCTCTGCCTGTCTCCACGTCCTCCTGTATGCGACTGTCACATACTGGAGCCTTGTCGGGATAACACCAAGTTCTTCCTCTAAGACCTCCAGCTCCTATTCCTATGCATCTGCCATTCAGGAGCCTTTCCAAATGTACTCCTTTGTCTCTGCCAGGCTGGGGGTCCCATGATGGGGCCCTCTGCCGTTCTACCTGGGGAGCTCTAGGATGGATGGTGCTTGTGTGCTGTGCATTGCCCCTGCCACCCTCTCATCCCTGCTGGTTGGCCAGGCTGGTGCACACACAGCTGCCCATGGCTTGTTCTCTTTCCCATGTGCTTGTTTCAGTTTATGAAGGGTTGGAAACAAGAATGGCAACCTTCCCAGAGTAAGACTACAAATAAGACTTCTCATAAGCAAGACTAGCAAATAGCCCCGGGAGGCTTCATGTGAGTTAAGTGCCTGAGTTTTATACATGCAACTCATGGGCTCAGTGATCCTCCTGTCTCAGCTTCCAGAGTAGTTGGGGCTATGCCTACCTTTGATTTTTAGGAACTACTTAAATAACTTTTTAATGTTTAATAACTTTTTAATTGCAAAACACACACAAAATAAATTTTATCATGTAGGTAACTTTAAAGGATGCGTTTGTCGCTGGGCAGTGGTGGTGCATGCCTCTTAATCCCAGCAGTCAACCTGCAGAGACAAGTGGATCTCTGTGAGTTTGAGGGCAGCCTCATCTACAGAGCAAATTCCAGGGCAGCAACGGCCCCCGAGCCATCTCAGTGGCCCAGCGTGAGCAAGTCTTAATGTACAGTTCAGTGGCGCTGGATCCATTCTCACGGCCATGCAACTACCACCCCATCCATTTCACGGCCTTTATCATCTTGCAAAACTGAAACTCTGAATCCCCCAAAACAACCATCTCCAATCTATTTCTCCCTCCCTCCAACTCCCTGCACCTTCTGTGGGTTCAGCGGCTTAAAGCACTTCATAGAAGCAGACTCACACCGTATTTCATAGTCCCACGATCCATCGATCCATCATTGTATTATGTGTCAGGATGTCCTTCCTTTCTAAGGTTGAAGACTATTGCATTGCACAATTAAAACACACTTTCTTCATCCATTCATTCATCAAAGGACATGTGCCACTTAAACCTTTTGACAGTGTTTGACTAATGGGCCTACCTAACATGCTATGGACATGGGCATACAAATAATTCCTTGAGGCCCTACTTTCAGTCCTTTGGAGGATATACCCACAGTTGGGGCATATGCTTGGGTCATATGTAGTTCTGTTTCCATGGGAGCCACACCATTTTACACTGTACAAAGCTCTGAGTTGTCCACAAGCTCATCACTTGTCATTTTCTGTCAAATGCCCATTTGCTAACTTCCTGGTCCTTTCTTGTCTTTTAGACAATAAAAATGACAGCTGCCACACTGCTGGTGAGTCAAGGTGTTTCCAGTAGGAAGCAGTAGGTAGATTATGTCACTTTGCGTGGTAATGATGAAAGAAATCCTGTTTTCTTTATGTGTGTGTGTATGCGAATGAGCACCTTTGATCCCGCTAGTGGGGAGGCAGAGGCAGGCAACTCTCTGTGAGTTCAAAGCCTGCCTGATCTGCAGAGTGAGTTCTAGATGGCCAGAGGTACATAGCGAGACCTTGTCTTGAAAAACAAACAAAGACCTTCCTGAGAACATCACCGAGGTTCTGTTTTGTAATATTCATTTTATTCAGTGTGTGTGTGTGTGTGTGTGTGTGTGTGTGTATGTATGTATATGGATGTATGTGTAGACGTCAAAGAACAACTTTCAGGTGTAGGTTCTCTGTTTCCACCATATCAGTTCTGGGGATCAGACTCAGGGCACAAATCTTGGCTACCAAGCTATTTGACCAGCATACTGCTGAGTTAAAAAAAATTTTTTTTAACACTTTTTATCAGAGGTGTGCTGAGTAGACTCTTTATCAGGACTATTATCTCAGTGTTAGGGATGGTGAAAGACATCCAGAGAAGGGCTCTCCCCTGGACTGGTGGGGTTTCCCCTAAATGTCAGGAGTATTGGGCGACATTGGCACAGGAAAGGGACACGCAGAAAGTCATTTCAATGTTGCATCAAATTGTAAAAAGGGGAAAAACTCATAATTTGGACAAAAAAATATATATATATAAAGAGTCCTGGAAGGTCGGTATTGTACAACTTTGTAAGCACGGCCACCTCTTCAAACTTACTTGACAGTGGACAGTGGCTGACACTGGCATTGTCAGGCCGCTGGGGGTCATGCCCTCCTGGGTGTCCTCTGCAGAGCATTTCATGAACCCGCGATCCTTCTCAAATGCTTGAGGAGGATACTGTCACTGCTACAGTTTGGTGTTTGGAGTCTTACTAATAATTAACAAGCTACTAAATTTGAAATCCCAATCATGAATTTGGCTCTGATCATTGCCAGCTAAAAAAAAAAAAAATGTTATAGCACTGGAAAAAAAGTTAAGAAGCAATCAATTGTAGCCTGCCTTGATTTCTAACTTCATATGGGATAATCATTCAGAGGAGAAATCCTTGGATTTCTAGATTTAAAACAGGATAAATCATAGTATTGTTGAAAATATTTGTCATATCCCACATGGAAAAGTGTCTTCTTACTACAGTTTAACTCCATATGTCTGAGTAAGAGAAAATAGATGATCAATACAAGTTACGATTTAAGTAATGTTTACTGGGTTGTTTCAAGTGTGACTACACTACTAAATTATGTTATTTTTCTTTCTTTTCTTGAGCCAAACCATAAAAGAAATGGTGTGACATATGGAAGTACACAGCAGGAATGAACAGGAATTTGTGAGGATGTCATTGTGCTGATGCCTATAGGCTGGACTCACATGGTGTAATTCTTCATTATCACTTCAACTTGCACGGTTGATCGAGAACTCTACGACTGTCATCTTGTCACTTCACTGTGTACAAGATTCTGCCCCTCTGTGTGTCAGTGCTAACCCAGCAATGTCTAATTAGTCCCATTTGATCCATGGACTCTGTCCACGTATACTGCTTTCCTGACCTTCCAAATACAGATTTTTTAAGAACATTAGTACTGGACAGATATCATAAATCAGCTAGATGTTCCCTCTCAATTTACAGATCCAGGCATAGAGCTCTAGCAAGGGTAAGCAACTTGCTCATGCCAGATTATTGTTCATTTACTTATTTAATCATCGGCCCACGAACCCAATCAACCAATGTCACCAAGTGGGAGTTAACGTGAGTAAGTGAGGTGTCATCACTGTTCTTAGGTGAAGTTCACCCAGAAGAAGTGGTAGAATCCACAGCCAGCGTGCTGCTGTGGACTGTGGCGAGGACCCCACTAGCAGCGTGGACTAAGCACTATCAGAGCCGTCAGCCCTACCCAGTGGGGCTGGCAAGGCTTCCCAGAAAAGACTTGTTGAGTAGGGCATTAGAGAATGTGAATTTTGTCATTTGAGAAGAGCAAAAAGCAACACAGGTAGAACAGACATTACAGGCAAAGCCATAAACCGGTGAGCGTGTATGATGAGACCAAGGAACACATGTGACGGTGTAACATGCAAGTGTGAGGAGACAGGAGTCAAGCGGGAAAGGCTGGGTGCAAAATGGTAGAAAATTGTTCTTTAAAAGTCTTGCAAGGGCCTGGTGGTGGTGGTGCACGGCTTTAATCCCAGCACGAAGAGGTAGAGGCAGGTGGATCTCTGTGGGTTTGAGGCCAGTGTGGTCTACAGAGTGAGTTCCAGGACAGCCAGGGCTACACAGAGAAACCCTCTCTCAAAAGAAAAAAAAAGACATTAAAATAGAGTCTTTTGTGGTTAAATTGGTATAATTAATTGTCATACGAAGTGTGTGTGTGTGTGTGTGTTTCAGGGAAAACAGGGCCCCATGGAAGGCTCATAAACAGGGCCGGTGTAAACCTCTGTTTATGATGAGATGAGATGAAATTTACATTTTAGACGAGTGATGACGAGAACTTAAAAATAGAAGGACAGCGATAAGTCAGGAAGACAACAAAAGTGAAACATGACAATTATTAGCCCATGAGTAAAGGGAGAACACGTAGAAATGAAAACCATGAGCACAGCCTGTTACCTCTCCACTATCATAGTGCAAGTTAAAGATCCAACCATTCTAAGGGTGTGGAGAATGGAAAATGCAACAATTTTGGAAAATAGTTCAGCAAATTTTAAAAGCCAAATATATGCTTACTGAATGAAGCAGCGACTAATCCTAGTTACTCAAGAAAAAGGAAGCGTGTCCTTCCATTTGTTTGAATGTTATTGGTCCCCTCTGAAACTCATGTTGAAACTGGATCCTTGCAATGAGATATTAAGAGAGTAGAAAGTTAATCTGTTTGTGGTATTTAGAGGTAGGACCTTTGGGAGAGATTAGAGTTGTACGAGGTCCTATGGTTGAGTACTTGTAAGATGTGAGAACCAGAGCTCCCATCTCTACCCCTTTCCAGGTAAAGCCCTTCCTGCCTCTGAACTCTCTCAGCAAGAAAGCCCTCACCAGAGGTGAATCTTCAGTCTTGGACCCCCCATCAGTTTTGTTTCAAAATCAATCTTCTTTAAAATATATAGTCTGTAGTATTATGTTTTTAGCAATTGAAAGCAGGCAGAGCCCAGGTCCACAAAAAGACAAGTGAATGAATGTTTGCATCAACTTCAACCATAACGGCTTCCAAGCGGGAAGCAAACCACACCCAATACCATTTGATCTGTGTTTATCCACAAAGGAATAAAGAAATTCATTTAGATTGTGGTATATCCATTCATTGTAATACTACTCTTCAATAGAGAATAAAGATCTGTGGGTACAGAGAACGTGAAAGAATCACAGAGACAGACAGACTGAGGGAAAGAAATGAACCCACCAAACACTGACTTAAGCCTGTAATCCCAGCATCCAGGAGACTGAATTCAGTAGCAGGACAAGTTCAAGGCTAGCCTGCTCTATGTATTGAGTTTTAGGCCAACCTGGCTGCAGAGTAGAATCCTGCATTGAAAGACAAAAATTAAGTGAAGTTGACACAAGAGTTCATCTAGTATGTCTACATCTGTATGACGCTCTAGAAGAAGACTAATTCCATCATTTGAGGGAAAACTGACCAGTGAGAGAAAGGTTAACAGAAAGGATGAGCTGGTGGAATTTTCCTGTGCCTTGATTGTGATGGTAGTCATACCGGGTACTTATAAATGCGAGAAAACTCATTAAAATAATACATACTCGATGGGTATATCTTATTTTACATAAATTATGGTGTATAACACAGTTCATTAAAAAGTAATTGGGGTCAGCAAGATGGCTGCCGGTAAACGTGCTTGTAACTGATGTTCAATCCGTGTGACCTACATGGTAGGAGAAATCTGACTCCCAGGAGTTGTACCATGGCACACAGAAATAAATAAATGTAATCTATCATTAAAAAAAAAATGTAACTGAACTTACTTAATGGAATAAGTAAAAACAACAACAACAACAACAAAACCCACCATGGAAGCTGATGCCATTTTATAGATGTCTTCCTTTAGTTATTTATTTATACATCGGTTTCTTAAGGCAGTTCAAGTAAATACATGGAGGCTTCTCACTCCACCCAGCTACTCAAGGGAAAAGAGTTACATGGCAAAAATTAGTAGCCAGTATGATACTGAGTCGCAGTCTCCATGCTAGAAAAGCCAGGGAAGGACCATTCAGCACAGGCCCACAATCCCAGCTACTTAGGCTGAGGTGGAGGAGCACAAGCTCAAGGCTCACCTTGGCTACAGAGCACGGTGAAGGACAGCTTAGGCAACTTAACAAAACAAGAAGGAAGACTAAGACTGAGGCTGCGGCCCAGTGGTAGAGTTTCTGGTTATGCTTGGGAGGAAAAAAGAAAAGAGAAACTCCACTAATACTGGAAATCATTGATTTTATAGGCCTCTTGCAATGACTGACTCATTTGAAAATATTTTTCTACATTTTAAATGCATCTCTGCTCTATAGGGTTTTTGTTTGTTTTGTTTTGGAGACAGGGTCTTTCTGTGTAGCCCTGGCTGTTCTGGATATCCTGGCTGTCTAGGCTGGCTTGGCTTAGTGCTCTGACTACCTCTGCCTCTGAGTGCTGAGATCAAAGGCAGGCACCACCACACCAGGCTTTCTGCTCAACATTTTAAAGCTTGACAAAATGATAGTTATATTTAATGCTGTTGGTTTACATTTTTCCTTCTGTTTTCTGTTGCCATCCTTTTCTTCATGAATTTTATTATATATCTGAAGGGGAGGAAAACAGAGATGGTGATGAAGTGGGGGGTGGGAAAGACAGTGACAGAGGCTGGAGAAATAGCTCAGTAACTGAAGAGTACCAGAGGATCCAAGGGTCAAAGCTCCTACAAGCAATTGTGGGGCGGCTCCAGGGGATCCAACACCCTCTTTCTGACCTCTGTACACTTGACGTACCTGCATTCTGGCACACAAACATACGCAGAAATTAAAAGATAACTAAATGCTTTGTTAAAGATCATGGCACTTGCCAGGACTCATTCCCATGTTATCATTTAAGCTTTTCTCTGTTGTAATTTCTCAGCTTCTCACAGGAGCGGCGCACCAGGAAGCACCAGGCCTCGGTGAGGAGAGCACGAGCGCTTCGAACTGTTCTATTTCTACTTCAGGAAATGATCCCTCCTTTTAAAATTTTTATCTGTTTTTAAGACAGTGTCTCTGGCTGGCCTGGAATTCCCTATGAGACCAGGCTGTGTTTCAAAATTCAGTGATCCGTCTCTGCCTCCTGAGGGCTGAGACTAAAGGCTTGTGAGGGGCCCGCCCCCCTTGAGGTTTTTCTGTCTTCCCTCCATGAATGTGATTCTAAAAGGGTTCTCAAGCTGGGTACATGACCCAAGACTGGTGAGTTAAAGCACTAAGGTACCTTAGCTTGCTGGCCGGTGCTAGGATCAGTCACGGCCGTGACCCCAGGCAAGTGAAACAGGGATTTTCTTAGGCTTCCCATCCTGGGTTCACTGGGGGAAAGCCCAGCCCTTCTCTGGTGGCCAAGGAAGAGGTGAGCCAGGAGCTGTTGGTAGCTGTGGTTACAGCTCTGCTAATCTGAGAGAAAGAAGTTAATACAAAAAATAAAAACCAATTAGTTAATTACTTTAAAAGCAGAAGAGCCCCAACCACATGACACTAGTGGGCCCCGTGTCTCCTGACGTCTCAGCCCAAGAGAAAGCATCCCCTTGGTTCAAGCTGGCCTTCTCCACTGAAACTTCATTGTTGTTGGTTTGTTTTTTTTTTTTTTTTAATGAGTGATTCATATAAGTTTCTTATTGTCTGCCAAAATCACAGTACAGTCCACATTCCAGAGCAGCAGAGTTTGGGGCTCCCCCAGGGAAGGAGATCAAAGGCTCCTCCAGGGAGAAGCCCGTTGATATGGATGGAGCACGTAACTGACTCCAGGACTCCTCCCAGTAGACTGCTTTCCCCCCTCACCAGCCTCCGTGCTTCCTTCCTTCTTTCCCGCCTAGATGCCTGTGTCTGTTGAGCTCTTCGGCTCTTGGTTCCCTTCACGCGGCCTTCGTGGATCTCATATAACCCAGCTTCAGTGCAGTCACTCCACTGGACTGTAGCCTAGTACACGTGGAGGCCAGGATCTGAACTACCACTCTGCGATCTCCAGGAATATCTGCTTCCCTCCTTCTTCCTAAGTCTGAGCGAACTGGATTCCTTGAACTCTGCTCAGGGATGACATCAGTGTCTTTCAGAGGGGAGAAGAGCATGGCTCTGTGCCGACTCATGCTCGCCTCCTTAGCCATGACGCACAAGTATCAGCCGCATGGAGAACTTGGCCAAGTGGGGCTGAGCCACAGCTGCTCCCAAGTGCTCATTTCTCCAGAATTCATTAGGTAGGCGAGGGAGAGCATCTTCCTGAGAGTTAGTTCTACACAACCCAACAGTCTGATTGGAATGATGTCCCCCTAGAAACATGAACTTTAGCTTTTTTAGTACCCTTTGAACTGCTGAGAACAGATTAAAACAGCCAAACAAAATTTTGCTAAATATCTCTGGACAACAAAAAGGTGACAAGCAGACAAGGAATGAGGAGGTAGGCTTTCAGCACACTGTTTTCAGCTCTTGCTCAGAGCTCCAATACCTGCTATGTCATGTGACATAAGGTGCTGCCTTAGCAGCCTGTCCTGTGAGCATTCTGTGCTCCCTCCCTTGCCTTTGGGTTTCTTCTGTCTCCTGGAGGGAAATCCTCCAGTAGAGCAAGCAAAGTTGGCAGGAGTTGTGCTATACCAAGACGTAGGCTCCAGGAAGCCACCAGAGCACTGGCTGATGTGAGATCCTGGATAAAAACCTTGTGGCAGGAATGAGAGCTTCAGTCAACACATTTTCCCTTCGGTGGAGTAGCCACTGCTCCACTTTAAAGACATGGGAAGCGCTTGAGGAAATCACTGGTGTATTGGTTGGCTTTTGTAACGTGACCAATTATCCCATAGGCTTAGTGACCTTAAAACAGTAATCCTGGGACGGGGGCGTAACTCAGTGGGCTGGATGCCTTAGCCTGTGTGAGGCCCTGGGTTCTCATTATTCTGTGGGTTAATCGGGCAGTTACGTTGGTCTAGTCAGCCCACCGGGATTGGTTAGTATAGAATGGCTCTTTTCATGGCCTGTGGGTTGGCAGGCGCTTGCTTCAGGAGCTCAGCTTGAATAACGCCATTCTCCTCTACACAGCCATGGGTTGATTGGTAGAGCAGCTCGGGCTTCTTCACATGTTCATCTCAGTTTCCCAAAGAGCGAAAGGCCAGAGCCCTCTATGAAACTTTGCTTCTGTGACATTTGCTCTTGTACCATTGGCCCAAATAAGTCATGTGGGCAAAGTTTAGCAACAGTCTAAAGAGTGGCCAAACAGATGGATGGATAGTGGGAGGTATATCCTCGTGACCAATTAGGAAGGAGAGGAGGGGAGAAGGAAGGTGACGCACATGCTGTTGGGGCTGTGGCCTCCATTGGCCCGGACTTCTATCCTGCTGAGGAGAGCAGGCTGCTGGCACAAGCTCAGTTTCTAGGAGCGCCAGGCATCTGTGGAAGCACCTACAGCTATATTTGGGCCTGTAGAAACATTGCTCTCAGAGGTTTCTGCTCTCTGTAAACTCTATTACTGAAGAAAAGCCATTCCCTTACTTATTCTGAGGAGGCTTTGTCTTTGTTTAGCTACATCCACCCTAACTAAAGATTCCATCTGCTCTCTCCCTTACCAGCGGCTTTGTACAGTTTTGGATTTGGTTGCCACCAGTCTGTGCTTTCTCCGTGGTGCTCCCGGTATTAAAGCTGTCTTCCTGATCTCAGAGCCAGGACACGACTTGGTTCTGAACAGTTAAAGAACTTCTTCACTCTGGCCCAGGATGGCCGACCTGGGCTAGTCAGAATCCTTGCTGGTTAAACTGTCTTGCTTTGGGGGCACAGTGCTGGGGCAACGTGATGTTGGAACTATACAGTGGAGAGGATAAGTCAAAACAAAAAGGCTTTGTAAACAGAGCTAAGGGACAGAAGTGGTGGTGATGCCTGTGAGCCCCCAACTAGACTAAAGGGCATACTTGAGAATATGCTATCTCTAAACCGAGTTTGAGAGTGTGTTCGTTATTGCTTCCAGAATCTTAACAATAACAACAACAAACAAACAAACAAAACAAACCCTCCCTCCATCTTCCATAGACAAAAGCCATAAAGCTCTTTTGGCGAGGGAAATGTTAACAGGAGGGAGTTTAGTCATTGTTAGTACCTTCTGGTACCATTACCGACCCTTCCCTGAGGTGCCCCATTGTTTGGAGGTGGCTACATGCCTGTGTTTGAAGGATCGACGGAAAGCAGAGAGGGCACAGTCTAGAAATCAAATTCATCTCAATAACTTTTATACATTTACAATCACCACCTAGCCAGCTTCTACTCTTTATTCTTGGCTTGCTCTCTTCCTGACTAGAGCGGTTATTCTGGAAAGCACTATTGAGTCATACCTGACATAAACTATGAACTTAGCTAGTGACATCAGCTTTCAAAATTAAACACACTGTCTAGTGCTTAGGATACCAGAGGAGCATGAAGAGTCACAGGCCAGCATTCTTAAGAATTGCTTCTTAACTTAATTTGGTCATTGTGCAGCAGAAAAAGAATGCCAAGTCAGACTTGCTATTAGACAGAGGCCTGAAAATATAAATAACTCAAATAAACCAAGTTAAGAATCACTATCTCATTAGTAATAGGAGAGAAAACAACGTGAAAAACTGTAAGAAAAGACCAGACTGTGAACTTTTGAAGGGAAATACTGTTTGCAAGTGAGAGACACAGAATAAAATCAAGTACAATGAGATGCTCAGTGAAGGCGACATTTTATAAAAGCACACAAAACAGAAACCATTTACAGAAAACAAATTATGAGGTATTTGACAGTGAGATAAAACGGCACCTGGGTAAGACATGAAAACCTGAATGGGAAGCTTGGCTCTATTCAGGGCCCTTTTCTGAAATATTATAACTATATTCATCCATGATAAAGTTTAAATGAGTATTTAAATCCCAAGTCTTTCACAAGAATGCAAATGAGAAATCCATGTTCTTTGCAAAGAGTTTGGTGAATGTCATTCTAGACTAGATTTGCATGTCTGCTTTGCAAACAACCAAAGCTAAAGACAGCACAGGATCAGAATGGGGTTATATTTTCCCTCCCTACTTTATGTGATATGAACCAGAACGTTAATAAAGAGAATGTAGACATTTCTCAAAAGAGCTTTAAAAATGTGCACTGGGTACTGAAGAGATGGTTGGTGGTTGAGAGTGAGTTCTGCAAGCCGGGTGTGGTGGCATAGGCCTGTAATCCCAGAACTTGGGAGGCAGAGGCAGGCAGATCTCTGTGAGTTCAAGGCCAGCCTGGTCTACAAAGCAGCCAAAGCTATGCAGAGAAACTTTGTCTCAAAAAACAAACAAACAAAAACAAAAACAAGAAAAAGAACAAAACAAAACAAACAAAAATAGTGAGCTCTCCTCTTGCAGAGAACCCGAATTCTATTCCCAGCACTGAGATCCAGTTTCAGCAGGAGCTGATATGCCTGACCTCAGAGAGGATGCGCGGTCACATGTATAAACCCATGCACAGATACAGTCCTAGCACTAAGCTGGAGATTCATTGAACTCATTTATTGAGTCCTTGTCACCAAAAAATATAAGGTAGACCCCAGTGACCAGCTGACTGCCTATGAGGGTGTTTGCCAGTAGCTTGGGACTTGGGAATGAATTTTAATTTGGGAGCATGCCACTCTGGTTTCTTGAAGCAAGAGGTGCATGACTGAATCTTGCTTCATTTTTACTACACTAGCTACATTTCCTAAGTGAGCTTCAAGCTCTTTGTCTCTTTTTTACTTCCTGCTGCAGGAGACTGAACCCAGGACCGTAAGCATGACAGGCTACACTCCAACTCTCTCCTTTCCCAGGCCTCATCCATCCCCCTGACTGTTTGTTCTCCCTTCTCTACTTTGAGATGGGATCTCACATAGGCCAGGTTACCTTAATCTTGCTCCTGTAGCTTAAGATGACTTTGAACTTCTGCTCTTCCTGCCTCTATTTCCCAAGTGATGGGATTACAGGCATGTTTGAACTCCTTTTTTGTTTTAATCAGAGGAAGTAAAATGAAATAGAAGGGATCTTTTACAGTGGGCTATGGAACTGGTCTTTCTCATTTACGGGTTGCAAATTCTTCTCACATATGAAGCGTGTCTCTGTCCAATGCCATTAAAGCAGTATTTGTTACAAAGGATAGAAATGAGACCAAAATTCTTCCCTTTGGGGCTTTTTTCGTCTTCTTCTTCAGTGCTAGGCAATCAAACCCAGCATGCCCAGCTTCCAATGGCTTTCTTTCTTGTTCTGCTTTCTTTCTTTCTTTCTTTCTTTCTTTCTTTCTTTCTTTCTTTCTTTCTTTCTTTCTTTCTTTCTTTCTTTCTCTGCTCAGTTCATTTACAAGTACAGTATTCAGGCAGGAAAGGGCTCCAGCTCTCTAGATAGATAGAGTCCAGCATTGCTGCTCATTTCATCTTGAGGGGCCACTAAAGATTAGTTAAAGGTAACAGCCCAGGCTGGCCTCATCCTGGACTTCTCTGTTATTGCAGATGACACTGAGCTCCTGATCTTCCCTCCTCTACTTCCTGAGTACTGAGATAGCAGGCCTGCACCACACCAATGTGAAGATAATTTTCAAACTAGAATTTGGCCAGGTTATCATGGTAGTGACCATATTTTTTTTTCCAAAGAGAAATGAAAAATTGGGATTTTTAATGAGCTGTGAACCCCACCTGAAAGACAGAGAAAAAGCTACAAAAGCAAAAGTGTTAAACAGTGTGTGTCAACTTGGGGGAAATTTGTTTGGGATATACCCTAGTGGCACCACCTTTCTTCTCTGCTGGGATGAGCCAGAAGATAATCTTCACTGATGTTTCATCACCTTTTGAGGAAATACTCCAAGGTCATTTGTCACCTGCCCATAATATCCGCGAAAACCTCCTGGTTTTTTATTGAGTACGGTAAATAGAAGTCAATTCATTGTAAGAAAGCATACAATCACTTTGTCTCCCCGCCCCCAAAATCAGGCTATCTGCCAGATTTTAGAAAATAAGAGACAAAAGTTCAGAATTATGACTATACTTGTTTGTCACCATTTTCTAAAGCATGGTGGCTTTATTAGTGTCTAGAAATGGAGCCACACTCATTGGTGCATTTATGGCTGAAATTTGTAGAAATATGAACTAGAATATGACCTCTACCAGTTAAATCACATAATTCCATTCTGGCTATGGGAATCACCTGCCAAAGTCTAAACTGTCAAACTAAAGAAAGAAAGACTCTGGAAAGGAAGAAGTGAAGTTAATAAAATAAATCCCAGTTTAGAAAGGAGAGGGATGAGAAATGGAGGCAGATGACAAATTCGAAGAAACACAAATGGCAGAGAGGCCAATAGTTTCTCCCATTGTCTTCGGATAGTATTTTTGAACTGAGATTATACATGAGTTGCTAAGGCTGGAAGAGAAGTAATAAAAACTCTTTGAATCCTACTAGAATGCCATGTACTACATTATTTTCCCAGCACTTGGGGTGGGGTGGGGGGAAGACAAATATTTCACTGTGAAATGCCAAAAAGAAAAAAAAATACAGTACTGCTACCTACAATTATAAACATAAAGTTCACTCCAAATTAATTTCCATTTTTGCCCATCCCAGGTACCTCCAGGGAGAACTTTCTTTTAGGGAATGAGGAAGGGGAAGGCCTTCAGCTGTTAACAGTCATTTTCTGGCTGTGGAGTAGCATTAGTCATTCATCCTCCTCATGTCCATAAATGGAGGACAAGCCTACTGATGCTATCAGATGAATTTAAACAAGGTCTGCTCTGGGGAAGGCCTCAGAGCCAGGCTGACTCCAGTAGCACGCCTGGGAACAGGCTTTCATTTCCATCTGAATGCACACTGCTTCTATGGGTCAATCTGCCACACCAAACTCTGGTAAAAGGTCTCTGCGAGGGAAAGCCAAGATCCATGTACTTGGTGTTAGGAACACAGTTTGAGGTGGGAATGCGGATGAGGGCACTAAGCTTGGGTTTGAGTTTCAGTTCTATTACAAGGCGCTGCATGACAACTTACAAGTTACTTAACCTCTCTGGCTCTCACCCTCCTCTTCCTAAGAATGATTGTGATTCCTGCCATCTCTAAAATTCTTTTATACCAGATAGTAACACATTCATAATGCCCCCCTCACCCTGTGACTAGAATTAGTCTGTCTCTAGCTTGTTTCCTGTTTGCCCTCTTTCATTCAGTGTTAGACCAAATATGAACAACAAGTAATATTTTGTCAGAGCTAACAAACTACCCTTCCACAAAATGACCTTTGGAGGTCAGGCTAGTCGATGCAAGATCTAAATCCAAAGGCAATGGTCTGACCAGCCTGTGAGCTGGCGGGCTGCCATCCAAAAGGATGGAAATGGGTGTAGGCAGCCAACATTCTTGGCTGGTACATTTTTAATAAACACAGAAAACAAGAATAGCATTTTCCTCTTGGATCTCTTAATTTGGTACTCATACCACTAGGACATTTGCTGTAAGGATAAAGATGATGGTCATATACAATTTATTCACATCAGGATGGATTAACTAGCACAAATGAGAAGCAGGTTATGGCGTCTTTTGCAAGGAATTTTTATTCGTGTTTCTTGTCTCTGACAAGAGATAGTTTGAGTTATTACAGCAGTATCTCCACCTCGTTTGGCTCTGTTAAGACTTTTATCTGAAACATAAGATCTGTTGCAGTTAGTGCTGCATTTATTGGGATGAATGAACTCAGGAAAGCTGCTGCGACTTGCGCTTGAATATGTGTCTTAATTCTTTCCCCATGACAATTGAATATACATTAATTTTTTTTTTTTCAAGAATAAAGGCACCCACAGTAAATGTTCTTTAACTCGAGGTGCGAGCATTTTAAACTACAGCAATTGACACAAAGACAGCGCACCTCGTGGCCGCGATGTTTTCTAATCACGGCTATTGTACTAACAATGCACGGGGTTGCTTGAGATGTGCATTTCCCTGTCTCTTCAGTAATACGGCCACAAGGACATCTGACTGACAAGGCTGTTTTCTCTTCAGTCCTTGGAGATCCTTGAATAAAATGCTCTGTGATGGCAAGCTGTAATTAGTTATGTGGGTGGAAATTAGTGCTCTTCAAGTACACCATGTTTAGGACAGAGGCACCGTGCTTTTTACTACCCGAGGCCACTCTGGTCCTGTGCCACAGCTCCAGGTCACTGCTTCTTTGCAGGGCATCCTTCCAAAAAGCAAACTGTCTTTGTTGAGCCCTGAAACCAGGAGGCTTTTCATAGTTAAAACAGGATAAATTGTCCTTCTCCAGACAAGTCAAGAATTGACCAAGGATGACTGTAGTATGTTCGCTTTTCACTTGAAGGTGCATGTTCCCAGCTTTCACAACTGTCTTTAGAATCGCAGCCCATTTTATATGGAACGTCAAACTTTTGAATGGACTCCTGCAGTCTTGGGAGGTCCTCCATTTTGGATGTAACAGGAATCATGTAGCAGCAAAACCTTCCTAGCCTAGCCTAGTCATCTGGTATACCGCACCCACAAACGGGCTATGCGTCCAGTTCACATTTTTATTACATCAGTGGATTTGTTCTTTTCATGCTAAGCCCCCCTCCCCCCAAATCCGGGCTTCTCAGACGGCCCCTGCATCGCCTGACTATAAAACATTCGCTGCGTTAGTATTTTCTATCTACCTTTCCAAGGAGGTGAGCTCCAGACTAGGTGAAAGACAGAACATTTAAAATTATCCTCAGTTCCCATCCCTCCCCGCCCCCGGCCGGGATTCCCTTTCAGCTGGTGACGACAGAACGGGATCCACGGGCTGCGTCTCCAGCGGCTGCACAGGGTTCCGCGTGCCTCGGGCCACCGCGTTTCCCCGACACCGATGCGCTAGCTCCGCGTGCGTGCCCGTGTGTGTGCGTGTGTGTGTGCATTCAGTCATCCCCGCGCTGCGCGCGCGTCGGCCGTGTCCCCGGGCCTGGCACGCTCGGGGGTCCTCGGGAATCCGGGGGACGACGATGACCAAGCTCTGCGTGTTCGGGACTCCCCTCCACCCCGCCCTCGCCCTCAGCGGGGGTGGAGGGGGAAAGGAGAGCGGCGCGGCGGCGGGGGCGCGCGGGAGACGGGGGCGGGGCGGCCGCGGGATGCTTCGCCCGCGCGCCCGGGTCCCCGCCGCGATCGCGCCCGGCTAAGTCACGCCTCCCCGCGGTCCGCTCCGCACCCCAGCACCCCCGGGGGCCGCGGGAGGAGGGCGAGGTCAAGGGCAGAGCGGGCGCCCGGCCCCGGCCCCGGCGGCGGGGGGCGCGCGGCCCGGTGGGCGGCCACAAAGGGCCGCCGCCCCGCAGCCCCCTCGCGCGCCCCGCCCCTCGCCCCGGGAGGGAGGGGGAGGGGAGCGGGCGGCGCGGGAGCGGCGGGGGCGGCGGGAGGAGGGCGGCGCCTGCGTGCTCCTCCGCCGCCCCGCCCCCGGCGCCCCGCGGCGAGCCCGGCTCTCCTCCCGCGGCTGCAGCAGCTGCCGGTTCCTCACGGCCTCGGCGGCGGCGGTAGCAGCGGCGGCGGCGGGCGGACGGACGGACGCACGGACGGGCGGGCGGGCGCGCGCGGTCCCCGCGGCTCCCGTCTGAGGCTCGGCGGGGAGGAGGAGGCGGCGGCGGCGGCGGCCGCCGGGGACCCCGCTCGGCGCCTCGGGCCCCGCGCGCCCCCTCCGCGGCCCGTGGTCGCTCGCGCTCGGCGGGCCGGCGCCTCGCCTCTGCGCGCGGAGATGGTGTAGCCCGGCCGCCGCAGCCGGAGCCGCCTCAGCCCGCGCGTCCTCGCGCCGTCCGCCTCCCCGCCCGAGGACAGAGCCTCCGCTCGGCGTCTCCCGCGCCGGGGAAGCCTCGGCGCCGCCGGCACCATGAGGTGAGGGGCGCGCGGGCCGCCAGCCATTGTGCCGCGCCGCCGCGACCGCCCTGCGCGGACCCGCCGGCCCCCGGCCCGCGCCGCCGGCCCTCCCGGCTCTCCCCCGCTCCCTTTTGTCCGTCTGGCTCCCTCCTCTCGCTTCCCATGCCCGCTTCCCCGCTCTGGGGGAGGGGTCCCGCCGCGTCCCCCCCGGGATGCCCTCCGTTCGCCCGGGGTATCCCTGCCTCCGTTTAATGTGCCTGCCCCCTCCCTGCCCCCTCCCCCAGCCTCGGCTAGCGAGACCCAGGAGATGGGGAGGGGCCCAGGAGCCGGAGAGTGCATGTTGCCGAGAAACAGGTATTTTCCGTAGATACGTACAGATTCCCTGCACTTTCGGTACAAAGCTCTAGTATTTAATTGAGAAGAAAAAGAGAGAGAGAAAGGGGGAGAGAGAAAAGAGGGGGCCGGGGAGGGGGGAGGAAAGTTTGAAAGGTCTGAAATCTCTGCGGGGAATAAAGTGCCTGGTGCTAGGGTTCGGCCGAGGAGCGGAGAAAGGTGAAATTTCTGGATGGTGGGGGGAAGGGAGAGCATTTACTAGGTTTCCACTGCCGGGGGACGGTGGAGGGCTGGGACAAGTTGTTTGAGGTTTGTAAGCCCGGGCGGGGGAGGGTTTTGTTTGGAAAGCCCTTCTCTCCCGTTCTGTAGCAGGCTGTGTTGCATTGCAGCAGAAGCGGCAGCCTTCCCCTTCCTCTGTGATCAATACAGTTATTTCTTTCAGCCCCAAAGGAAAGGAATGGATGTACCGTCGTGAAATGCCTTTTGATTGATAACGGTGAAACACATGGGTGTGATAGTTTTCATTTTTTGTTTTCTCCAATTGTGTGGGAGAATGAACCAGGGATGTGGTGTGTCATTCGTTGGAGACCCCCCCCACAAAAAAAAAAAAAAAACCCAACGAACAAAAAAACCTTTCCTAAGCTTGTTTTGTGTCCATAACCTCCCGCTTTTGGATTGGTGCTAGACTTAGTGAGAAATGGAACTTGGTAGACTGAAGGCTGATCCATTTTGCGTTATCATCCTGAAAGGCCTGCCTTTTGGGTTAAACAATTGTGGATGAAGTAAAACACTAAAACACCCCATCTCTTTCTTCTGAGATAGTCTTTCATTTCGTTTGGATTTGAATCTCCTTTGTGTTAAAGATTAATGGCTAACCGTTGCCAAGACCTTTATAATGTAATGCAATGAGATTTGAATGATATAATTACAAATTCTTTCTCTTTGGCCTGAAAATGTTATGTCATTGGGATTTCCCCCCTTGTTTTAAGTAAGATCCGATTTAAACTTTAGTTCCCCCCCCCCGCCCAAAATCAGGGTTAAACACAGTCCCATTTTACTTTTAAGTACATTTTTTTTTGTGTGTTGTGTTCACTTAAACTCACTATGAATTTTTCCGATGCCAAGTGACTATGTTAGTGTTAGATTTTTGCTTAATGCTGAGTGACCCCTTTTCACAAGCTATTTCAAATGTTTAAAAAGTAATTATGGCATAGAGACCAAGATTAATCCTTGTAAAGTGCAGGTTGAGAAACTTCAGTTATATTTTTGTGTATTTTTTCTAAAGCTCCTGGTGGCCTTGAAAATTCAGGAACTGTTAGCAAAATACATGACCGGTCAGGTACTATTACATACTTTTGATTTTTACTTTAGTGACTTAATGCTTTAGAAGGGCATACAGAACAAGTTAATAGCGTTTTTCAGGCTTGCAATAATTTTCTTAACAAAATGAAGCAGGATATTTAACTTCTGATCAACGCTATCTGAAAGATTGTGAACAAGTTTAAAGTATTTGTTAAAACTTAAATACCATCCATTGTCTGGACTTAAAAGTTCTAGTTTCTAGCGAAACTTATGTTTTTAAAGCAGTTTTCTTGCCATATTTCTTATTAGCTGTAGAGACGGAAATCACACTACAGTTCGGGTCTGAGAAGTTTGTTTGAGCAGTCTACAGTAATTCTTTGTAGGCTGGTTTTGAATAATTTAAGAGCAGAAAAGAGGATCAGCTAGTTTTTCACTGTGAAAGGCTTTGGCTTGTTTGGTAGCTGGTGTGTGCAGCCTAGGCTGAGCAGTTACTTTAGATGGCTGTGAGGGTAGGGCTGCTTGGTATGAGGTAATCTCATGCTGTAGGAACTACATGTTAACCTTTTAATGGAATGGGGTTTTTGTGTGTGTGTGTTTTATTTGTTTTTGTTAAGTGAAGGATAGTTTTGGTGTTTGAGAGGCCACCCAGAAATAGGAATATTGAGTAGGAATTTCCATTAAGTTGGTCAGAACTCTGAAGACATAATGATCTTACAGAATTGAGTATTTGTGGTACAATCTCTCAGATGTTTTAATTTTAGGAACAGCATGTTTTTGTCACATAGTGTACTCTTATACAGAAGGGAACTAAATGCTTTACATTCTTGAAAGCCATAAGACACGTTCCACATGTAAAATGCTGTGTGTAGATTTATTAAATTTTGATTAGAGGTGGGCAGTAAAAAAAAAAAAAAATGGTTTAGTATTTACAAAGGACAGTGGAAGAGTTGGGGGAGGCACAAACCAAAAAATACCAAACTGGTATTTAATAGCTTGTTGAGTTTTTGCTTCTGTTTTTTTTTTTTTTTTTTTTCCATTTGTGTAATGCTTCTAAAGTGTAAGATTCTTTGTGACTGAAAAGTATGTATGGGATTGTACCTTTTAAAAGCTGGTTGATTGCTCAGAATTTTATCTTTTACTTAAAAAAAAAAAAAACCCAGAAAGAACCTGTTATAGTTAAAATAGTTCCCTATAGTCTGATCTCTAGGAATTGCTCAGAAAATTTTGGATTGACTTTTTTGTGCCATATTGTATGGCCGGGTCTACTGAAACACTAGATACTCAGACTTGTTCTTGTAAAAATACATAATGGGGTTATGAGGATTTGACCAAAGCTACTTACTTTTGAGTGACCTTGAGCTAAGCATCTAATTTCACGGACAGAGACACACAATATTAGATACCATATATACAAATCAGTGATAAATATCAGTATATATGTATATATCTGTATATGGTTTACTTGTTTGCTTTTTGATGCAGGCTCTCATGTATTCTGTGCTGGCCCGAGACTCAGTTGTATAACCAAGGATGACCTTAATTCTGATTTTCCCACCTCCACCAGCAGAATGCTGGGATTATGTGCGGGCTTGTGACAGCATGCACAGCTTGATGCTCTATTGGGAGGTCTTCCCAGGGCTTGCACATACCAGACAAGCATTCTGTGCCCCAGTACATAGCTAGGTGAGGTTTATGTTGTTTTGTTTGTTTGTTTTTTCAAGACAGGCTTTCTCTGTGTAGCCTTGGCTGTCCTGGACTTGTTTTTAGACTGGGCTGGCTTCAAACTCACAGAGGTCTGCCTGCCTCTGCCTCCTGAGTGCTGGGATTGCAGGCAGGTGCCATTGAACCCAGTTGCTGGGTGACTCTTTACTGGGTTGTGAAGATCAAATACAAAAGGCAATTTGTGTGTTTCTCTTGTTTTGAGATAAAACTTATTAGACTAGTTGTACAAAACTTTTGGGCAATTTGCTTCACTGTTGACCTTACTGATGTCAAATGGGTTACATTTTGCTAATGTAGTCCAGTGGTTAGTGGCTAACACTCCGATAAGGGCAATTATAGGTTTCTGGGGATTGATTGGGAAGAATGCCATATGTTCATCAGAGAGTGGTTCAGGAATGCTACTTTTTAAACTGTGTCATGCCCAGCCTTATTGGTTAGCTGAGGAAGTTGTTTTTTTCATCTTTTTTCCCGTGTACATGTTTAGTCTTTGAAACTTTTTTTGGTTTTCCAACTTAATTTATAGTAATGATAAGTTTAATACACATTTGAGAGAGGTACAGCAAAGGGACAGAAAATTGAGGTTATCCAAACTGTCTTGTTAATTGAGCATATTGGTATAAGAGATAATCCTATTGTTTCCCAGGATTGTGGTGTCAAGCTGTGTTTCCAGGAAAGGATGAAGAGTCTTCACTCTCATGGGTCCCCACATAATGCTTGCAGCTGTTGGATATATACTCTTCCACAGAGTAGGAGCCATATAGTCAGGTTTTTGCTTATTTGTTTTTTGAGATAGGGTTTCTTTGTGTAACTTACCTGGCTGTCTTGGAAACTTGAAATTCTGTAGGCCAACCTGGCTTCAGACTCAAGAGACCCACCTGCCTCTGCCTCCTGAATGCTGGGACTAAAGGCTTAGGCCACTGCTGCCCAGCCATCTTCAGTGTTTTTGAATGTCAGTTTTATAGTTATTAAGTGAATAAACCTTGAATATGAGTGCGGATAAGTAAGTACATTTTATTTATTTTTTAAAAGATTTATTTATTTTATATATGTGAACACTGTTTTCATGCACAGCAGAAGAGGGAATCAGATTTTATTACAGATGGTTGAAAGGCACCATGTGGTTGCTGGGAATTGAACTCAGGACCTTTGGAAGAGCAGCCAGTGCACTTAACCACTGTGCCGTCTCTCTAGCTTGGTAAATTTTATGTGACTTTATGTATTATTCAGAGTTTTGGGTATTTTGTTAATCCATTTGGAATAAGCAAAGTAATTAGGTAGGCACTATTTGGATAGTAAAGAAGAAATTACATTAGTTGCTTTCATAGTGTGTTCTTTAAAGCAGGGGTGATTGTATAACTTTCAAAATACCTAGTCTTTATTTTGAGAGTAAATAAGTATTTGGAAAGTGAGATGTCAGTTTTTATGTAGTTGTCAGATAGTAACTGAATACTCGAAGCCTATGTCGTTCCCCTTCCTCACCTCTTCTTTAAAATTAATAGATATAATTGAGGGGAAGGTAAGGTTAAAGATGATCTGAGTTGAGTTACCACAGGAGATGCGTCTAGATATAAGCCTGAGAAATTTGCTTTACGGAGCAGCACAAAGAGCCAAGAGTCTTCTTGTGACACCTGAGTAGCCCCTAAATTGTCTTTTTCTTTCTTTCTTAAGTTCTAAAGGATCTAATACTCTGTTCCCAAGTCACACCACTAGCCCAGGGTCCTGCATTTTCATATTCACGTTACCAATATAATACTTGGCTAATGCTGTCTGTATCCTAGTGTGTTTGATATTCTTTTTAGAATCTTACGTACTAACAGTAACAGTCACAGTTTTGGAGTGCCTGTGACATTCTAGAACTGTACTGGGTACAGCTCTGGTAGGATGTGGTATAGTATTTGCAGACAGAGGTGTTAATAAAGTTAAACAGACACCGGCGTCACTGCTGCAGGATGGACGTAGAAGTTGTTTCTTACTCCTTACCAAAGCTCAGAAGGAGCCAGAGCCTCAGATTCGGGTTTGTCTATCTCCAGAGCTCTTTGGGCTGTGTTTCCTTGACTATATTGTAAGATACTAAATTAATAGATGGAAGAATATTCTGTTTTTTAGTGTCCGACCAGAAGCTCAAATATATTTGAGCAGCAGACTTACTGTTTTTAGCTTGTTTCCGCACCATTGCTTGCTTTTTTCTTTTTCAGTGCTTGAGATTCCAGCTTGGTAGTTCATGAAATTCATGACGGAAGAAGTGTTTTCCCAGAGCTGGAGAGTGGAAGTTTAGGGCCAGTGGGTTCTGGTGAGGGCTCTTTGTTTTCACTTGGTGAGATGGGAGTGGATTTAGGAGGGATGGGTAGAGATTTTTCTTCTTCCTTACAAAGTCATCAGTCTCAGCTTGCTTTAGTCACCTCCTGAAAGCCCTATCTCCAAATGCAGTTACATGCTGGGTAAGGACATCAACCATGTAAATTGGGAGGGCATAATCCAGTCTGTATAGCAGAACATGCTTGCATGTTGGTGGGGGAAAAGATCATCTCTAATGCTTCTACTAATCTTAGGCCTTTTAAAAAACGTAACTATAACGAAATGTATGGGGTGCTGATGCACTTCAGTCACGTATGGTTTTTAGAAATGTGTTTCTGTTGGGAAGCGACTATATTAGAATTTTAACTTAATGTACAACTTGCTTAAGGAGGCCTTTTGATGTGAAACAATCTGTGTCTAAGTTTTGAGAGGATGATCTGGTGTAAAAATGGCTTGGTATAAAGAAGTCAGATTTTGAATTCAACTGTGGATTCAAATTCTAGTTTTGACATTTACTAATTGATTTTTTTAAGTGGTTTGTAAAATTTTTATTTTACTTAGGTTTGAGTTTCTTCTGTAAAGTTGTAATAATTTCTGCTTTTTAGAGTTACTGGGAAGATTAAGGCTCTGGCATAACACTTGGTGCACAAAGTGGGCTTGGTAAGAAAGAATAAACCCTCTGTCTAGGAAAGTCTGTCTTATAAGTTTATGTTAAGAATTTGAAAGTCCATATAAAATGTTGAGATGCTTCAGAAAAGTTTAGAAGTTCCTCAAAATTTAAATTTAGAGTTATATGACCCATTAATTTCTCTAGTGGAGACAAAAAAGATAAAAGCATGTCCACCTAAAGTCCTTAAATTGAATAAAAGATCAAAATGTGCTGTACCCTTGATATGAAATAATATTTAACCATCAGAAATAATGGATTACTGGTACATTTCCCTGTGTGGATGGCAACATGCCAAGAGATGGAAGCTAGATCCAAAGGTCTCAGTGATTCTGTTAGTTCATCAGTGGTTACCAGGAGTGAGGGAGAAACGGGAAGTTTGGCATTTGTTATTTAGGGATGTGCTTTCTTTTAGACACAATGAAAATGTTGAATAGGTGATGAAACCATGTGTGTATATTGAAAGTTGAATATATTAAAAGTTGAGTCAATATATTAAAAGTTGAATATATTAAAAGTTGAATATATTAAAAGTTGAATATATTAAAAGTTGAGTTGTAGCTCAACATCTACCCCCAGGACTTAGATTATTCTTACCTGTATTTATCTGTTTGTTTGTTTGTTTGTTTGTTTTACTAGAATAGACAATACCAAAAGAGAATCCCATCTGTTTCTTGCACTTACCCCTGACACTTGTATGACTTTGAATTAATATTGACATCTTCATGTTTTCTTAAAGAGAGACGGGAGATGTAACACTTGGCTCTCCTTTTTTGGGGCCCCAGCTATACCAGTGCTTGGGTTGAAACTTGGGCAGTGGTGCCTTTGAGGAGCCTGGGCAAGTTTTAGAGTCTTACATCACTGCTAAATTAACGGCAGTTAGTTTCCTTGTTATAAATGAAAATGAAAGGCTGGTGAGATGGCTCAGCAGGTCTACAGGTGCCTGCTGCCCAGCCTGAGGTAACCTGAGTTTGATCCTGGAGCCCTCATGCTGGAAGAAAGAACATTCTCTGCAGGTTGTGCTCTGATCACCTGTGGCCCCCCACACCCCCAAAATAAACTAAAAAAAAATTTTTTTAAGTTCTAAAAACAATAAATAAAAATGTGATGAAGCATATCTATATGCTTTTTAGAAAACTGTTTTGTCTGGTGTTTTCCTTGAGTCTGTTTATAGTAATCTCAGATAGCAATGAGAGTTTTGTTTTTTTGGGAATAAGGTGCCCATGGTGACATTTTTAGATGAGCTGAGCACTTTCCCAGTGGTAAAGGCCTGCTGGAATACCTGACCTTGGTAGTAATGATGATAAGAATTCATAATGCCTATCCTTTCCTGTTCTCTAGAGGGCTCTGTTTTTGTCCTTTTTGGTGTCTGTGTCATATTGTTAGTTTGCTAGGGGAGAAACTTTAGAAAAGGAGCCCTAGAACATAGGTAAAATGAATAGTCTTAGGTTAAATCCCAAGGGAGTCCAGATTGCTCATTTTACAGTTCAGTGGAGGGCTGGGCTCCTGTGAAGGTTTTCTAATCACTCAATATTGGTTAGGTGTTGGTTTTGTTCTGGGATCCTGAGAGGTCCTTTTCACCTTCTGTTATGTTGTTATAAGCAAAATTGTAACTTCTTAGCTTTTGTTTTGTTTTTCAAGACAGTTTCTCTGTATAGCCCTGTTTTGCCTGGAACTGCTTTATAGACCTGGCTGGCCTCAAACTCAGAGATCTGCCTGCCTCTGCCTCTTGAATGCTGGGCTTAAAGGTATACACCACCGTGCCCGACTTCAGCTTTTTAATGCTTAAAGATTTATACATCTTAAATGTTCTTTTAAAATATTTCTTCATAATCTGCTTAATAATTGTATTACTTTTAGAAAGTGAACAAATTACTACTGTTCAGATAAATGATGAGTTTTTGTAATTGTTTTTTCCCTTCATTATAAAAATGGTGCAGATTTTGCATATATTTTTGAAAGTATGAAAACATTAAATATTCAGATCCAAACTAAATGGAATTATGTATTTGTATTTATGTGTGATGTACTCACTTGTGTCTGTACACCTGTGTATAGATTCACATGTGGAGATCAGAAGTCAACTCTGGTGTCCTCATCCGGCCCCCCCCCCCTTTTTTTTTTTTGAGGCAGGGTCTCTCACTGAACCAGGAATCCATCTGGCTAGGCTGGCTGGCCAGAAAGCTTCAGGGATAAACTTGTCTCTGCTTTCCCAGCCCTAAGACTATATACGCAATGTGGACTTTTAAGTGGGTGCTGGAGATTCAGATTGAGGCATAGCGCGCTCTTTAACAAATGAGTCCTCTTTCTAGCTTGAACTATAGTAGTACTTTCATGTATAGCTTTTTAGCTTTTTGTAATACATACACAGTTGTAAAAGTTTGTGTGTATAAGTAAGATTGCACAATTTGAAAATGGGAAGGTGTTGGTGGCACACACCCCGTTAATCCTGGTACTCAGGAAGCAGAGGCAGGCGGATCTGAGTTAAAGGCCAGCCTGGTCTACATCTTGAGTTCCAGGATAGCCAGGGATACACCGATAAACCTGTCTTAGAAAAACAAAACAAACAAACAAAAAAAGAAAGGTGGAGAGATGGTTCAGCAAGTAAAAGGTGCTTGCTGCCAGGCCTGATGCCTGAGTTCAGTTTTTGGAATCCATATGGTAGAAGGAGAGAATTAGCACTAAAAGTTATACTCTGATCTCTACATGTCTTCTGTGGCATATGCATACACACAACATACATGCACAGCAGATTAGTCCTTTGGACATAATTGCAGTCATTAAATACAGATCTTTATAATTTTTAAGCGACTACCTTGTATTCTATTGCCTGAGGTGGATGGATTATATCTACTTAGTCACGTAGAGATGACTTTAAGTTTGTTCTAATATTTTTTTTTCATGAGTTCACATTCACCCCTTTTGGTTCTGGAAAACAAACCTAGCATCTTGATCTTGCATCTTGTGCTTGCTAAGCAAGCAGTCTTCCACAGAGCTAAATAACCAACTCTATTGTGTAGAGTAACACATGCCTCCAGTTCAGTGCTTAGGAGATGGATCAGGAGATTGAGACCATTGCCGTGAACATCCCTGAGACTATCTTTGTATTTATAAATGCTTACATTTTAGGATAAAGTTCTAGAAGTAAGATCAAGAAACAGTATTTACTTTTTCTTGTTTTTTGTGTTCGGGTCTCAAGCAGGCTTGGGACTCTGAGTCCTTCTCTGTGTCTGAAGGGCTATGATTACAGACATGCCCAACTTCTGTATCTTTTCTGTACGCATGCCCACCTCCATTTATGGAGTTTCACACTGTGCAGATCGCTAATTCACTTGAACAGTTGTCTCCTCGTTCCCCTCTGGACTCTCATTCTCCATCAGTGAGAAGTATCGTAAAGTGGACACTAGATACTGTTAATCCCCTCCTACTGCCTTCAGCGGCATTTTAGAATAAAACTCAATAATCAAAATTGTTAAGGTCATTTGTGATTTGACTTTGTAGTCAACTATATGATGACATACCGTTTATTGACTAATCCATCCTTTCCTGTAGACTTGAAATACCATATTTCTTGTATACTGAATTTCCATAAGTAATTTAATTCTGTCTCTGGATTCACTGGCTACCTAACTCCTTGCCATTTTTGTTTTTGTTCTTCTGTAGTGGCACCGGCTCAGGCATGTGTCAAGTGTTCTGTCATGGTATACGTCTCACTGTTGAGCCATTCCCACCTCACAGCACTTTTTAATCGGAGAAAGGGAAGATGTTTTTTAGTTTCCAAATTTTGATTTGTTTTTCTGTTCTGTCTTCAAATAATTTTGTCAAAACTAGTAAAAATGAAATAACACTTGACCCTCAAACCTGTTGTGATTTTGGTTAGAATTACGTGAAACTGATGGATTAATGTGGTTAGGGGAACAAATTGACGCTTTATAGCTCCTGGTTTCCATTTTTATCCTTTGTTTAGTTTTCATATGTCATCTGTAGGAAGGAAAGTGTCACACTTTCTATTCTAAGCTTCACAAAGCATATTAAAGGTTATTTTTTGAGACAGGCCCTTGCTGTGAAGCACAAGGCTGGGGTGGCGCTTACCTTGTGGTCAGGCTGTCCTCAAGCCCGTGGCCCTCCTACCTGAGCTTCCCCAGTGCTGGGATTATTTGCTCGCTTCTTTGTTTTTCTGGAGACAGTCTCATAAATAGCCTGGGCTGATGAAGCTCAAGTTTGGGCTTGAGGTTGGGAGAATTCACCCTTGGCCTCCAGAGCGCTGGGACTATCAGCATGTGTCTTGTTTAACTTTATATGATTTTTTTTTGTATTTATATTTTAAAGCATGCATACATCTTTTATTCGGAAAAAATTATTTTGCTAATTCCAGTGTTAGCATTTGAGTTCTCATTTTTCTTAGAGTTTTAAAAATATATAGCTCTAAAATGTTATGAGGAACTTAGCATCTGAAAACTTTTACCATGTGAATTCAGTTGATCCTTCTCCAGCAGCTAAAAGTTAGGTGCTTCTTTGCACTTCTGTGGCTGAGGTAATGGAGATGATACAATGAAGTTTTTCTCAAGGCCACTTAACTGGTACATGGTGAAAGTGTTGTTTTTTCTCTGTCTAGAGCCTTGTTTTTTGTTTTGTTTTTGTTGTTGTTTTAACTAATCAGCCCTCTGTAATTGTTGACTTTAATTGATCTGTAATTTGATGTTTGGGTAAATAATTAATTTTGTCTTGCAATTTCTATATAAGGGATCTTTATTTTCTTCAAGTAATTGGTATAAGATCAAGGCTACGTAGGACGAATTAGCCTAGAACATTTCCTAGATAACAGTACATAGCAGAGATGGGGAGAAATGGCTTGATTTGGATTTAATCTTGAAAAATGAAACAAAATTATGAAAACTTTGATATGGTTGCAACTATATTATGTTGTTAGATTGCAAGAATAATGAATCAAGGCTAGTTGCTTTAATATTTTTGCATAATTTTTCTGACAAAATTGTAAAAAATCAAACCATGGTTTTCATGCTATAGTGAACTTTTCTAATATGATAAACTCATGTTTTCCTAAGGATTTTGGGTTTTTTTTTAGATTAATTTATCGTATTGCTCTATTATTCTTACCTAGTCTGTCATCCTATACAGTGGTCAGGCCTTTCTTTTTGCCTCCTCGTAACCAGGGCTTTGTTAGTTGTCTCTAGTTATGGACTGAGCTTGTCATGTAAACAGTGAGAGAGTGTTTTATGACTTACACTTGAGTGTAAGTCAGGATTTAAAGTTCAAGGCCTGAGCTCTCTAGCAGGTTCCAGGCCAGCTCAAGGTACATAGTGAGGCCTTGTCCTTTCAAGGGAAAACAAAAACCCAAACAAGCCAATAAAAAGGAGAAAGAAAGAAAATTTATCTCATAATTGGAAGTCCAGAGGTAGCATATATTCAGTCAACACACAGTGGAGTGCTCACTGACTTCTGAGGACCAGCCTCTTTTGTTGTTTGTGGTGTCCACCTCTTTTTACCTTGGTAGCATGTAGGTCATGGGATTTCCATGCCTCACATTCAGAGTAGAGCTGTTTTTTTTTTTGTTTTTGTTTTTGTTGTTGTTGTTGTTGTTTTAATTTGTTCCTAGCCCCTTAAGGCAGTGGTACTCAATTTGCGGGTCGTGACTTTTGGAGGTCACATATCAGATAGCCTGCTATCAGATATTTACATTACGATTCATAACAGCAGAATTAGTTATGAAGTAGCAATGAAATATCTTATGGTTGGGCTCACTGCAACATAGGGAAGGTTGAGAACCACTGCCTTAAGGTATAATATAGGTCCCTGCTGAAGGATAGGTGGACACACAGTTTAGAATATACCACATGCCTATGAAGCTGCAGACTGTTGGAATATAGAATGTACTTAAAGTTTCCTCCTGTCGCTTGCCAGGTTGGTCAGTGACTTTGCCCTAAGTAGAAATAGTTTTCATGATTTTCAGTGACTTCATAAAGGATTGTTACTTTGAAAGGTCTGCACTTTGATTCTGTGGATGATTTGCATTGCATGGCTTGCAATAGAAATACCTATTGTGATAGAGAGATTGACTGGCCAGAGATGAAATGGTGGAGTCTCTACAGAGGCTGTGCTGCCCTGGAAGGTATATTAAGATCTTTTATCTGTTTTGTCTTCTCTAATACATTCTTCTGGACTCATTTATTTTATTGCCCAATCTGTCATTTTATCAGTAGTCAGACCTTTCTGATTCAGATTTTATTGGCTTATCTTCATTCTTTGAAATCCTCTATGTCTTCTGTTACTCCTAGAATTAAAGACCAAGTTTTCTTTATCATGGCCTAAGTCTTACATAATTGTTTTGATTCTGTGATTCCAAAGTTATTAGAGTAACGCAATAAGATAAATCCCCAAAATTTACTGGTAAGTAAAGATGTGCTTGGAAATTACCCATTCCCTAACCCCAAGCTTAGTGAGGGATGTGGCATCTATCTGTTTTCAAGAGCTGTAAAAACAAAAAACCCACTTGCTTTCTTGAGGATGTCTTACATATTTATGGATGACTTTCTTCCAAATAGTGCCAGCCATGTATATTTAAATTTCTTGTATTATTTATACCCCTTAGTTATAATAGATTGCCAATGTTACCATTTTTTTTTCTCATTTTAAATTTTTTTGATTTTTGTTGCTGAGGATTGAACCTAGTACCTTGCTTAGCATGCACTTGGTATTTTAATTGTCAAATCATAGTTATATTACATTTGTAGAGGGCAGTGAGATGTTTAGTTAACTGTTGAGTTGCCTGATGTATTTTTGTGATGGTATATTTGAAGTTGACTGTTTTGAAATATCTGGTATTGAGTGACTATAGTTAGCCTGCTGTGTGGTAGACCTCATGCCACTATTATTTTGCCTCAGTAAAGTACATTTTGTTCTGCCTTAAGGGAATTGCTTTTGAATGACATCTTTTAACTTTATATAGTCTTCTAGATATGGAAGTTTTCATCTTGAGGGACAGGTAGTCAAGTTTAACAGAATCACGTCTGTGAAGGATAGCAAGATGGCTCCTTGATGGGGTTTCTGCCAAACCTGATGACCTAGGTTCAACCTTCCACACACATGCGGTAAAAGAAGAGAACTTCAAGTTTTACATGAGTGTCCCAGTGCTGGTGGACACTCACACACAAACACACATTTTTAAAAGTAAGAACATTGTCTTTGAGACTGTAACTAGTCCAAATCTCAATTTCTTTTCTTCATAAAATAGGGTTAATAGTTGCCATGTTTTTGAGACTTAACATAATAAGCTTAGAAGATTTGTGTATTTAGAATTTGCATTCCTATGTATGTACATATGTATGTATGTATGTATGTATGTATGTATGTATATATCTATGATTATAAGTCTGAAATGTGTAAGGCAGAACAGTAGGTTGGGAACACAAGAGCTAGTGTTGAGTGCTGGGGTGTTGCTCAGTAATAGAATATATATTTAGCACATGTAAAACCTGGGTTCAATCCCAGCACCAGAGGGTGTTAGAAAAAGGAAAAAGATGATTTTGAATCTTTGTGGATAGACCTAGTATGTTAGAAAGTTAGATGAATTTCCTGTGTTCTTTGTGTTTTCTGTCTTCTGGTCTTTGCTTGTATTCCTTGACTTGTAGATAACTACTTTCTGCTTATAAGTCTTTTCTATGTGTTTATTAACCTGACAGCTGACATTTGTTTGAGACAGGGTCTCACTGTATGTATGCAGCCCAAGCCTCTTGCTTTAGCTTCCCAAGCACTAATGTTGCAAGTGTGTGCCACCTGGCCCAGTGATACATTTTTCTTTTATAATGAATTTATAATAATTCCAGCCATATTGGGTTAAGGTCCTAACATTGTGTCCTTTGCAGTGACCTTGTTTCTAAATAAGGTCTTATTCTGAGATACTTCATCAAGTCCTAGCTTGAGTTTCCCATTTGGGTATGTATCATAACTTTGATCTCATTCATCTCTCACTTTGGTTAGACAAGCTGTCTCAATGACAGATATAGAAGGAAATTTGTGTATGTGTCTAAAAAAATACATGCAAGAATCAGGATAAAGCTACTAGTGCTAATAAATGCAGAGTTGTAGGGTCTGAGATCATAGAAAACACAGTTTTGTTTCTATGCATTAGCAATGAACCATCCAAAAAAAAAGAAATTAAAAATAGCAGTTTCATTTGCAATAGTATCTAAAAACAAAAAATACCAAGGAGTAGATTTAATCAAGGAGTTAAAATATGTATCCTGAAAACAGAATTTTTCTGGAGGAAATAAAATACCTAAACAAATGAAAACAGATACTGTTAAGAGGACATTGATACTCCAAATGATACAGGACACTGTGGCCCCTATCAAAATCCCAATGACATTCTTTAGGAAGGAAAAGGCCTATCCAGAATTGTTAGTAGACTTTCAAGGGGCCCAAAATAACATTGAAAAGCAGAATTAGAAGATCTGTATGCCCAGTTTCAAAAGTACTAAAATGGTCTAGTGAGACCACTCAGCTGGTCAAGACACTACCAAGACTGAACCTGAGTTCAATCCCCAAGACCTGCGTAATAGAGAATTGACTCCTGCAAGTTCTGATGTTCACACATGCACCCGTGTGTGTATGCATGTACATCTATACATATGTACATAGGCAAGTGCGTACACTAAATGCACTTTTAAAAATCTTACTAAATTGTTACATTGATTAAAAACTATTTCAGTACTGGCATAAAGTTAGACCTATAGACCAATGAACAGAAGAGAGTCCAAAAATAAACTCAGGTTTCATAGGTCAGTCTATTTTCAACAAGAGTGAAAAGCCTCCTGGGTGTGTTGACTTGGACCTGTAATTCCAGTACTGGGGAGGATGAGGCAGGAGGTTTGCTGCTAATGTGAGGCCAGCTTGAGCTGCAGAGTGAGACTGTCCTACCTTAAAATCCCCCAAAACAAACAGCCCAAGAAAAGAAAGGGTGGTAAGATCTTTCAGTGGGGAAAGATTCTCTTTTTAACAAGTGATGCTGAGAAATTATTCTCAGGTCTTCTGAAAGATATTTTAATGATTTTTCTCACAATTTCATGTCTACACACACATTTCTGAATCTTGATACTAGACATCTGGGCTAAATGAGACCTCTGAAAATAGAAGCAAACAAAAACTAATTGACATAAGCCTATTAGGATGTTAGGAGTTATATGAAGGAAAAAATATGCTTTTGAATTTTAGTATTAGTGAAATGTAAACAGTAAAACTCTTCCAAAGAATGTGTGTTTCATTGTTTAGTGCAAATGTTTAAACTTATATTAAGATGAAACATTTTAAGACAGGACCTGGGCTGCTTTACTTTTGGATATTTGCGCATGTTGGTGTAAACCAAGGGGGCTGAACAATTATGTATGACAATATAATATTCCTTACTTAGATAAAGTAAACACGTGATAAGTAATTGCTACTGATGTGCATTGAAAGGCAACCTCACAAATGTTCTACTGTTCTTCTACTGTGGAGAAACTGAGACTTAGAATGGTTAGATAGCTTGGCGGAAGTCATACACGGATTGGTAAATGGCAGCTGAGATTCAAATCAAAGTGCTTTCTGTTAAACACTTATTAAATTTTAACTTTCAGTGGTATTTACTTCTCAGATATCATTTTTTATCCTTATATTTACTCAGTGCTGTGTGAATGCAAGGTGGGGCTTTTGTAGGAAGTTGTAGGAAACAGGGCAGATTGGACAAGATTTTTAAAGCTTTAAGGTGATGGGTGGTAAAGGAAAATGAATGTCAGGCAGCAGTGGCACACGCCTTTAATTGCAGCAGAGGCAGGTAGATCTCTGAGTTTGAGACCATCTTGGTCCACAGAGTGAGGTCCAGGACAGCCATAACTACACAGAGAAATCCTTGCTCAACAAAACATAAGAACAGAAAAACCATAATAAATAAACGAAAGCCACGAATTGCTTTGTCCTGCCTATAAATTATTTCTTGTAATTCCAACATAATGTCCTTATGTTGGAGTCCATAGTAAGTGGTAGGACTTTGTTTGAAACCCAATTTTGTCTTATTTCCAAGGTTACATATTTTTTTTCTTTAGGTATCTTCTTTAAAATGATTTGAAGAACTCTTCTGGGAGATTAATTACTTGAGGCTTGTTGGGGCTAAGATACAGGATTACTTCAGATACTCTGAATCAGAGGGTAGACTGTGTCTATATTCTGTAGAATAGCCTTCATTTGTAATATACATCAAGAATATATGGATGTTTTTGTGGTGTGTAGATTCATTTAAAGGCTAAAGTGAACTCAGAGTGCTATTAAATTCCTCAGTCAACACATCGTTATAAGTTGAATAACTTTTTTGTGAATTTAAAGGGTTTCTCATCTTTGAAACTGTTGGAAAACATTTTTAAACTCTGTATGTTAAATCTGTCACATCGGGGCATTTAACATTCTCAAAATAAATAGAGAAACTACAAAACAGTGAATGTATTTAAAGATATGGCAGGAATAACTGCAGTTTTTAGTTTTTGTTCCTTAGGTGAAGTAGAGTTTTTGTTTTTTGGCTTTTTGTTTTGGTTTTTCAAGACAGGGTTTCACTGTGTAGCCTTGGCTGTTCTGGATTCACTTTGTAAACCATGCTGGTTTTGAACTCACAGTGATGTGCCTGCCTCTGCCTCCCCGAGTGCTAGGATTACAGGCGTGGGCCACCGCCATGCTCCCATCTGAAGTAGAGTTTTATTTGAAAAAGTTCTGTGGCGTGATAACAGTTTATCTATACACGCACTTCATTGAGATCGCTCAGGCTCCAAGAGAGATTGAAAATGTTTGTGGTTCTTTTGGTAAATTGTATGTTTTTAAAAAGACAGCTCGATGTGTCTTTACTGTTAAGTTATGAAACAAAAGGTATATGTGCATGCACAAGCACTGTTACCTCTTACCTAAATGTGCCTGGAGAGATGGCTTAGCAGTTAAGGGTACTTGTTGCTCTTACAAGGTGGTTTACAGCCATCTGTAAGTTCCAGGGGACCCTGCTCTCTCGGCCTCAGTGGGCACTGTACCACACTTTGTGCACAGGTATATACACAAGTGAAAACACCTATGCACACAAAATAAAAGATAAAACTAGAACTGCCTTGTAGATGATTTTTCAAATGAAGTAAGGCCCCCAAATGAGCGTAAGTAGTCTTTTTCTACATAAGAAAAACAACGAGAGCAGAGAAACAGTGAGAGTAAAGGTGTAACAATACTTTGATGTTCTAAGTAATCTATGTTTGGATCTACTGCCTTGTAGTTTTAGAAGTATAAGTTATTTATATAATTAGACTTATGTTGGTAGTATATGCAAATACATTCTTTTGCATACTTTAACCTTGATGGAGTTAATTGTGGCTTGGCAAATCAAGAAAGGGAATCTTGTACTGTTTTCAGACTGCAGAATCTTGCTGCTATGCAACAAACATTGTCCGTCAGCATTGAATGTAGTAAATTGGTATTCTGGGTCTTTCGTCTCCACATGCTCATTTTGTAAGTGGCTTGGGGCTATTTTGTAAGTTTATTTTAAGATGGACATTTAAAGATTTTTTGTTGCTATTCATGATTGACTGTATTCAAGGTTTGTGTAGTTGTTCTGCATGTAGAAGACACTAAAATGCCTATGCGGGAAGAATTTATACGTTTTTGGTGTTTTTTTTTTTTTTAATAAGCCAGGATTTCATAACCCAGACTGACCTAAAACGCTCTCTGTAACCCAGACTATCTCACAGTCCTCCTGTCTCAGCCTTCGCAGGCGCTGTGAATTCTAACACAGTGCTGTCCAAAGCTTACAGTGGTTTTCATTGGGTCATCTAGTATTTCCTAGATTCCTCTTTCTCTTATTTATGGGTGATTAGTATTGATAGTCTAGAAAATAGAGTATTAGGCATAGGTAAAAGGAGAAAAGCATTACTGAGGCAAGTCACCAGGCCCTGCTTCAGTTATTATACCTCAAGGAATTTACCTTTCCTCTTTTGATTCCCACCCTGCTTTTAGTCTTGTGGTAGATTCTCTATCTGAAAACCCAGAACCTTTTTTGTTATTTATTTATTTGTTTGTTTGTTTATTTTGCCTTATTTGACTGACTGTCTCTCTTTCATCTCACTTTGTAGCTCTGAGTATCTTATATCTCACTGTGTAGACAGGTTAACCTCGAATTCACAGAGCTCTGCCTCTCTCTGCCTCCCAAGTGCTGAGAGCAAAGGCATGCACCACTGGACCCAGCAAACCCCAGATTCTTGATCTGCAGGATTTATATGTCTTTCACTCTTCATCTCTTTGCAGTTGCACCATATTTTAAAGACAACTCTTTGGTTTTTCCAGACAGGGTTTCTCTGTGTAGCCCTGGCTGTCCAGAAGCTTGCTGTATAGACCAGGGTGGCCTCAGACTCACAGAGATCCACTTACAGACAACTCTTAGGTTGTGATTTATGTACAGGTGATTATGCGTGCATATTGTATTGTTCACTTGATGTGTTTTTCATTTATTTTATGCTTTTAGAAAACTCAGAATTTTTATTAGATGACTATTTCATTGTAAATTACCTATTTCCATCTCAGTGGCTATTTACATAGTTTAGAGTGATTTTGTATAATGAATAATGCTTTCCTGAACCCAAAGGGTTTTTTTCCCTAATTGTAGACTATGTCCTTAAGATAGAATTCCAGAAATAGTATTAGATCCCTGAAGAAATAGAAACAGTTTTAAAAGCTCTTGAATCATATTGCCAAAATGCTTTCTAAAAGTGTTGTGCCAGTTTTTATGCCAGCCGGCAAATACACAAGAGTGTCCACGGCTTCACAGCCGACAGCAGCAGGGAATGTTTTGATGTTGACCTTTAAGTTGAAGAATAATTAACTTTGGGTTCTGCTGAGCTTTTATCCTAAATTATACTTAGATTCTAACTATGGTTGTGGTCAGGTTAGTGAGAAAGAAGACATAGCTTACCAGTCTCTGCTCTTTGAACTTTTCAAGTTTTATTATGATGCAGTTAGGACATTTATTGGACACATGAGGTGACTTTCTGCTATTGAACCTTAAGCATTTTGGTAAGTTGAGTGATGGGGGACAAATCAGAATGGGATTTACGTGACATTTTTTCTTGAAAACTGCGTAGCCCTGGCTCGTCCTCCAGATGTATAGTTGCATCTGAAATAGATTAATTTGCTCCCTTAAATATGGATAGATCTCCATGAATGGGAGGAAAATCATGAGAACGCATTCCTAACCAAAGTTGGTCATAGTTGTGACCTGAGTTTTATTGACTGTATAGCAGAATTCCCCTTTGGCCCAAATCGCTTTGCCGTAAGTGACTTTTAAGCTCTTTCAGCTCTTCACTTATCTCATTAGCTAACGCCTCAGTCTTCCTCACCCAGACAGCTTCTCTCTTCTCAGTGATACTCGGCTTCTGGTCACTACAGCTTGTGTGCTACTGATACACAGTTCATATTTTTTGGTTTTGATTGTTTGACACAAGATCTCACTCCATTGTATGTGCTGCCATGAAACTCACAAAGTAGTCCAAGTGGTCTTAGTTATGAAGAAGTGGTCTCCTGTTTCAGCTTTGAAGGTATGCGCCACTGCTAGCAGTTCAGTCTGTCATATCTTTTTTTTCCTGTCATATCTTGATAAAGCATTATATGTGTTTATTAGACTACTACTGTGCCTTTGTCCTCATAAATTTATTTTGAAAAGGAGAAAAAAATACAGTGATAACACCTTTATCGAAACCGTGTCATCAGTAATTTTATTCCTTCCAAATTTTGTGTGTGTGTTTGTTTTGGTTTTAATTTTTTTTTGAGACGGGATTTCTCTGTGTAGCTCTGGTTGTCTTGGAACTCACTCTGTAGACCAGATGTTTCCAAACTCAGAGATCTACCTGCCTCTGCCTCCTGAGTACTGGGATTAAAGGCGTGCACTACCACAGCTCAGCCCAAAAGTTACAATTTTTCAGTGTCTTTGTTCTCACTGCTGTGATGAAATACCTAGACTAGGTAATTAGCAGAGGCTACACTTAGGCTGGGGAGTCCAAGATCCAGGAAGGAGCAAACTTATGGCCTGGTAAGAACCTGTGGGTCTTAATGTGGAGACTGACATGCATCTGTATAGCTTGTTCCTGTAGCCCTTTTGAGGACCATTCATCCTGTTTATGAGGATAAAGACTTCATGGTTGAATCACTTTCCAAAAATCCAGCTTTCTAACTCTAGCACTTTGGTGATTTGCTAACAGAACTTTTGGAGGATATGTCCAGCCTCATTGGAGCTGGATGAACTGGATCCCACTTGTAAAACTTACCTGTCAATAAGGTTTGTTGATATCAACCAAAAGATACTAGCTTAAAGGTCTGCATCTGTGCGTGTTGCTCACACAGTCATCATGTTTCAACAGTTCTAGGACCTCAGGGATGAAAACAGCTGACAGTGTTGGTTGAACAGGAGTTATTCTTGCCGGTAATTTTATCTGGGATTATTTATATTTTCTAGTCTTTTTGGGGGGTGGGGGGGCGGAGAGAAGAGGTTTCACTTTGTAGCCCAGCCTGGCTTTGAACTCACTATTTAACCCAGGTTATTTTGGTGATCCTCCTGTGTCAGCCTCCCAAGTGTCAATATTCTAAGCATGCACCACCATGCTCAGTTTCCTTGTAGTCTTCACATAGCTCTACCATAGTCCATTTTTGTCTTTAATAAATTGAGAGCCAACAGTGTTTTCTGTATTCTCCAAGGAGAAAAATCTTGCTTGAACCATTGTGGGATTAGGACACTGGACAATCAGTAGTAGGCCAAGAAGCTGCTGCTGTTTCTCAGTTAGGTGGGATAGGGAACATTACAATTAAGAAAGACCGTAGCAAAGTTATATGAAGCATACAGGAAACATGTCTTAGGTTTTCTGGATGGTGTGTGGTTTTGTTTTGTCACCTTGACACAAGCTAGCTACCTGGGAAGAACGTCAGTTGAGAAAATGCTCTGTCAGATTGCCTGTAGCAAGTCTGGAGTGCCTTTTCTTGATTGATTGATGTGGGTTGGGTTGGATGGGGTGGGCCACCTCTGAGCAGGTCGCCCTGAGTATATATAAGCAGAACTGAGCAAGCTAGTCAGCAGCACTCCTCCTTGGCCTCTGCCTCAGTTCCTTCCTCCAGGTTCCTGCTTTTGAGTTTGTGACTTGACTTTCCTCAGTGATAGTATGATCTGAGAGTTGTAAGCTAAAGAAACCCTGTTCTCTCCAGTTTGCTTTATTACAACAGTAGAAACCATAACTAAGACGGAGGTGACATTCTGTGATAGAGCAATTTAAGAATGCTATTGTGATTTGTTAGAGTGTCCAGGTCCATAGTGCTTGTGAGAAATGCTGATCACAACATTGCTTTTTTGGAAGAAGACTGGATATGTGGATATGTGTGGGATTGTTTTTACTGTGTTTTAGGGGACAGGGCTGTGTATCCTTGGCTGGCCTAAAGTTAAACAGACCAGGTTGGCCTCCTGATGGTGATTAGTCTGTCCTAGCTTATAGGTAGTCATTGTCATGCCTGTGTCCTAAGAATTTTTTTTTTTTTTTTTTTTTTTGCAGAACATTTATAAGATAATGTCACCTTGCTGTCAAGGTCTCTGCTCACCTTATTTATTTGAAATTCTGTATAATAAATACTGTTTGAGGTTTGTGAAGAAATAAGAAATAATTTAAGAAAATTGATGTTTTGCTTTGTATTAGTCATGTGGTAAATGATTATGACTTGGTTTTTAAAATGGAACAATTGTTCTTTAAGGATATCTTTTCACTCTGGGACTAAAAGTCCATTTTAAAATCAGTTTCTTGCTCAGCTCTTACATGCTTCCATTTCACATGTTTTTCAAGAATGGATTATGTACAGAGAAAGGATAAATGAATTTCCAGTGGTCAGTACATTTACAGTACTGGGTACAGTACTTCACTATCAACAGCCAGGGGAAAGGGAGGACCCATTTAACTCTGCTAGATTAGGTTGGATAGGCATTAGCTTAGTAATCCTACTGCTCTGGGAAGAGTCAGCTCAGTGACAGCTACCAAAAGTGTCAGAATTTTGGAGTGTTTCTTAGACTTTAGTCTTGGGTCTTCATCTTCTGTGAGGTTCACATGTTGCGGAAACTAGGTGCCCTTTCACTGTGTAGGGCAGGCCATCCAACCTATCTGTCCTAAGTTGAGTACACATTTTATTGTAGGTTTCCAAAGATTGGAAAGGGTTATATCTTCTATAAAGGGGCCCGTGATTTGCTTCTTTGACATGAACAGACCTCCAGAAAATACGATAAGGCTGTTGCTATAAGTAGCAGGTTTTGTGTGCGAAAACCAGGAATGAACTGAGACTCCGAAGTAGCATGGAAAAGTAATAGGCTGGTATTAAGGCCTGGTTCTCACTGAAGCAGTTAAAGGGAGAAACCAGTCATGGTCAGGCTGAAAATGTATTTGGAGACTGGATCATGACAGTGTGACTCTTAAGGTAGTCCGGCTTTCATAGTCAGTTGTTGGTAGGAGATTAGCACCTAATTTTCTGTGGAAGCTATCATAATCACGGTTAAGTTCTTAAGCCAGTACTGGCATCGTTATTTGAATCCTTGTTCCTCTGAAGTATGTTGTTATGCTATTAGGTTTAGCTGTGCAAAATTACTCATTTGGGTAGGTTAAAAAAATCCCAGATATTGGCAGTTTTAATTTTTAAATGGTATAACTCAGTACATTTAATTACCTCTGAACTTTTTTCCCTTTTCTTTTAAACTTACACAATTCTTTCCCTCTTTGTTATGTGATTGAGTGTTTTGTCTGCATTCTGTGTGCCACATAGTTGCCTGGAGTCCATAGGCCAGAAGAGGGCATTGATTCCCTTGAAACTGGAGTTACACACAGCTGTGAATGGCCATGAAGTGCTGGAATTGAACCCGGATCCTCTAGAAGAGCAGTCAGTGTTCCTAATGAGTGACCCCTCTCCAACTTCTCTGTCCCTAGTTTTTGAGACGGGGTCCTACTGTGTACCTCTGGTGGCCTGGAACTACCTGGTAGATCAGCTAGCCTTAAACTCACTGATTCCAGGTGCTGGGACTAAAGGCAGATGTCCTGCTCTGAACATTTTTGATGGTTGTAATTTATTTGGTAAAACACAAGCAATACCAAATTGACTTGACTTGACAGATCCTTAATTGCTTTTGGGAACAAAGATTCTTAGTCTTGAGATTCTGGTACGTTTTATCTCTAATTGTCATTCTTCCTTGTGCAACCACATTGTTTTACAAACTGGTCTTCCAACATTTTTCTGAAATGGAATAGGAATATCCAACTTGGCACACATTAGTGGCAAATATTATGAAGATAGATGTTCTCTTTTTTTCCAGTGATCCCACCTGTCTCTTTTATAGAGACTTATGTTCTTCCTGTACTTGCCAGGTGATTAAGTGGAGTCTAGGAGTATCCTTAGGGGAGTTTAGTGTTCTTTTTTTCCCCACGAGAGAGCATTTCTTTTTGTAGCCTTGGCTCTTGGAACTTGCTGTAGACCAGGCTGGCCTTGAATTCACAAAGATCTGTCTGCCTCTGCTTCCCAAGTGCTGGGGACACAGGCATGTGCCACCCTGCCCATGGGATTTTATTTTTAAAGGCATTTTCCTAGAAGGAAGATAAGAGAAAATTCAGGGCACAGAAGTAACACTTTTTCATTTCATTGTTTTAAGTTGAACATGAAAATTTCACAAGTCGAGTTTCTAGAGAAGCTTCTGATGGTTCCTCAGTATCTTAGAGGAAAATGGGAGAATAATCCCTAATGTTTAGTCGGGACCTAATAAATACTTGTGGAACAAATGGAGAGAGCCCTATGCACTTGTGTAAGATCAGTGAACTACTTATTAGTGAATAATGAAGTGGAAGTGATGGAGGAAAAGAGGGGTGATTATTCTCGTTTCTGGACTGTATTCTCTTGGAAGGAGAGAGGAATCCCAAATTGTCAAATGGGTCATTAAAAGAAATCCCTGTAGTCACTTTTGCATCTGGATGGCTTTGGGGGTGGGGAAGAGGGTCATGTCATGTGTACATGTTGCTGGTGGGATGTTGATTAATTTTAGGGACAGAGGTCCGTGGTTCACTTCTTCTTTATCCCCAGTTACTGGAAAAGTTGATTGCTAGTAAGGCTAATTGCTTTTAGGGAGTTGTCATTTTCCTCCAGGGGCATGTTTGGGTGAGAATGGAGACTGCTTTGTCAAGGGCAGCAGCTGTTGAACAGTCTGTTTAGGGATTAGGTGTAAGTTGGTCTGTAGTTGAAATCTGCCTTCTAGCTGCTGACTATGTGTTGTCGTCCCCTCCCCCTAAGGAGAAAGGCTTTGCTGCTCGCTCTGGCCACATTTGCTTAGCTCTGGCTAGTAATGTAACTGATTATCTTTCTCTGTAAGGAAGTTCTCTTTAAAGAGTGGTGTTGGCAGCTACTGTGAGCAAATTGAAAATGCTGCTTATGCTTTTTCTTAAGTTTTTCTTGGAATTGAACAGTTGTTGGTAACAATGTTTGAATTTAAAATTAATTACATATTATCATTTTTGTAATGATAGAGATATAATCCTTCTGATTGTCTTGATGAAAACATTAAATAATACTTACCCAGTCAGTATTGTGTATAGAAATATTCATTCTAATAACCTTTAAAACCATTTAACTTTAACAAACTTGTAAGCTTTAGAAACTTTTAGACTTTACCTAGCCGGATGATTCTTACACATCCTTAGTCGGGACTGCATACATGGATCATACATAAGAGCAGTTGTGATAATACTAATTATGTTGAGTTTAGAGAAGAGACTGTTAATAAATGTAGCACCGTAGGGCTAAAAGCCTTTTGGCTGTCTAAGTGAAGATCTAGTTGAATGCTCTATGTACCTGGACTTGCCGTAGGTGCTTTTGATGTGGGTGGGGGGGTGCTGAGTTCTGTAATATGTTTAGATCCCAAACAAGGGTCACAAAAGAAACCCAAACCTTTTTAGGTTTGGCTTTTTTTTTTTTTTTTTTTTTTTTTGGTATCTAGATGGTATATTGTGAGCTCCAAAGAGTGATTAATATATAGGAAGCTTTGGATTAAAGATTAATGTACAAGAACATGCAACAAGTAGTTGCCTATGTTTGTTTAGTTTGAGTGTCATTTTTGAGTATAGACTCACTTTTAAAGGTGATGCTTCCGCAGTCAGTGAGCTGATATACTTTAGAATTGTAGGGTTCCATACTGTAGCTGAACTTGCACAATGGAGGGGGTTCTTCAAACCTCAGTGTGTAGGTAGGCTCAGTTTCCCAGTGACTGACTATTGAAATCTGCTAACTAAAATTTTGGATTACTTATATCAAAATTGGCGGCTATCCTCTCCCAAGATATTTAGGTTCACTTTGAAGTTCTGGTTGGTAGTTTGGAGTATCTGTTTTGATTGTCAAACATCCTAACTGCCTTTTCTCTTCAGAAACAAGTATTTTTCTCTTCAACAGTTTTTTGTTTTTTGTTTTGGTGCTAGAATTTGAAGTTGGGGTCTTGAGCATACAAGTAAGAGCTCTGCCACCGAGCTACACTCCCAGGCTTCCTCAGTTTTATATGCAGACACAATACTTGGGATCACAGAATTTCATCTTTTAGAGGTTTTTATAATTTGGAATATTGGCATAGACGTTACCAATTGAGCATCTGAAATTCTTCGAAATTGCAAACTCTTGAGCATACACACACACACACACACACACACACACACACGAAGTTAATTTCACTGGAGAACAGTTAGAAAAGTATGTAGTTAAGCTGGTTTTTTCTTTTTTGGTAAATTGAAATTTATTTGTAATAGTAAATCAAATTATTTTCGGTAAAGGAATTTTCAACGTCAGTATATTCTTAAGAGTTCTGAAATAATTTTTTTGTGTGCCACAAATATGATTACTTAAAATTTTTATGCTACGATTTTTGTATGTTCCTGGAAAGCACATTGATGTTGAGATAGGATTGGTGGGGGATTGGTATTTTATGATGTTAAAGTTTTGGGACAAGTCATTTTAATTTTCTGCAGATAGGTCATTGTGATATTGCAGTATAATAAGAGCTCTGTATTTGGTTTCTGTTTTTACTGCCTGACGTACAGTTCTTAAAACTCTTGGATTGCTGAAGTGTTTGGTGTATTTTTTGCAAAAGGCACTGTGCTGTGGGAGTTGCTTCATAGAAGAATCAGTTTATAATTTGAGAATTGGAAGTCTCAACTCCACTTCACACTTCTGGAGAGAAGGGGCTGGTCAGGAATGGCCAGTGATTTGATTAGTCACATAATAAAGTCTCCATTAAAAACACGGAAGGCCCAGGTTTAAAGGGATTTCAGGGAAGTTATAGAAAAGAACTCAAGTGCCCAGCAGATAAAATGCCCCACCTCCATGAACTTGTGGAAGCTTTCCCACTCAGCACCCTTACAGACCCAGCCCTATGGACCTCTTTATCTCTCTGTTTGCTTGTGCCCTTTAAGATAACCTTCATATTAATGGGTAAACTTTAAACTGCATTTAAATCAAAACCCAGGAGGGGATTGTTAATGGTTTCATCTACAGGAGCTTACGTGGCTTCACAACCAGCTCTCTTCCACGGTGCTGGGAGTTGAACTGGGCCATGCTGAGTAAGTGCTCTTCTGCCCAGAAGTAATGTTCTGGGTGCTGATTAAGAGTAGGGCAAGCTGTTTTTCCTGTCTATGAGACCGTGCTGTTGAGGTACATGTTGTTACTTTACTTGGAAGGATGATGATGAGGTTTTGGTCCTGTTATGACTGAGAACAATGTCTTTGGTTTGCTCTTAAACGATTAAAACTGTTACTATTTTCTTTGACTCAATAAGTGATGTGTGCCCATTCACCTAGTTTCGTATTTAAAAACAGGATGAAAAAAATCAGATGCTTATTAATAGAAGATTGACAAACTAAAAATGTACAGGTATTGATTGGTTAACTTCACAAGTGTTATTACTGATAAGCACTATTCTTCCTGGAAACATGGAGCTGAACACATCTGTGTGCTTTAGTCGTAGAAGGGGAGAGAGATGTTAATAAAGCTGTTATTTTTCAGTAAGTACAATGAAGATAGAGTAGTAGGAAAAGGGTGGACACTGGAGCAGAACATACTCAGTTTGAACGATTAGGAAAGTCTTTTCTTAGGGAGTGATTTTTTTTCATTCTTTGTATTAATTCAATTGATGCCTCAGTCACAAGCTCCTCCTTCCTCTCCTCCCAGTCCCCCTCTCCATTCCGTATCCTCCTTCCCCTATTCTTCATAATAGGGGAGTCTTCCCTACCCAGACACCCCAGCTCATCTCTTCACATGAGGACTGGTTTCATCTTCATCTCCTGTGGCTGATAGGGCAGTCCCATCAGGGGAAAGTGATCATGTCAGAGATATCCCCCTCTCCCCTAAATAGTGGGTCCACATGAAGCCTAAGCTTCATGCCCATCAGCTACTTATAAGTAGAGGACCTAGGTCTACACCATGCATTGTCCTTGGTTGGTGCTTCAGACTCCATAGGCCCCTCTGGGCTGTGGTTGATTGGCTCTCATGGTCTTCTTGTGAGCTTTTGTTAACTCTAGGAACATTTATCCTTGCTCCTTTTTCTAGTAGACTCCCTGTGCTTCGCCTAATGTTTGGCTGTGAGTCTCAGTGCCTGTTTCAAGCCTTTGGTGGGTGGAGCCTCTAAGAGGAGAACTCTGGTAGGCTCCTGTCTCTAAGCATATCAGGGTATCATTAATAGTGACAGGGATTGGCTTTCTTCCACGGGTTGGGTCTTAGGGTTGGGCCCAGTATTGGTTAGACATTCCCTCAATATCTGTTCTATCTGGTGAGGATGTGGAGAAAGGGGAACACTCCTCCATTGCTAGTGGGAGTACCAATTTGTACAACCACTTTGGAAATCAATCTGGCGCTTTTTCAGAAAACTAGGAATAGCCATACCTCAAGACCCAGCTATACCATTCCTGTGCATACACCTGAACGATGCTCCACCGTACAACAAGGACATTTGCTCAACTATGTTCATAGCAGCTTTATTTGTAATAGCCAGAAACTGGAAACAACCCAGATGTCCCTCAACCAAAGAACAGATAAAGAAACTGCGGTACATTAACACAGTGGAATACTACTCAGCCATTAAAAACAAGGAAAATGTGAAATTTGTAGACAAATGGATAGATCTAGAAAATGTCATCCCGAGTGAGGTAACACAGACCCAGAAAGACACACATGGTATATACTCACTTATAAATGGCTTTTAGTCATATAGTACAGGATAGACATACTACAATGCACAGACCCCAAGAAGGTAAGTGACAAGGAGGACCTAATGGAGGATGTGTAAATCTCACTCAGAAGGGCAAATAGAATAGACAAAGGTAGTGGTTAAAGAGTGGGAGCAAGGTAGAAGAGGGAGTGCAGAGAGAAATAAAGGTCAGAGAGAAGTAAGATCAGACCTGGGGAGAGTAGGAGCGGGAGGGCAGAAGGCCTTCAGAGAAATGGTGGGTGGGGGCATCTCTGCGACAAGCTGCAGACCTAAATCAGCATAGGCCTCTGGGAGGATATGAGGGGAACTCTAGCTGTGCCTCCTAGTAGAGGGGCCATGGAGATTGTAGACCCTTTATCTAGACAAGACTTCTAGTGGATGGAGGAGCGCAGCCCACCCACAAAAACCTCAATCCAAAACTTAGCCTACCTGCAAGACCTGCAGGGACAAAGGTAGAACTTAGGGAGTGATCTTTGGGTCGACCTGAGGATGTGGTGAGCAGGAGAAAGCCACTCCTTCATGTAGAGGATGCAGAAATCTAATGGCAGATGAAAGTGAGCAGGCTTTGCTGAAGAGACTGAAAATGCTGTATACAACACTATCATCTCCTTACTCCCCTTTTCTCTCCTTTGCTTCTCTCACCCCCTCCAATTATTTTTTCTTTCTTTTCCTCTCCTCCTTCCCTTTCTCTCCCTTCTTCACTCGAGATTGAACCCAGGGCCTAATCTATACATGTGTCTCTAATCTATACCTTTAGCCCCTCATTCTGTGTGCTTAATAATTTGTGTGTATAATATTTTGTGTGCATGTATGTGCACCGTATACATACCTGCAGAGACTAGGAAAGGCTGGCAAGTCTGCTGGAGCTGGATTTACCAATGGTTGTGAGCCAATTTGAAGTTCTAGGAACATGACTCAGGTTCCCTGAAAGAAAAGAAAGTTTTATTTACTTCTGAGCCAACTCTTCAGCCTCCTTATTCTGGTTTTTTAGACTTTGATTTTTCTAAACACTCGGGATATTGAACATCTTTTTACTATGCTTGCTGTCCATTTGTGTATGGTCTTTTCTAAATTCAGAATCGCAGTACACACATGTAGCCAGCGTGAAAAGGCACAGAACCAGTTCTCACAGTCTATACTAGATACAGTGTCAGTAAAGAAGGAATTAGTTCCTTTGACTTAGAGCAGTGTAACTTAGCTTTGTTTGGCTTTGTATGTAAATGAGCAGAGTCCCTCTGCAGTTATTGCATGCCTGGCTTACTTAGTATATTATGACGTGTGTGCTGTTCTTTCATATATATATATATATATATATATATTTTTTTTTTTTTTCATTTAAAATTTGTACAAAGTGCATTTTGCAGAACTTAAGACTCTGAACAGAACTCCTTATGAAAGGAAATCCCAACAAGGGACTGGGTGAGCACACGTTTGGGTTAAATCTTATGCAACCGACAGTCAACCATTGTTGGGGGGACAACATAGTTTAAAATGATTTTCTATATGTAGTGGTATTAATTGAGAATAAAAGGATACGTAACGCACTTTAGGAAAAAGAAGGGAATATTGGATTCTAGTAACTGACTTTTACAAAGTAACGTTTACTCTATACAGTTCCAGTTTACACAACTGGGAGCTAACATCTGGAAAGTGAAATTAGGGAAATACTAAAACTACACATCTTGCCGAGTATGGTGGCGCATGCCTGTGATCCCAGCACTCAGGGAGGCAGAGGGAGGCCTTGGAATCTCTGTGAGTTCCAGGACAGCCTGGTCTACACAAAGGATCCTTGTCTTGAAAAAGAAAATCAAACAGATAAACAATACACCTGAGTACAAAGTCCAGGCTGCTTCCACTAAGCCCCATCTCCCTACTGAAGCACATTAGAAATAAAAGCCTTTTGTCATGTGCACATCTATAACCTCGCACTCAGGAGGCAAAGGAGGAAAACTGCCATGGACTAGAGGCCACCCTGTGCTGCTTACCTCATACCAGGCCAGGCAGGGCAGCCAAAACAAAACAAAACAGAAAAAAATTATGCTGGCTGGAGAGACGGCTCGGCAATTAAGAGTGTTTGCTGCTCTTATAGAGGGTCTGTGTTTAGTTCCTAGAACACCCACCACAAGGCTTCACACCTAATTTCCAATTTCAAATCTGTATTTGGTCTGCACATAAATGTTCAAGGAATAAAAATAAACATTAGAATGTCCACAGCATCGATCATATATAAAACTACAACCAGTTCAAGTAAAATGAGTAATTCGCACAACGGTGAAACCTGCAGACTGTAATCTGCTGAGTCAGGGAATGCCTTCATTGCAAAGGCTCTTGATGGGTTTGCACCAGCAGCTCTGCAGAAAGCTTGTTTTACCTGTATCAGCAAGACGTTGCCTTTTCCCAGTCTCAGAAAAGGATATCTTGTTTTATCTTGCATTCTTTGCTCACCATTGAGTTTCAGTGTTTTTCATAATTTTACTACCCCTCCTGAAATCTTTTGTGAATTATCCAGTTTTGTTTTCAGAGATGGCATTGAAATGAGGGAATTGATTATTTTTTTAGTGTGTTTTGTTAAGAAATTGAAAATTCAGTTTTTATTTTTCTGCTTATTAAACTAATGGGAATGAGGTTTTTTTGTGGATTGTTGAAGTTGAAACGTTTTTAAAAAAGACTAAATGTACTTACACAAAAATTCTTGGCTCCAGATGCTCAAATTTGAATTCTTCTGTGGCCTAGTACTTTTAAAATCCAGACAAGCACTTTAACCTCTAGGCTTCAGTTTCTTCATCTGCAAACAAGAATAACAATACTTAATTCATTTGGGTGTTGCTAGAATGAAATGAAACAGTGGTTGAGAAGTTACTACCTCATTGTAAGTAATCATTCAGTTAGTTGACTAAGGTAAGTAATTAATGGTGGAAGCAGAATTCTTGACTCTTTGTACCCTTTGTTTCTTGTCATCCATGACCTTTTCACTGGAAACTTCGCCATCAGGTAACAGAGCATATTTTAAATAGTAATTACTTTATTTCAAGACAAGCTATTTATTCCTAGCTAATTGCGATTAGTCTTAAAATGATTTGTTTGCTTGCTTTTGATTTTCTGTGTTTAAAAATAGCACAGGATATAATGCGCCATATTTAAGAAGAGCCTCTGTAAATCAGCTTTGGTTTTCAGAAGAGATTAGTGACAGCACCTGCATTTGCTTTACACTTGGTTGTGTTAATCTCTTCTCCTCCCCCTCTTTACTTTGGCTGCCACTATAGTGTGGGACAACCTACCAGGGGCTCACACCTGTAGAAACTGTTTCTTTCTACTAGCAGCCATGACTTCTTTGTAGCTTCTCAACTAGGAGTGGGACCTTGTGAGCCCTCTGTTCTCCATCCTTGGAGGAATATTGACTAGATTGATAATATGCATGTTTTGTATAGGTAACCACAGCTCTTGCGAGTTCTCAAGTATAATTGCAAAGGCTAGTTGTTAGGCATTTCTTAGCTGAAAACTAAAAGAACTATCTATTTTGCAATAGAATTTAAAAGCAATACAGTTTGAGTTTGGGCTGCTTTAAAATTATAATACCTTTCTTGCTTTGTTGGCATAGTTTGTGGCATAGTTTGTAGCTCTTGTGACAGTACATTAAGTGAATGAACGGGCACTACACTTTTACATCTGTTTCAGACTTTACTTTGGAATATGTTTCAAGTACTAGGTTATGGTATTTAAGCCCCTGCCACACCTTCTTGAGATAATGTATTTCAGAGATTGACAAGTAACAAGTTTCTCTTGTTTTCCTGTTGTATAGGTTTCTCTCAAAGTCTGTGGGAATCAGCTCCATAGCCTGACATAATCCCTATTGTGTGTAAAAAGTTTAACCCTTCACAACCATTATTGCTGACCAAAGTGTGCTTGTAGCCATCTTGCAATCTTTTCTCTTGGGGCTTAAACAACCTAACATAGATGTATTATTAAATCTTAGCTGTTTACTACTTGAAAATACTTGTTATGTGTGTGTGACATTTAGGTGAATAAAGGAGGGTGATTTTTTCAGTTTGCTCTTTTACAGTATGTTCCATTGTTTTAGACCAACATTTGTACAGTTTAAACATACAATTTGTTACTCTAAGTCATTCACATGGCTCTCTCATAGTGTCTAGCATATATTTTCCCATCTACTTAATTACTTTTTGTATTGTCTTCATTTTATAGTTTACTCTTCGATCATTGTTACTGAGAAAGTCAATGGCATTTCCAGTTACAGAAATAGAATCAAACAAACAAAAAAATGCAGCATGGTGCCACATTCCTGTAATCCCAGCATCTGTGGAGGTTTAGGCAAGAGGTTTGTTGTAAGCTTGAGGTCTGCCTGGGCTTCACAGTGAGAGCTAGTCTCAAAACAAAACAAAACAAACAAACAAAAAACCAAACCCAAAACAACAGAAGAAAACAAAAATCACAGCAAAAAGAATATGGACTTAAATACCTTGAATAATACTGAGGTGGTTTGAATAAGAAGGGCCCCTATAGGCTCATATATTTGAATCTTAGTCACCAGGCAGTGGAACTCTTTGAAAGGATTAGGAGGTGTGGCTTTCTTGGAGTAGATGTGGTCATGTTGGAGGAAGTGTTATTGGGGGTGGGCTCTGAGGTTTCAGAAACCCACACCAGGCCCAGGTTCCCTCTCTGCTTGTGGAGCAGGATGTAGCTCTCAGTTACTTCTCCACCTTTCTTTCTTTCTTTCTTTCTTTCTTTCTTTCTTTCTTTCTTTCTTTCTTTCTCTCTCTCTCTCTCTCTTCCTCTCTTTCTCTTTCTTTCTTTTTTAACCCTGTTTTTCATTCCTTTTTGAGACAGGTTTCTCTGTGTAGCCCTGGCTATTCTGGAACTCACTCTGTAGACCAGGCTAGCCTTGGCCTCAGAGACCCATGTGCCTCTGGGTTGAGATGAAAGGTTGTGTACCACCACCTGACTTGAGCTCACCAATTTTGCTAGACTAGCTGGCCAGCAGGTTCAGCAGTCCTCCTGTTTCTTCCTCTCAGAGTTCTGGGGATGGAATTCGGGTCTTCAAACTTGGTAGGCAAGCACTGTTATCAGTTGAGCCCTCCGTCCACTCCCACTTCACCTCCCTCTAAACTGTTGGTTTGTTGTGTCCCTTTCCACTAAGTTCTCATTTACTTCTATTCGAACTTTTTTGTCATCAGACCTCTTTTTTTTTTTTTTTTTTTTTTGAGCAAGTCTTAACTCCATTGTCTTGGCTGGCCTAAACACCTGTTAAGAAAAAAGTTTTACTGTGGAGTTAGGTTTTGTTTTGTTTTATCTGTTTTTGGTTCCCCTTTTGTAGGAGAACATCAGTATTTTAGTCTTTTTGTTCTCTTTTTCTTTTAATTCACTCTATACTATTTGATAATTTTGGCATTTCATCTAGATTACAAAATAGTGTGGTGGCTAGAGAGATGGTGCAGTAGTTGAGCACTGCCTGCTTTTCCAGAGGAGCCAGGTTCAGTGCTAAGTGCCTACGTGGTAACTTACTACCATCTGAAACTGCAGTCCAAGGGGACCCGAGAGCCTCCTCAGACTTCTGCAGACCTTGCACACGGCGCACACACGTACGTGCAGGCAGAACACTTAATGGGTAAAAGAAATCTTGATTAAACCAAAATCATGTTTAGTTAAAATACTAAGCTACTTCACTTCTTTTTGATCTTATCTTGATAGGTCTTTCTGAAATTTTATCTATGTTATTACTATTCTTCAAGAAGCAGCTTTTTTTTTTTTTAATTAACCTTTTATCATGTTTCTTTGGTCTAGACTTCTCTTGTCTTTTTTATTTTCTTTTTGTTTCTTTGGCTTTCCTTTGTTTATTTTTTTAAATTTTAACGTTTTAGCCTTTCTATCTTGTAATTCTTTGTTTTTTAGTTTTTTATGTTTATTTATTTTTTTATTGAGACAGGATTTCTCTGTTTTCGCTCTGGAGGTCCTGGAATTCCCTATGTAGACTGTCCTTGAATTTATAGAGATCTGCCTGGCTCTGCTTATGTGACTGTTTCCCCCCTCCCCTTCTTTGAGAGCCTCACTATGTATAACTGAATAGTTTGGAACTCACAGAGAGCCTCCTGCCTCTGCCTCATGAGTTCTGACATTAAAAGTTTCCTTCTCTTTCTCTCTCTCTCTTCCCCAGCTCTCCTCCTCCTTCTCCCTGCCCCCCCACCCCAAATTTGGGAGAAGGTGTGAGGTGGATTTTCATTTTGTATTCCTGGTTAGCGGTCCTTGAATTCACTATGTAGTCTAGGCTAGCTTTGGAGTTAATGGTAGTGCTACCTTAGTGTTCCAAGTGTTGAAATTTCAGGCATGAACCACCATGCCGGCTATATTTTTAATATTATTAATTTTAATATTATTAATCTATATTTTTAATATTATTGTTTAGGACTTGATACTTTACTTGGCTTTCAATTTATATGTTTGCTCTATCAATAATTCCAAGCAGATGATATTGAATTAAAGATAATTGTGTTTTTTGGACAATTGTGTTAGTCACTTTATACAAACATACACTTTTTTTTTTTTACAGTGACCGTATTTGTGATGAGTAGATTCTGTTCTCATTTCTGGTAGTGTGTAGTGTCTTTGTTAGTCTTAATTTGTTGTTTTTTAAACAGTTTACATCTTTTGGAATGCTATGAGATTATTACAGAGAAATTGATACAGTCACATAGAATCATACATACATTCATCAATGAGTCCTTTTTGGTGGTCAAGCTCTCTTGTACCCAGGCTGGTCTCAGACAGTCTGTAGCTGAGGATGACCTTGAATTTATGGTCTTTCTGCCTTCATTTCCTGTGTGTCGAATTATAGGTGTGTGCTGCCTTGCTCAGGTGATGGAACACAGTGTTTAAGGATGCTTGGGGACACTCTACCAACTGAACTGTGTGTCTAGTTGCATTAAAAAGCAAAGATGCTGACTTTCTGTGTATGTCTGTGCATCACAACACTGAAAATTAGTCCCGTCTAACATCTTCTCCCTAAGTGTGAACAACGTGAACCCTCTCCTACATACTCACAATATAATTACCTTATTCTGGATGTTTTATAAATATTCATAATTTTCATTACATAATTTGAGGGTTGTTTGAATATAGTTAAACTAGGGGAAATGCATGTTTTGGAGCTAGTGATACATTTACATACACACCTTGTAAGTTTCACTGCTGCCCTAGAGCTGTGTGTGGCCTTCGTAGTCCTGTAAGGAGTCTTGTCTATTTCACGTAGTCCTGTAAGGAGTCTTGTCTATTTCACGTAGTCCTGTAAGGAGTCTTATTTCAGGCTGGTTTTGCTTTAGAGATCAGGCGACTCAGCTTGAGCCTCAATGCTCAGCAAGTGTCAGGTTCAGCTGATAGAAAAATCAGTCATGTGAGTTTCCTGGCCCATTTCTTGGGTGGGTGGGGTATCTGAAAATTGGGTTTTTAATGAGGTATACATTGTTTGGTACAGCTGCCTATCTCAGGACAGAGTATTAAAGGATATGAGCCTTTTCAGCTTTTGTGGCTAATGAGGTCAGCCAAGGAAAGACAAATGATCCTCAGAGGAGTCTTTCAACAACAGAAGTTGTAGGAGGGCAAAAATTATAAGTCAAGAGAGTCAGGGATACACAAAGAGGTAACTTTCCAGTAGTAAGGAAAAGGAAGAAGAATGTTTAAGCTGGAATGAAGCTCAGCAATAAGATGGGAGCCTAGCATGCATGCAGTCCAGTCCCCAGCACCAAGGTCTTAAAACAAAAACCCCTTACAGTTACAGGTATTGCATATTCTTAGGAAAAGAGGACACTTCTGAAATAAAAGGACAGCCTCTAAACACTTAGCTTTTTATGAATTGGATTACTCATCATTTTGAATGTTGCCTTCTGCTAAGTGACTCTGTTAACATGAATCGAGTTGACTATATTTTGTTCAGTCATATTTCTAAATGTTAGATGAAACTCATTTAATGTTTTAAACTATATTTTTAGACATACTATAAAGATTACACAGCTGTTGCTTAGAGATGCATGTGAATTGCTTTGAGCATTTGGATTTGATTTGGATACTATGCCAGCTGATAGCTGCTACAAATGAGAAGAAGCCAACATGAGAATAAAATTCTTAAAGGGTGCGAATATCATACTCCAGCATGTCTAGGTTGTGCCTGCCTTGTTTTATCAAAGTGGAATGGCCAAGTGCAGTTAGGAGAGTGGTTTTAGATTGTTTGTTGGAGAGTTGGGAGTATGTTCCCCTTTTGCTGAGAATCAGAGTAAGTGTTGACCAGCTACTCATGTCAAGATATGTTTCATTAAATCAACTCAATTTCCACACTTCATTTGATAAAACTTTTTCACTCAGTTGAAATATTTGGTTTGATTCTTTGTGGCATGCCTAATTGTGCATAGATTGAGTTGCTCCCACAAAGCAAGTAAACTTCTGATGCTGTTACATGGTCAATTTTCTGTGCTTCTGGTTTTCCCCCCTCTCAGTTGTGTCAATTCTGTACACCTATTAAATAGGTGTTTTTATGTGATGTTTATTTTATTTTCTGTCCGTTGCCTGCACATAGTGTATGTGTGCCATGTGCGTGCCTGGTGCCTGCGGAACGCAGGTGTGGACATTGGACCCCCGTAAATAGAGTTACAGGCGGTTATGAGCCACGATGTGGGTGCTGGGAACTGAACCCAGGTCTCCTGGAAGAGGAGTGAGTGCTCGTAACTACTGAGCCATCTCTTCAGCCCTTAGATGCTTAGTTGTAAAGCTCCGTTGATAATGTTTTTTTTTTAAGTAAAGGACTCTACTCAATGCCTATAGCAAAGTGTCTGTATAAATAAGATTTTACTACTGACATTTAATTACAAAATTGCTTATACATTTGTTTCAATTATTTTTTTGCTACTACAATAGAATACTTGATGGTGAATAATTTGCAAAGAACAGATTTGTTTCTTATAGTTCTGAAGGTTGAGAAGACAAGGATCAAGTGACCCACATCTATCCAATAAAGGTCTTCTTGCTCTTGCATCCTTTAACAAAAGAGCATGGATGATGAGGAATGGATTTCTTTCTTCTCTTTTTTAAAAAAAATTAAATTTATTTAATTTTATTTTATGTACATTAGTGTGAAGGTGTCAGATCCCTTGGAATTGGCATTACAGACAATTGTGAGCTGCCATGTAGGTGCTAGGAATTGAACCCAGGTCCCTTGAAAGAGCAGACATTGCTCTTAACCACTGAGCCACCTCTCCAACCCTCCCCCCCCCCTTTTTTTTTGTATTTTTTGAGACAGGGTTTCTTCATGTAGCCCTGGCTGTCCTGGAACTCACTGTGTAGACCAGGCTGGCCTTGAACTCAAAGATACTAACCTGCGTCTGCTGGGATTAAAGGGAATTGATTTTTTTTTTTTTAATCATGAACCTAATACTGTTATAGCGTAATATACTCCTAAAATAATGGCATAAATCCATTCATGCAGACTGTATCCTTCTGCTTCTTAAAGATTCTACCACTAACAGTACTGTTTGGGGTTAAGTGAGCTTTGAAGAACACATTAAAACTTTGAGTTTTTCAGGACACTTTCTAATTTCAGGAACTTCAAAAGAACAAAGTGGTGGTTATCTGGTTGTTCATACTGGGCCTTGTGATCTGTTTGTTTGCTTGACATTTCAGCATGCATCTGAATGTGTTGTAGTTATTAATTGTGTAGACAAAGGTGGTGCACTTCTCTACTAGGGATTTTTATGTTTGGTGTGTTGCAGTGAGACTGATGCCATGATAGGAGTGCTCCTGAGCTTGTGTTAAGAGGTCCTGCTTCAGAAACACAGTTGTATACATAGTCTGAGAACATTACATGGTATGAACTGGAAGATAGAGTGGAGAAGTAATGGTTAAGGAAACAGTTAGCGAAGTGAGGCTTTATTTGGAAGAAGAAATACTAATTTAGAAACAGCAGGCTGGAAGGGATGGAGAGAAGCTTGTTACCCAGGGCAAAAGATAGCATTTACTATATTTTTCTAAAGATTGACTCAGTTTTACTTTTTATATGTAAGTGTTTTGTGTGTTGTGTGTGCACTTGGTACCTTTGGAGGCCGGAAGAGGGCTTTGCATCCCTTGGAACCGAAGTTACAGATGGTTGTGAGCCACTGTATGTGTGCTAGGAACCAAGCTCAACACCTTCGAGAGCAGCAGCTGCTCCTAACTGCTGGTCTATCCCAGAAACAGATTCTGTGCCGTGACTAAAGTTTCTTTCACATTACAAATAAAAATTACTTACATATGTTCGTCACTTCACAACTAAAATTATTTAAGAACAGTTTGCTCCTAAACTTTGAGTCTAGCAATATGCCAGAGCCACAATGTATAACAAAAAGACTTGGGTGGGTAGTACATATCTATAATGCCAGCATTCAGGAAGCTGAAGCAGGAGGATTTCTCTGAGTTTGAGACCAGCCTGGAGTACATAGTGAGTTTCAGGCCAGCTTGAGCTAGTGTAAAAAACTGTGTGTGTGTGTGTGTGTGTGTGTGTGTGGTCATTTCTGAGTTTCTACTTTAACACAGCTTTACTGCCTATTCTCTGACTTCTGCTTCTCCTAAGAGAAGACTGAAAAGAGATTTTTTTTCCCCCTGGTTTTTCAAGACAGGGTTTCTCTGTATAACATTGGCTGTCCTGGACTCTCTTTGTAGGCCAGGCTTGCCTGGAACTCAACAGTGATCTGCCTGTCTCTGCCTCTCTGAGATCACAGGCATACACCACCAGGCCCAGCTTTTTCTTTTTTTCAAGGTGAGGGAGAACTTCTGTATTTTTTAACATATAAGAATTCAAGGTAGCATATTTTTGAAGCACATCAATTTGGTCACTTTCAGCAGATTCCAGCTGCTGAAAAGCAACCCCTCTTTATAAACCCCTTTTTGATATTATCAGGAAAGACCAGTATAAGGTCTTTTTAAAAAGTTAACTTAAAAAAGCAAGTGGACTAATGACAATTTTATTTTGTTGGAATGTTTTATAGGAGCACGGCATGAAACTGCAAAACCTCTAGAATGTCATACAGTTTATATTTGGCTGAAATATATTTGGCTGAGTATAGCTAGTGATTGTCTTTAATTATCCAGTACTGTCATAGCTTCCAGATACTGCCTGTGTGTAAACAGAACATGATAGGCTAGTGATTCCCAGTCATGCTCCATTGCCTTTTTTCTACTGTCAGTGTCAGACCCATGAGTGGTGTATTAGCATTTTATTCTTTGCAGCTACCCAGCATTCCCCTTAAGATTAAGCTTCCTCTAGTCAGACTTAAAAGTTCTTTGTGGTGCTTTTGTGTTTGCATTCTGGGGCACTTGTCCACTGCATCAGGATTGACCATAGACAAATGTGGGTTATCCACATGGAATGCCAGTTTTACTGTGAGCTTTTTGGGTAGGTCTTCGTATTAAAGCAAGTTGTATAATGGAATAAATAACGAGGTTTTAATGTGAAATGAGTGACTTCTAGGAAGTTTTGTTTTCTATGAGCTCTTCACGGCTCCAGGAATTATTTGATGTATGTGGGTAGAAGGTCTAGTATGTGCTGTCTCATTTTTCTAATCTTTTCTGGAATTTATGTTGTATGGTAACTATCATAGTTAGTCTAGTTTTTAGAAATAAAATATGTTGAACCTCATTTGAAGAACCAAGTTCTTCATCTAATTGGAGAAACTGTGTATAGAGGAAAGTGAGAAGCATGTTTTCCCAGCTGTAGTGGATAGATTGCTTTTCAGGATAGAATTGCCCAATTTGTAAAGTAGTTCTGAGCAGAGTTGGCAGCTGGTAAATGTAAAGGTACTTGCCAGACTATAAATATCTGGTCTGGAATCATCAGTGTCCAAGAAATACTCTTGGAAAATTAAGAGTTTCCTTGGGATAATAGGAAAACCAGGCTTTCTTCCAGTAGTTGTATTTAAAAACGGGAAGTTTGGGTTTTGATTTAGTTGAACTAAGTATTCAGTGCTACTAAATATTATATGTACTTATACCTTATTCACATTGATGATTAACAGCAAGCAACTTTGTTGTGTTTGAAGACTTTTATGGTCAGTCTTTTTCAAAACAACAAACAAAACCAGAATCTTGCTTTATATGTAGTCCAGGCTGGCCTCAAACTCCTGATTCTCCTTTTTCAGCCTCTTCCCTGCCATGTTTACAATCTAATGATTGTTGTAATCATTGAAACCAGAAGTTAGAATTATGTTCCAGTGTTAACAGAGATGTGCTAAGCAACAGCCATTTATAGTCCGCTGGGAAATTTCAAGGCCATCGTGAATTCCCAGATTTAGAAATGATCACTGTAGCTTATAATAGCCTTCACATAAGGTGGGTTCCGAAGGGTGGGTAGAAATAAAGGCTGCTGGTCTGTAGTGAGTAGAGCTGAGTTTGGCGGACTCTATCAGAGTTATGTAGGCTCATTCCCCACACATTAGAATGGAAGAGTGGGAAGTCCAGGGTCTTGAACTGACTAAAGGAGTGGTGGTGATTCAAAGCATGCTGTGTACCTTGAGGGTTATCTGGCAGTGAGCAGATGTTAAGAATGTACCACAGTTGGCTTATGCTTACTGTAGTTCTGAAACTTTTATCAGTTGCAGAATCAATTTGCCAGTTTGCACAAGTTTGAGTGTCCGGTGCAAGTACCTGAGGCTCCATGTACATAGATTCATTCTCAAAATAGTTGCATGATGTGTTACCGTTACTCTACTTTAGAAATTAGGAAATGGAAGCTTATAGAGGCTTTATAAATCGTTCAATACAATTAAAAAATCACAGTTGGAACTGAAATTAATTTAGGCTTAAGTTTCTTATTCTTTGCTGACCACCAAAGTGCATTTAATATTTTCTTTGATGTTTTAGGTTGAGATGAGCAGCTGAATATTATCACCAACCCTATGCTGATGCTATTTACTGTGAAAAGTCTATATAAAAACCTACTGTAAACAAATTTAAAAACCTAGAGTGGTGGCCCATGTCTGTTTTCTCCTTACTTGTGAATCTGAAACAGTAGGATGGTGAGTCAGTATAGAAAAACTTTGAAACAAGTAAACAAACAACAATGCACCTTTAAAATTAATGGAATGGAAGGCAGTTGTTTTATTTCCTTACTTTTAAATTATAAAATCAATATATTAACTGTAGAAAACACTGGGATTATAGATCCCAAGTCTTCCTTTCCCAAACAGAATTAAAGCCATTCATTATTCTGGCTTCTATAGATACCAGCCACTAAAAATGATTTGGTGTTTGTAATATATACATGTGGATATATGTACACAGACAGATACACACATAATTTCAGTGTATCATTTATATGTGTTTATATGTATACATTTATGATTAGGGTCATACATTTTTTCAGCTTTTCCCCCTCAAATATACCAATACTTTTATAATATTTGTTGGCCCTGTTTTGTTTCACCATAGGATACCTTGTTTTTGTCAGTCTGCTGTTGTCTTACGTTTAATTTGTTTCTGATTCTGTCACTGCTGTAAACAATACTTAAAACATTGTACATTAGGATGTAGTTGAATCTTCATACAGTTTAATTGTTATTCAAAATTTAAGCTAAACATTTGTATTATCAATTACTTCAGATAAATTACAGGGTTGGTTAATAAGCCATAATGTAAAGAACTTACTTTATATGTACAGATGTTTAACCTGCATACATGTCTGTGCACTGTGTGTATACAATATCCCTGGAGACTAGAAGGGGTGTCAGGTTCCCTGGGACTGGAGATGATTGTGTACTGCTACATGTGTGCTAGAAGTCAGGAACCATCTCTGGCTCTTATGAGCTACTTAAAACAGAGTTACCATTCATTGAATGGGTAATAACAGAAGCATTGCTTTATCTCATTTAATCTGTGACTTTATCATCTCCACTTTAAAGAAAGGAAGACTAGGAGGCAGGTTTGTAAATGTCAGAAGACTCTGGTCCTGTCGTATCATTGCAGCTAAAGGTTTCTCATGCCAGCCCCTGGCTGATTGCAAGGCCCAGGGTAAATTAGAATTCCAGACATGTAGTGCCCTGAGAAGCAGCTCTCAGTCAGGGAAAGACAGAAATTAGTGGGCAAGTACACCCAGGCTCCAGTCCTCCCCATCAGCATGCCCAGCTTGGTTCTGTACTGTTACAACATTCTAGAGTTTCCTCAGTGGCAGCAGTTTTTGTTGGCTTCCTCCATTTGCCTGACTCTCCTTCTGATGAATCCCTTACAAATAAACCACTAATGCTAAATCCATATGTCAGCATTTCTACAGTGGTTCTTAGCCTTCCTAATGCTTCAACTTTTTAATACAGTTCCTCATGTTGTGGTGACTCCCAACCGTAAAATTATTTCATTGCTACTTCATAACTGTAATTTTGCTACTGTTATGAATTATATATAAATACCTGATGTGCAGGATATCTGATTATGTGACCTCCAAAGGGGTCTCGACTCACAGGGTGAGAAACACTGTTCCAGAGAATCCCCAACTGCAAAATCAATATTGTTTTGTAACACTTCAGAAATGCTTACATATTGCTGGCTAGGCTTTTCCAGAAGCTGAGAGAATGCCTTGTAAGATTTCAAAAAATACCTGGAAGTATGTATTTGAAAAAGGACTATGAGATATATTCAGATTGCAGTCAGAGTATTTTGTGATTGTTATTATTGGTTTGAGATTTTAGCATATAGAATTGATTTCTCCTTCTTAGAGCAGGAAATACTTTTATTATCTGTGTATGCTTTCAGTTATTTTTACTTAAAATTTTTTCTTCGTTATTCTCTTTTTCTTTCCTTCCTGTGTCTTTTCTAATTGTCACTGGGCAGATGTAGCCAGGAGTGGGTCAGAATGACACGTCAGTCACATGCAATGCCTGCACAGGTTTACCTACTATTATCTCACATCCTCATCAGCCCCTACTATTTATTTATTTATTTATTTGTTTGTTTATTTATTTATTTATTTATGCATGCTTAAGTCATAGTCTTAAGGGCATTTTTACGGCCTTTATGATTGAAATTTTGTTTCATTGCTAAACAGTCACTCCATTTCCTTGAGTAAGATTCTCTGCACTTTACACCCAAGCTCTAGTGCTTCAGTCTTGTAAGCTGCTTGACAATGAGAATCACAGAAATCTGAAGCCAGGCAGGCCACAACCGTGTGGTTTGCTCATTAGTGACTGTGTTTGTGTTAGTGAGTATGAGAGAGGAGAGAGAGGTGTGTAGTAGTAATTAAGTCTGAAATTACCATATTAAGATTAGACATAATCTTAATTACAAAAATGATGGAATAATTTGAATAAACTCACTTAACAGTTTACCTGAAGAAGTTGCTCATCGGGAATATAAATCTATTTTGTAAAATGTCCTAATTAAAGCCAGGCATGCTGGAAGTATTCCTTCAATCCTGGCACTGAGGAGGCAGAAGCAGCCAGATTTCTGTGAGTATGAGGCTAGCCCAGGCAACATAGTGAGTTCCAGGCTAGCCAGAGCTACATAGTGAGACCATTTCTTTAAAGCCCTAATTAAGATATTAATACTAGATTCTCCTCTGCGGAAATAGTAAGGGATTGTATATTCTATGTAATGTTTCCTCTGGGGCTTTTTTAGAGGACTCAAGTTCGGTTCCCAGAACCCATGTTGGGCAGCTCACAACCATCCGTAGCTTTATGAGGGAATCTGATTTTTTTTTTTTTTTAGTGTCTGTAGATACCAGCACATAGATAAACATGGCAGAAACACAAAAACAACAAAAGCCCTGCTTAAAAAATAAGAAGGCCGGGCACGGTGGCGCACACTTGAAATCCTAGCACTCAGGGAAGCACAGGCAGGTGGATCTCTTTGAATTCAAGGCCAGCCTGGTCTACAAAGTGAGTCTAGGACGGCCAAGGCTACATGGAGAAACTCTGTCTTGAAAAAATCAAAATAAATAAATAAGGGAAAAACAAAAAAGATACTTATCCTTATTTGGGAAGTATGGACTATCGGCCTCCAGAAAGATGCTGGAGGGTAGAAGTTTGTTTTTGAGCTTTTATAATAATCCAGGGGAGAATATCACACTAATATGGTGGCGATAGGACCATGTAGAGGCAGTATAGAAGGGATCTGTGGGTGTTGGTGACTGGTGGACGATAACTGCACAGGAGCAATGTTTCTGTCTGGGGAAGATACGTGTATGCTTAACTTGGAAAGGGACAATAGGGAGAAAGGAGCAGTTACGATAAAGCAAGGAAATGGGTAGGTAAGTGCCTGTGCTTCATAATTATTTGTGTATAAATACACAGCAAGTAGCTGTTTGTAGCTTTTGAAAACAGAAGAAAAATGTAAAGTTGGAAATACTGTTTGCTACAGGTGTTGCCTGTGGACTGTGTTGAAGCCTTAATCATGGTATGTCTTTGGGCTTTAGTGGGAAGCATTAGTGAGCACACCACCAACCAAATCTTGATTGCTTTCGTCTTTATTGTTTCTCCATCAATAAAAAATTCTAATTGTGTTTGTAAACATGTGGGCCCTTATATCAGAGTGTGCTTGTGATGGCTAAAGGACAACTTTCTGGAGTTGGATCTTTCCTTTCATAAGAAATTTAAGGGGCCAGACTCCATTCTCAAGACTTTAACCCACTGAGTCATCGTACTATCTCGCAATTTTGAAATTCTTATTTGAGTGAATATAAGAACTGAAACATGTCTGTCCTTTCATTTTATGAAAATGAAGATACACAATTACTCTTATTTTTTACTGTAATTGTTCGTTTAATTTCATTCTGTTTTGACAAATACCCTGACCAAAAGCAACATGGAAGGAAAGGATTTATTTGGCTTACAGTTCCAAGTTTCAGTACATTCTTTAGGGTAAGTCAGGGAGGAAGAACAAGCAGTCTCCGCACAGCACATCTGTGGTCCACATAAACAGTTGTACCCAGGCTGCCTGCTGACTGCTCATCTTGCTTTCTTTGCTCTTAATGCAGCTCAAGGCCTGCCTATGAAGTGGTCTGCACTGAGAGTAGGTCTTCCACAATTGGCAGCCAAGACACTACCCACCCTAGACATGCAGCCTCATCTAGGCACTTCCGAAAATCGAGACTCTTCTCACATGATTGTAGGGTCTGTCAAGTTGACATTTAAAACTCACTGTGCCTATGAAGTCTTGGGCGTTTATAGAGAAAGCTGTGTAGAAGTAACACCTGGTTAATTTCTCCCCAACATTTTATCATGAAAATGTTCGATATACAGCACAGTTGAAGGAATTGCTCAATGATGTAATACACTCACATTGTAGAGTATCCAATAAATATTTAATCTTACTGTTTTGGAGAGATGGTAGTATAACATTTTGTTTTTAATACACCAAAATTTATCAAACCTAAAGTCTGTACATCTTAATGAGTCTACATATAGTTAGAATAGCCATTCTAAACAATGAAATATTTTATTATATTTACTTTATTACATATTTGTCATTCTTTTTTCAATGTACATTTCAAAAAAAATTATAATCACCAAAATAGTTTCTGATGTATATCTATATGTCATTTACTAAGTCGTAATGCCTGAGTATTTTAACTTATCACACAAACACGAGCAGTGCAGTATTCATAAGTGAACACTGAAAGATGTACATGTGTAAGTCATACTTATTTTGAGGCAAAAGAACATTTTGGGGTGATGGCAGAATGTACTAAAACTTCCCCCATGTTATTCTTTGGCTTAATTTCCCCACTTCCACTGACTGTTGCTGTTCTTCAAAGTGTGGTGATGCATCCTTTAGTCCCAGCACTATGGAAGCAGAGGCAGGTAGAAGAGAAGCGAGTTTGAGGCCAATGTAGTCTACATAGCAAGTTCCAGGCCAGCCAGGGATGCATAGTGAGATCCTGTCTTAAAAAAAAAAAAACTTTTGAATAATTTCTGCTATAGATTTAGGTTCTTTCTGCGTAAGAACTTAATGGATACTATTAAAATGATAATCTCTTGTATAAGGCTTCGTTCACAGCATATTTTCTCTGTCAGTGAAAATATCTTTGCAATTGTCAGTTTCTTTGCTTTTCTTGCTTGGTAATAAGGGAACATATAAATATGCCAGTTTATCAATTTTTCCGTTAGATACCTGGACTGTTCCCAAGTTTGGGTAATGCTTAGTATTGGAATTGAAGGTTCAGAGGGTAGGTGTGTGCTTAATTCTATAACATCTTCTGTTACTGTCTTTAGTTGAGGTCATAAGGTTTAGAAGGCTTAGTCTAGTGGCTTTTTAAAGCTATACCTCTTTGCACCCCCCCCAGCAATAGTTAAGTAGTTAAAATATGCATTTTTATCTTTTTACCATTTGCTTGAAGTTAATGCTCTAGCACTTCACATGAAATGTTAACCATGCAAGTCTTTGAAATAAACAGGTTTATTCCTGTCAGTTTTTGTGCAGCTATCTTGTCAATATACTCTGTCTGAATACTTTGAACCCTTATAAGATGTAACAATTTTTGCTTCAAAATGTCAGTATAACTTATATTACTCTATGTGCTATTTACTTTTTATTGTCTGTTTGATATAACCTAGAGTTGTATGAGAACCTGAGCTGAAGAATTGTCTCAGTCAAAGTGGCCTGTGGCACTGTCTGTGAGAGATTGTTTCCATTGTTGATTTACTTAGGGTCCAGTCCTCTGGGTGGCAAGTAGATCTGGGCTGTATAAAAAAGCTAGCTGTGGGGCTTGCAAAGATGGCTCAGTGGTTAAGAGCTCTTGCTTCTTTTTGGAAGATCTGAATTCGATTGCCAGCATCTTTGTTAGGTAGCTCACAATTCCAGTGACAGAGGATCTGACATCCTCCTCTTCTGGCTTTTGTGTACATCAGGCACATATATGGTACACATGCAGACATGCAGGCAAAACACCAGTACACAATAAAATTTAAAAGAAAGAAACTGAGTATGAGCCAGACAGTAACAAGCCAGAGAAGGAGCCAGAAAGAAACATATCTTCTTGGTTCCTAGTCTAGGCTGCTGCCCTGATTTCCTTGTCATGGGTTTGATCTAGAAGTTTAAGGTGCAATGGACTCTCTCCTCCTGAAGCTGCTTTTTGGTCATGGACACCTATATTGGCCAATTTAGTGATCTTAAATTTTTTAAAGATTGCTTTTTCACCATTTTATTTTATGTGTGTAGACATTTTTTAATTGCCTCTAAGGCCAAAACAGAAAGCTGGATCCCTTGGAAATAAAGCTACGAGCTACCCAGGATGGATGCTGGGAACTAAACTTGTGTCCTTTGCCAGAGGATTAAATGAGCCATAGAGCCATAGTCCCTCCCTCATTCCCTTCCAATCCCATCCTCCCTCCCTCATCTCCTCCCTACCCCTTTCCAAGTCCACTGATAGGAGAGGACCTCCTCCCCTTCCATCTGACCCTAGCTTATCAGGTCTCATCAGGACTGGCTGCAATGTCCTCTTCTGTGGCCTAGCAAGGCTGCTCCTCCCTCAGGGGCAGGGCTGGGGAGGGGGGGGGGACGTCGAAGAGCTCGCCATTGAATTCATGTCAGAAATAGTCCTGTTCCCTTACTAGAGAACCCACTTGGATACTGAGCTACCGTGGGCTACATAGGTTATATCCATACATGGTCCTTGGTTGGAGAAACAGTCTCATGAAAGAACCCTGTGCCCTGATATATTTGGTCCTTGTGGAGCTCCTGTCCTCTCCAGGTCTTACTAACTCCCCCTTCTTTCATATGATTCCCTGCACTCTGCTGAAGGTTTGGTTATGAGTCTTACTATCTGCTTTGATACACTGCTAGGTAGAGTCTTTCAGAGGCCCTCTGTGGTAGGCTCCTGTCCTTGTTTGCTCCTATATCCATTGTCCATCCTATTTGTCTTTCTAAGTGAGGATTGATCATCTTACCCTGGGTCCTCTTTCTTGTTTATCTTCTTTAGGTGTATAGATTTCAGTATATTTATCCTATCTTATAGGTCTATAGAAGTGAGTATATACCATGTGTGCATTTGTGGTATTTTTAAAACAAGGTAAATGGCTATATTGGAGTTCACTTTTTGTTGACCTTCCACATTTTGTACGATAATTTTGGACTCAAGTTGTAGTATAATACGTACAATTGCAAAGAAACCATAGATAGAAAAATAGCCTTTATTTTAAAGGGAAGATTTCTGCCAGCTCTAGTTATCTAAAATATAATCTTTATACCAGACATTTTATTCAGCAGTGATAGAATAAACTCCCAGTTAATACAAATGTATTGTGTAATATGTAGATCTTTAGTTGGGGTAATAGAAATACTGACAGTCACACATTTTTTTTATATTCATATTTTTGTTGTTGTTGTTTTCAGTTATTTGGAGGGTTTTCTTCTGCAGTTTTAGGTTGAAATCGTTATCTTAATTTTTTAGCCACTACTTTGATGAATTGGTAAAAATGTCTTTGAAAAAGTGAGGTAGCCATATCCTTCTAATTGCCTAGTACATTTTAAAGGTCATGTACGTATGCATCAGACTTTCATCACTGACAAAAACAACAAAATAGTTTATGTTTTAGAGTTTTAATCTAAGTTTCTATTTTAGAGCAGTAATTCCAAGATTACCTAGTTCCGTTGGTTCTGGGCCAGAGCATGGGGAGGCAGGGCATGATGGTGGAAGCATGTTGTGAGAAAAATTGTTTACTTGATGACCAACAGGATGCTAAAATGGGTCAGGACACAAAAATTTACGCTCTTTAAAGGCAACCTCCAATGGGTCCTTCCTCCAGCATGGCTCTTCCTTGTAGTTTCCACAAATGCTTTAGACTGATGCCATCAACTTACGAGTCCACCACTGGAATAAACCATTGACGAAGGGTCCTCATGGTCCAGTCCCTTTCGTAAGGCTCAGACCAAATGAATGGAGAAAACCAGGAAAGCTTGAATGAGTGTTTTCATTCATGTTTCGTTGCTTCCTGATGCACACAGATATGAAGCAGGCATGCCACCAGCTCCCACTCCTTCAGCTTGTGGGCCTACTTTCTGTGCTTTCCCCACTGTAATAGACAGGCAATTCCTGAGTTACAAGACCTCTTTCTGGTTTCTTTTGTTATGTATTTTGTCACAGCAATAAAAATAAGTGCTTCCCCCCCACTGCAGGAAAAGATTGCTTTATTTTTGTTAGTCGTCAGTATCCCAGGGGCTTGTTCTTTGGTAACAGGTCAGGTCTTCCTCAGTATGTTCCCAGATGCAGATGCACACATGAGGCAGTTGCCCATCCTGTTCGTTTTCAGTCTTATTAGTTATGTTACTACTTTTTGCCTCCTTCTAATATGTTTTCATTTTCTCTCCATGAACTCTTAGAAATTCCACCCCAGTCTGTTTTGGATATGCCTCTAAGGATAGAATACTGTATGTATATATATTCGTTTTACATTCTCTCTCGGCATGTTGTTGACATTAGAAGGTTCTTTTTATTTACGCACATTTACTGAATTTTACAGATCCTGTGCTTATTTGAGTACCCTTAAGGATGATTTCAGGTAGGTATGGTGATATAGGCTGCTAATCCAGGCAGTTGGGAGGCAAAAACTAGAGGAACACCCTGAGGCTACATGGTGAAACCCTGTCTCAAAAAACACAATAGAATATTTTAATAGCTCTTCTTATTATTAGGAACAGAGTTTTAGGTAGCCTAGGCTAGCCTCAGGCTCTAGTTCTGCGTAAGCCTTGAGCTCTGGATCTTACTGCCTCTGCCTTCCAAATGCTGGTATCACCGGTGTACTGCCATGTCTGCTGCTGTACAGTGCTTGCACATCAGCACTCACCAACTAAGCTGTGTCCTCGCCCTGAAGTTATCATTGCAAAGCTTAACTGCCAGCATTCCAAAACACATGACTGTGTTTAGTAAGTACCTCCTTTCCACATACTAACTATGAGGAAAGAATGGTTAAGGGGTTTTTCATCTTGAAAGGTGGTCATTGAATTTAGCAAAGTATTCGCAAAAACACTCTAGTTTACTTTAGATGACGTGACACTTTCGTGACTGTGCATAGATAGTTCCACCTGGTTACTTTTGCATTTTGTGTGTGTGCTTGGATACTGTGGGATAAAAGAGCTGAATAGGGACGTTGATATTTTACCTCTTAATAATGCTGCTTTTGTGAAAGTGATGACTGGAATCTTGCTTTTCTACATATTTGAAGTGTCTACATCACAGATGGTTTTCTTACTTTGCAAAAAGCAAAAGAAAATGTTTGCTGCCATTATTTTTATCTGCTGTTTGTCAGTCATTCATAATGTTTTTGCTATTTTCTTCAATCAGTGAATCATGGTAGAAAAACCTGTTATTAGTAAGCAGAATTTCTCCCATCTTTAGCAAGGTTTTTGGTTTTGTTTTTTCAAGACAGGGTCTCTCTGTGTGTAGATTTGGCTGTCCTGGAACTCACTTTGTAGACCATACTGTCATCAGACCCACAGAGATCTGCCTCTCTCTGGGATTTCTGTGGGTTCAAGTCCAGTATGATGTATATAGTGAGTTCCAGGACAACCAGAGCCCCTATCGTTGAAAAAAAAGGAAAGAAGAAAAGAAAAAGAAAAAAAATAAGGATTCTATTTTAATGTTCCTGTTGAATATGTTAGAAGAGGCAAGCAGGTACAGGGTTGGGATGCTGACAGTTTTTCTGTGTAGGTGAGTCCTGAGTGTCTGACTTTTGCCTAACACTCAAGTTACAGCTTAGGCTCTGAAATTCCCTTGACCAGATGCCAGTGATTTCTATTTCAGAGAACTGGGAGTGAAGGGAAGTTCAAAACTCAAGTTCTTACTTATTTGAAAAGGCAGAGTTTAGGCTCTCAGCTATTATACCACTTACTGTATCTGCTGACAGTTATTGACAGTCATTTTTCAGTCACTGCAAAACCCCAAAGGTCACTTACATTTTCACAGTACCAACTAGACATGGCTTTAGAAACCCGTGAACTTGAAGCAAAAAGTGACGTATAACAGACAAAGTCCAGCGAGAATTTTGCCTAGTCCTTCCTTGGTGCTTCATGAGAAAGGCAGGAGACCACAGTTAGCACCTCTTCTGCATTTTTTTTTTTCCAGGAGTCTGGTCAATAGTCAATGTCTTGGGTTGGGGATGTAAAAATTATCAAAAATATCATTCATATATCTAATTGGCTTTAATGTACACCATTTATGAGTAAGCCCCTGAGCAGTAGAAAAAAAATGTGGTTTGTAAGGTGGAAACAAGAGCAGAGGATGTGGGTGCAGTAGAAGCTTAACTACACTGAGGATTTCTCTACTTAAAGTTTCAATGGGATTGTTTCAATGGGATTGTATGCCATTTAGAATTAATGAACCCATTTTGGTGTGAGTTGATCTTTTGGAACCTAGTAAAGGAGCTAGATCAAAACAGGTTTTGTTTTGTTGTGTTGTGGTGTGGTGTTTTGTTGTTGTTGTTTTTAAGCAGAAACATTAGTAACTTGCTAGAAATGGTCATAATTTTTATCCTTTGTGTCCACATGTTCCTCTCCTCTTTTCTAGTCTAGTATTTTTGCTTCTGTCCCTAATTTCCATGTCATCTTCCACAATTCCATGGTAGCTAGAGTCATGTTTTTAAAAATGTAAGTCATATTCTACTTTAAGCCCTCCAGTATTTTTCCTAGCTACCTGTGGCTCAAATGCTGACTCCTCAGGGACTCTCACGAGGGGAATGAAAAGGGAAGGGATTAATTGCGGCTTGGGAGACCCTAGGAAGACTTAACGAAAGGAAAAGTATTTGATTCTGGTTTTGGGAAATCAGGTTTTGTTAGCTGCATGTGTTTACTGAACAGCCTTTAAAGAGTGCCTACTGTGTGCACGGCGCTGGTATAGTAACGCTTCCTTTGATGTATAATTAGTAGATGGTCTCTGAAGGGAAGTGCTGTTTGTTAAAGACTGCCGCATTATCACTGCATAGTGTGTACAAGAATAAGGTCTTTTTTTCCCCTTAAATATAATGAACCTTTAATTTACTGCTGTTTTTGGTGAACATTCTCTACTATTATACATACCTACTTGTTTAGGAAATTTTGACTGTATTCAGAAATGAATTTACTGACCAAGCTGCGAAACTGTACATAAAGTAATGCTGTGTATAGGGGAAGGGTGGTAAGCTAGCTAGCCATTAGTGTTTTAATGCTGTATTTCATTGGAAATACCAAAATTAACATTAGGGACATGAAGTATAATTAGCTCTGTACACTAGTTCCATTGTATCATAAGAGCCTGAGTTTTGTTTATGACTGTTTAGTATCTAATCTTCACCAAACTACAGTCTAGTGGTTTACTCATTTCATCTTTTTCATAATTGTTTTTACTGATTTAGAAATAGGAATATTTTGACAAGTTTTTATTCTGAGGCTTGTCATAGTGCATATAAAATGCATTGCTATGTTCTTGGATATATACCAACAATACTTTCTATGTAGCTGAGAACAGCCATAATTAGCTAAGTTTTTCTCTATAACCAGGCTAGCTTTGAGCTTTGGATCTTCCTGTACTCAGCTTTCTGAGCGTTGGCATTACAGATATGTCAAGTACTACCATACCTGACAGTGCCAAGCGGGTGCTTTATATATATTATATACCACATATGTGCCTGGTACTTGCAGAGGCCAGAAGAGGGCCAGGGTCAGATTCCCTGAGACTGGAATTACAGATAGTTACATAACCACCATGTGGATACTGGGAATTGAATCAGTGTCCTCTAGAAGGATAGCCAGTGCTCTTACTGTTGAGCCATCTATCCCATCTCTTTTATAACTGTCTTTCTGTTTCCAAAAAGATCCTTAGCTAGGCAGTGGTGGCACATGTCTTTAATTCCAGCTCTTGGGAGGCAGAAGCAGGTGGATTTCTGTGAGTATGAGGTTAGCCTGATATACAGAGTGAGTTCTAGGACAGCCAGGGCTACACAGAGAAACCCTCTCTTGAAAAAGCAAAACAAAACACAACAACAAAGAAACCCTCATTTTAATAAGTTGTGATGGTCTTCCCCTACAGTTTTTTATCTACTCAAATTGCTAAAAGACCAAAATATTGATATCCTGTTCTGTATTGATTCATCCAGTCTGTTTTTAAATTTGTAGGTCCACAAAATTAAAAATCTTGAATGTCATTGTCTTAATTTGTGTATCTCTTCTGTGGTGAAGTTGACAGATGAGTGCTAGCTGGTCTATGATTCTTTGTGAGTCTCCTGTCTTAGTCTTACCTCTCCCATGAGGTTGCTAGAAGTACAAATGTGTACCATTGCATCTAAATCAAGTCATAAGGCTTTCATGGCTTCCCGAAATGGCTTTTTTAAAAAAATGGAGTTTTGTTTTGTAGCCCTGTCTGAACTTGAACTCACAGAGATCTGTCTACTTATGCCTCTGGAATGCCAGAAGTAAAGGCATGTGCCACTATGCCTTGCCCATACTAATTTTTGAACATTGGAAGATACCGTTTTTGCATTAATTTTCAGTTTGTTTTTTTATTCCGTTTTGTAGTCAGTTTTTGTTTTGTTAGGTTTTGTTTTGTTTTCCGCAGCGGAAGGCTGTAGGAAACACTGACCTTTGCTTATTTCAGTCATTTCTGTTATGCCTTACATAAAAGTTGCCGCTTAGTTTGTATTTCTATTGTGAGTAATAAATCTTTAACTGCTTGTACTGACAAATACCTTTAAATAATGCTCTTTAAAAAGTAATTCAGGCTTTAGTCATTGACTTGTTTCTGGTCTCAGAAAATTTCTAGGCAGCATAAAAGTAATTTGAGACAGAACCAAAGGGCTTAGTACACCATTGTTGTTTATAGTTTAGGCTTTGTAGAATTTTTATAATGGAAAATTAAAACAATTACAACTAATATCTCTGAAGCAAATTACTTATTTTGTGCAGTGATTTCTTTAGGTTTCCCATGGTCTTGTTACCAAGGCACACATGACCCCTCCTGGGAAGCTGTGTTCGTTGTCCTTAGATGGGTGGAGAGAAACACGAGTAAGGTGACTGTGTGGGGTACCTGTTTCTGAGGGTGATTGGGAAAACCCACATAGTGTCTGAAATCTCTGGAGGCAGAAATTGGTAGACTAAGCATATACTTTTATTACATGGGATGAGGAGAACATGAACTGTTGAGGGACGTCTGTAGGCCTATCCCTCCAGAGCAGTGGGTCCCAAACTTCCTCATGTACAGTGATCTCCAACCACAAAATTACCTCAGTGCTACTTCATAACTGTAATTTTGCTACTGTTAGGAATCATAATGTAAATATCTGCTATGGTGGATACCTGACACGGGGTCACAACCCATAGAGAACCACTGCTCTCGAGGCTGAGTTTAACCGCATTTGTAGTTAGTAGCGTGTCTGGGTTTTATGGTTTTTGTTTGTTTGTTTGTTTTTAATAAATGCTACTTAAAAAGAAGTGTGACATAAAATCAGTTAGTTAGGTTTTTCTCCGGAACATTAGAGAATATTCAAAAGGTATTCAGTAAGAAATTGACCTCATGTCTGTTTTATTTGTATGTCTCAGTATTACATAGGAGCAAGTAATTGGGATAGACGGCAACCAAAAATTGTGGTCTTTTTCTTTTTCTTTTTTCTTTTGGGGGGGTATTTATTTGTGAAGAAGAGAATGTTAAATGTAGGATCCTTAGAAATCATCTTTTAGTCTTAAACTTTTCTTTTTAGTATGTGTGTGTGTGTGTTGGTGGGTGTGCACATGTGAGTGCAGATGCCTGTGGAAGCAAAAGGCTCCTGGTCTCTTGGAGCTGCATTACAGGTGGTTGTGGGCTGTCCAGTCTGGATCCTGGGTCTCAAAGTTGGGTTCTCTGCAAGAGCAATAAAATGTCTTAATCCTGAGCTTTTTCTCCAGCCCCTTATTCTTACACTTTAAAGGAAAAACGAAATGTTCAGGTGTAGGATATTAACCTGAGTAAAGGGAATGAAGGAGTTAACCATGTTGTCAGCCATTGATTACTAGTTTCACCTCCCTGTTTTGAAGAACAGATAGTGGTTTGTCTGAATTTGTTAGAGACTTTGAAGTGTTCCTGATGATAAAAGTTAGCTTTGTCAACAAGAAGAAAATAATCTCAGACAGGTCACCATCATGTACTTACACAAGTGGTGGCTAATTTATAGTTCTAGTATATTCAATTTGATAATAAACTAGGTATATTAAGAATAAGATACTTCTGGTGTTTGTATTTTTACAGATCTACCCTTATCATCTGCCTTGCTTCTGTCTTCCCCACTAGACTCTGTTCATGGGGTAGGAGCTACTCTGATTGTTAACTGATGCCAGGTTGGCTAACCCTGGCTCATGAGTCTGTGGCATACCTAGCATATCTTAAATATCTCATTCGAATTTTATGTTTTTACAGTGAACAGAGTATCTGCCAGGCAAGAGCTGCTGTGATGGTTTACGATGATGCCAATAAGAAGTGGGTGCCAGCTGGTGGCTCAACTGGGTTCAGCAGAGTACATATATATCACCATACAGGCAACAACACATTCAGAGTGGTGGGCAGAAAGATCCAAGACCATCAGGTAAGGGTCTACTAAAATCCTGTATACTTTATGTTTGTGAATGCATGTGTGTGTACGGGTGCAGACTTGCACATAATGATAGCAAACATGGGGAGGTCAGGGTACAGTACTTGTTTTCTCCTGGTGCTTTGTAGGATCTGGAGATGGAAATAAGGTCCATCGAGCCTCACTGATCAGGAGTCTTTTTGTCTTCATTAGATTGTCATATCTGGTCATCCAACTGGCCAGTTTTTATAATCTGACTTCAGAATAGACAAATAGAAAATACACTATAGGGAGCATGTTATATGTTCTTGGAATTCATTTGTCCGTCCATCCATCCATCCATCCATCATTTGTTGGTCAAGGTATAGTTTATGAGGCTAGAGAAATGATTTGAAAATATGAATGGTTTTAGAAAGTATTGTCAAATAATGAGTGAGTAATTTAAAAAAAAATGATAGGCATCAGTATTGCTGGAATAATTGGTCTTTCTTTCCAGTTCAAGTCTGAGGTGACAGGTGAGCTTTTGGTAATGCCCTCTTGCACATTTTTCAGGAAAGTGACTGGGTTGTCTGATCACCTGATGCCTTGGTCCCTGTCAGATCCAGCTCAGGAACTGTAAGCGGAGGGAGAGGTAGATCAGGCCTTACTGCTGTTCTTTGTACTCTAGTAGCAGGCACTTTTTCACATTGCACACTTACTAAGCACCTTTGGAAAAGTGTTTTCCGAAGATGTAATGTAACTAATATTTAAAACCGTTCTGCTACAATGTGCGAGGAAAGTACAGAGCAAGGTTCTGTCTGGTGTCCTGTGAGTTGTTGCTAAAAGAAAGTTAGATCTATAATTTTCCAGTAAGTTGTAATGTGAACAGATGCTGTGGTAACCCTGAATTTTAAGTTGGTTTGTCAACTGGTAATAGCTAGGGATTTATAATAGTCGTGCATGCACGTAGGGAATGGATTTTGAAACTGGTACTTCTGTGAACATTGCGAATCAAAGAGGTTGCGTCTCATTAAAAAAGGACAAAGAAAAAATTTTTGTCTGAAAAAAACTGCAGTTTCCCTTCTATAACTTATTGACTAACATTGGTTGCAGAGTAGGGGACTCTTAAGATGCCTGATTAAAAACGCAGTGCCTCTCTGATGAGAAAGTTTCATAGCTCTGGGTTAGTCTGCAGAAATTAGCTCACCTCTTTGTTGTGTGTTCCCGTCCTCCTTCCTAGCCTCTGCTTTTCTTCTGCGCTCCAGTTTCCTCATTGTGTTCCAGCGCTCTAGTCTCCTGTTTTTCTACCAAAATCTCCACTCATCACTGCCTGTCAGGAGCTGAGCAGTGCCATCTGCTTTCTCCTCATCTGTCCTCCCGAAGAGTGCTCCCTTAGGTTAGAGATGTAGCACATACTGCCCATGATGCTGCTGTGGAGAACAATGAAAACTAGAGGACAAAATTTGTACAAGTTGTTGAATGTTCTGTTTTTCTCTTTTTCGTGTGTGTATGAATTTTGTCTGCGTGCATGTCCGAATTAAATGTGGAACCAGAGAATGGCGTCAGATTCCCTGGTGCTGGGGAATCCCAGTTGTCTAGAACAAAACAAACAAAAAATATATATATTCTCATTTCCGGGTGACTCCTTGGCAATGACTGACCACGAAAGCATACTATATGCCCAAGCTGTATTACAGTCTCTTGCAGCCTGAGTCCACATAGGTGGTGTGTTCCATCTAACATCACATATTCATTTTTAGCCTGACCACAGTGGGGTGTACAGTATGTGAATACCACTCTCTTGTGACCTGCCACAGTATCAGGTGTCTGAAGTCAGCTTCAATTCTTTCCCTATCTTCTCAACAAACTGTTTCTTTTTTGTTCCTGTTCAAATTTATCGCAACTTAAACATTTCACAGTGCGTCTTTACTGAAAAGCTTAATATCCATACTCTTTAGGAGATAGCATTAAGCAAAAGAAAAAAGATATTTGGTATTGACCACATGTTTTTAATATTCTTATATGCCTAGCCAATAGGTAAAAGCAGGAAAAAGGAAATAAAGCATACAAGGATTAAAAAAGACAAAATGAAGAAGTCATTTCTAGGTGATGCGGTTATGTATTTGGAGGAAAAAAGCCTGACCATAAATCATCACAATTAGCAGGATGTTAGAATTAATAAATCTTGGATTAGTGATAGGTAAGAATCAAGAAGTAGGTTTAGTAAATACTCTAGATATGTTGATATTACTATAAATGATTTCCATCTGACTTAGGAAATAAAGAATTTAGGCAATACTGTGTCTTTAGTTCCTTAGCTGATGCTGTGATAAAATATGCTGACTAAAGCAGCTTAGGGAGAAGGAGCCGCAATCTCACTGGTCATGTCGCATCTCTAAGTAGAAAGCAGGGAGGGAACAGGAAGTGAAGGCAGGCTGTCGATCTTCAAGGCTTGTCTCCAGTGACCCACTTCCTCTAGAAAAGAGCCCTCTAAAAGTTCTATACCCTTCCGAAACGATGTAGCCAGTGTTCAGATATGAACCTGTGGAGGAAATTTTTAAGCCACAATAAGTATCTACTTTAGCAAATACCTGACAGATTTAATAATAGATGCTCAAGATACTAATACAGAGAACCACTGAGTGTTAATGCCAGCTTAGATAAAAAGTGTGATACTCATGAAGTACCAGGGAGCTTTATGACATCAGTGATCCAGTTGTTCTGTTAGCTTTAGTCTTGCATTTGGAAATTTACAGTTAAAGTGTAAATGGTAGCTTTACACAAAGAATAAAAAAAAACAACAGCTAAAACAATAACGAGGAAAAGAATAGAAGAACAAAGTGGAAAGTCTGAGACCTAGTAAAAAACTTCAGTAGTGAAGACACACTACAGTTGAGCAAATATGAGATATATTGACCAGCGGGACAAAACTCAGTTACAAAAAGTAAACCTGCAGCTTAGTTAATGGAAGTGAATCATTTGGACACCCAGAGGAAACAAACAGGAAACTTGAGCTTGTCTCACACTGGCTTAAATAGTTTAGTTGGACTGGAGAGGCAAATGGTAATGGTAACAGTGATAACTCTTCTCTAAGACAAGATGACGTGGTATTTTTATAACTTAGGTTGAGAAATATGTATTAAACAGAACTCCAAAACATTAAAAGAGAAAAGGATTCCTACTTTGAAATAAAAGAAAGTGAACTCACAATATCACTGATAGTGAATAGGCAAGTTACAAAATGGGACAAGATATTTGTCATGCAAATATTTTTCGTTTGGGATCATGTATGAAGAAGAAGATGTATCACTTAGGACTGGAATGAACTAGTGGCTTATTGATGAATGTAAGCAGAAATTCACAAAATATGTATCTTGAAGCCAACAGAACACACAAAGAGGGTCCTGTGAGATAGCTTAGTGGGTAAGGGACCTGCATTGCAGCCTGGCAACCTGTTTCTCCCTAGAACCTACATGGAGATGGTAAGAGAACCACAGCCACGAAGTTGTCCTTTGACCTCCATGTTTGTGCTAACGTACCTGCCTTCTTCTGAACTCCATTATGCACACACAACATAATGATTTCTTACAGAACTTGAAAAAAGTATTAAACTTCATTAGTGATCAGAGTAATGTAATATATACTGAAATGCAAAGACACACATTCGAACCCACTAGGATTGCTATAACATTAAGACCAACATTATCAGTGATAATGCTTCATAATATATGGAGTCATACAAACTTTCATATACTGTTGTGGAATAATAAATGATAGGACACATTTAGAAAACTGGAGTTTTCTACTAAAGTTAAATATACATATGGCCTATACTAGTAACAAAAGGTACTGTGTAAACCAGGAAGTGTTTTGTAGAATGTTCATGCCATTATTTATAATGGCCACAAATTATGAACAATAAAATGTAGTGCAAGAATGGGCTTATAGTTTATACAAAGGACTGTCTCATAAAGCAATGGAAAGTAACAAACCAGGGTTTGTATAAGTGGGTGACTCTTAAATGTGAATTTGAGGAAAGAGGGCAGGGGCATCTCTCAACATGGATTCTGTGACTCTGTGTTTATCAACTCCAAAATCCTGTAGAATGAGTTTGTGGTATTAGAGATATTCTCTCAGGCTGGGAGGAGTTAAAAGGGCTCTTTACAGTTAATTTTCTATTTTTGTATTTCTAGTGTTCTAGCAAACAAGGTAAAGTATATTTAATGAGGTGCATTGGTTTGTTGTTGTTGATTTACTGTTTTAAAACAGGCCTTTTGTAACCTTAAGATCACTTCAGTTCCATCAGACTGATTCCTATAGACTTGCCTTTAACCTATGTAAGTGTTCCACTAGCTTTAACAAAGTCTAATGGGAACACGTTTAAATAAATACCTACAGTCAGGATTTGTGGCATCTATTTCCCCAGTTAGTAGCGCTGGCTTTATAATGAATTACTGTCTTTTAGGTCGTGATAAATTGTGCCATTCCTAAAGGGCTGAAGTACAATCAAGCTACACAGACTTTCCACCAATGGCGGGATGCTAGACAGGTGTATGGTCTCAACTTTGGCAGCAAAGAGGATGCCAATGTCTTCGCAAGTGCCATGATGCATGCCTTAGAAGTGTTAAATTCACAGGAAGCAGGTAAAGTGTCTGTGCTTTCCCACTATTCTTCAACGGAAATGTTCTGTATATGTTAAAGCAAACCTTTCTTGTCAGTCTGTAGGTCATATATATTTTTAAAGTAATTCCTAAGTTATTTTCTACAAAAAAATGAACTCTTATTTGTTTCTGTTTAAAGTGTAGACTAGCTGGGCGTGGCAGCACACACTTTTAGTCCCAGCACTTGGAAGGCAAAGGCAGGTGGATCTTTGCGTTCAAGGGGGCACCCTGCTCTATAGAGTGAGTTTTAGGACAGTCAGGGATAAACAGAGAAGCCCTGTCTTGGGGGAGAAAAAGTATAGTCTAGAAGCATAATGCTTTGAGTTTAATTACTCTAGTTCTTATTCAAACCTCATTTGAAATTATTTAGATTGGTTTATCTTGCTCTAAAAACATAACTTTGGTACCAGGACATGAGAGCCACCAGAGATACAGGTCTCCAAGTTGCTAGCCTCAAATTCTTTGCTTCAGGCAATCCTACTGCATTCTGCTTCCAGAGTAGCTGGGACTTCAATCATCCACTATGCTTGATGTTACTTGCCTTTTATCAAGATATGCATAGGTTTCTAAAATATACTATTTAAGCCACCACTGAGCCTAAGGACTTTTAGAGTAAGATCTGATGGAAAAGAGCTTGGCCCTAGAGTGCTTCTCACCCTTCCTGATGCAGTGCCCTTTAATACAGTTCCTCATACTGCGGTGACCTCCAACCATGAAATTATTTTTGTTCCTTCTTCATGACTGTAGTTTTGCTGCTGTTATTAATTGTAATGTAAACATCTGTGCTTTCTGGTGGTCTTAGGTGACCCCTGTGAAAAGGTTGTTCAAAGCCCAAGGGGGGTACAGTCCACAGGTTGAGAAACACGGCTCTAAAGCACGCCCTCAGCTAGTCTAAGCCAGAATTGGATTCTTACACATGTTGCTTAGAAGGAACAACAACAGCAATTCACTTTAAAAAGCTCAAATATTCAGAACGTAATGTCAGAGGTAAACTAAATTTTGTTGTGGTTTAAGAAACAGAAAAATACAGGTGTGGGTTTTTTTTTTTAGAGCAATAAATTTTGTAATCAGAAAATGTTACATATGAAAAAATACAAATGTAATTCCTCTTTATTTTGTTGTATAATAGGTAGTAATTTTAATGATATAAATGTTCTGAGTAAAATTTATTATAGTTTAATGAGGAGTATTATAGCCAGATGAGATACTGATATTTTGTTGATAATATAGAATTCCCCAAAATCCAATGTTTTATTTATATCTTGAAGCATGAAAAGGATTAAAGCATCTAACGTCTTTGCCTCCTTTAAAAATGAATTTTAGAAGACTAGGCATTTTGAGATTTGCAGAAGGCTTTATACCATTGTGCCTGTGCCTGTTCTATATGAAGTTTTCTTTTGGGGAAATCAGTGTCTGTAAGAAACATTTTATCCTCATGTTGGGTCTGTTTTAATGAGCCAAACCACTGGAGCTTACTGTGGTTTGTCTCTTAAATCCAAAAACAAGACAGCAAAGTCTGGGCTCATGGAAATCATTTCTCCTGGACACTGGACTGTTTTTGTCGGCACAGTACTTTACTGGGATATATTATAAGAATGTATTTTCACTGTAGTGATTGGGGAAAAAACTGAAATCATGATTCATATATCTTAAATAGGCCAGTTATATAATTTAGAGAGTGTGTGCATAGCAACTTCTGTATTCCTGTGTTTGGAACCAACTACCATTTTCATTTCTCAGCCTTTCAATGCGGATCCAGTTAATAACTTAAATGTCACTTAACATAGTTCAAATTAATTTGTCTTTTGTTTTTACTAAGTTAGAAGCACTGTTTTTACCAGGAATAATTACATTTTTAAAAAATACAAATGGCTAGGAGTCATTTTATTCTGATCCTGATTATTTGAAATTGAGTCTTTATGTAAAGAGACTAAAGTTACATTCTCTTACAAAATAAGAAACATTAAGAAATACTGTTTTAATTATGTAGTTTTGCAAATACGAAAATTAAAGGTTTGCCATAGAAGCATTTTTGATGTGTACAATATGTAGGATTATTGTTATGGTAAGTTTGACAGTACATTTTCTCTCTTCTTTCACAATATCAGTTGTGGTAGGATAATTATCTCTGTCATAGACCAACTTACTAGCAGTGAAACTTTTGGTTCTTTTTCATTCTGAGAGAAAACAAAGCATTAAAATGATTAATTTGTAGATAGCATGATTAATTTATTCAGGGAATTACTTTTTATTATAAATGCCATTTTCTGAATTTTGGTCACACTAATGGTCCTTGCAGGGGAGTGTGGGAAGAAATAAATGCTAAGAATCTGGAGCAGGGCTGGAGAGATGCTAAGTGGTTAAAAGCACTGGCTACTCTTACAGAAGTCCGGAGTTCAATTCCCAGCAACCACATGGTGGCTCACAGCCCTCTATTCTGGGAACTGATGCCCTCATCTGGCATGCAAGCATACATGCAGACAGAGCACTTGCACATTTAAGAGAGAGAGCAAGCATACATGCAGACAGAGCACTTGCACATTTAAGAGAGAGAGAGAGAGAGAGAGAGAGAAATCATGCTTTTCTGCTGCTAACCCAAGCTGTTGGAAAACTTGACTTCAAACTCTTCTGTAAACAGTAGCCCAGCAAAACTAACCAGAAACAAACAACAGATGTATTCGTGAAATCAGAGCTATTGTATGAATTAGTCTGCCTGTTCCGTAAATTTTTGTCTCTTTAAAATTTTTATTGGTATCTATTATTCGCGCAGAATAATGGGTTGCATGGTGTTGGTATTTCTGTACATGCACGTAATGTGCTTTGGTCATACTACTCTCCATTGCCCCCTTACTCTTTACGCCTACACTGCCATTTCCTCCCTCCCTCCCTCCCTCCCTCCCTCCCTCCCTCCCTCAGTCCTTCCTCCTTTCCCTCCTTCTTTCTGCCCCTCCTTCTTTTATTCCTTGTTTTGCCTTCCTTCCATGGTGCTGAGAATTTAACTGAACCCAGGGCCTTGTGTACATGCTAGCCAAGCACTATACCGCTGAGCTGCGTCCTCAGCCAGTTTCACCACTTCATACAGCAATATTCCATGCACGGGGTTACTGCTTATTACTCTATTATTTTCTATACTGTTAACATGAGAATCAACCATTGCCATTATCATGAAATTAATCTTAGTGATTCTCAGAATTAAAGGAGTGGGCATCTTTGTTCAAACAATCTTTTTCTGAAGCTCAGTACAAATAGAGAGAGAGCTTCTCTGATTAATATGGAGCAAGGCTTACAGCCACTGAAGTACTCCATGGTTCTCCAGAGCATGATGAATATTCTCTATTCATGCCCAAGCCAATGATTCTACATTTCTCTCTTCTTTTGATGCTGTCCTTCAAAGCCCTCATTTCTCATCTACAGTGTTCTTTAGACTAGTCATTCTAACCTTCACAAGCTACCCTTGTGTGTATGTGTATATTTAATATTTTCAGGGTGGTTTTTTTTTTTTATGAAAAGGTGGGCGGCAGGAATGTTTTCCTTTATTTTGTTTTTAACATGGTATGCAATTATCTAATATACTGGAAAGTACAAGAGGTGCTAAATACAGTGTGTTAAATTTGGAATTAAAAAAAAAACAGGAATCACATGTTCTAACATTTTTTTTTAAGGAGCTGAATTAGTGCTCCTGCTTTTATACCAAATGCTACCGTGTAATTTTTCTTTTTATCAGTGGAAATTGTCTTAGTTTAAATAAATGTACCATACAGACCAACAATTTTTTTATTTCTGTATTTAGTTACCAAGTATATTTAAGGCTTTTATAGATAATAGCAATGAATTATATAAACTACAATGTCAATCCGTTGATGACCAGCCAGTTAGATTATTCTGGTTTTGTTCAACCATGATTAAATATAGCTCACTAAAATATTTTTTACCATTAACTAAAGACTGGGTTTGTTATTTTGTTTTTTAACTATTGTGAATGAGAACATAGCTAGAGTTGTTGAAGTTTTCATCACATTGATAATAAAAATTGAGATTCTGTTAATTTTTAACATAAACTTGGGCAGCATTACTTGTAGTGTGAACACACTTCTAGCATTATTTTCAGCGTTCTCTTTATATGATATTCTCGGAATTGATGGGACTTTTAAAATTCTTGAGGTTTTTTGGTTTGTTTGTTTGTTTTGTTTTTGAAGCAGAATTTCTGTATAATCCTGGCTGTCGTGGAAATCCCTATGTAAACCACTCTGGCCCTGGACTCACAGAGGTCCTCCTGCCTCCTCTTTCCTGGTACTGGGATTAAGGTCGTGCCCCATTATGCCAGGTCCTGGATTACTTTGTTCCTAGTGAGATTTTTACTTTCTAGTCTTCTGGGTTGTTGATATTAGTAAGAACAATACTAAGCCTATAATCTCAAAAACTATTTTCAATAATGCCTTTGAGGCATATGTCCTGTGCTGGTAGCCACTGAGAGCAGCACCAGTATAGTACCTTTCTTGTATTTCATGCCTGGCCTGGAGCTAGCTCAGCAGGAACATTAGGATAGTTTGCCAATAAAGTTTGGAGTAAAGTCTTCAGAATGCCAAAGTAAATTCTAGGGTCAGACCAAACTTTGCAAACAAGAAGTTGTTTGGACCTTCTCAGTGATAGAGTATTGTAAGTGGGCCTGTCATGGAGGTGTGTGATAGTTGGGAAGCAACAGACCGTGTTACGGTTGGAGCATGAGAACTTATGTGGTCTGGGGCTTAGGGAAATCCTAACAGACAAGGCTAGAAAGGTTCGAAGAGGGCTGGTGTCTTACAGATCATTTTATCATTTGCCCTAAGTCGGGTAGTCAGGTCTGTACTGTAATACAAAAGCAGGTAGAGTGGTGAACGCGATAAACATGCTGGTGAGGAAGGTGTGGCCTGCGTTTGATACTGTAGAGAGGGAAAGGAGCACAATGAAGGGGAGGCAGACAGCCCTTAACTGCCATGTCACTGTTAGCTTTCTGCTATGTCCTCATTTAGTCATTGCAGCCGTTCTGAGGCTGGATGTTATTGCTTACCTACTGTGTTTCTGATCTTAATCTGGGATGAACTTTACTGGTATTTTTATTGAAACCTTGTGAATTTAAGGATATTACTGTTTTAGAAGTAGTATTTGGGCTTACACTGTCTGGCATTTGTTCCTAGATCTTATGTTGACATTCATCCTCTACTCAGTGTAATATAGGAAGAAGTAAATGATGTTTTGAGATAACATCCAGCTCTGTCGGTTTGAAGCACTTGTAAAGCTGGTGCCATAAATCAGAGCTAGAAAGAACAGGAAGAAGCTTCAGAGAAATTATTATTAAGTGGATAACAAAGTTATTTCTGGACATACTGTATTTCGGGAACTTTATTAACACAATTCTAATAAAGTCATATATATTGGGCCTGGAAAAAATTACTTGGATAATATTGACTGGTGCTTTTGCTTTCACTGTTAGCTTTTCTCGAGTAGTCTTGCAGGGGAAATAACATTTAGACACACGTGTGTGGAGACATGGGCCTTTGGCTTTAGAAAGGGTCCCACCAAAGAGGTGGCTGGATTTTCTAATATCTGATTTCTTCTTTTAACTACATTTCTATACTTTTAAATTTAAAGTCTCTAAAGCATTTAAAATTTTTTTTTATTATGTATACAATGTTTTGCCTGCATGTCAGAAGAGGGCATCAGATCTCATTATAGATTGTTGTGAGCTACCATGTCATTGCTAGGAATTTAACTCAGGACCTCTAGAAGAGTAGACAGTGCTCTTAACCTCTGAGCCATCTCTCCAGCCCAGGACATTTTTCTTAAAAAAAAAAAAAAAAAAAATCTGAAGAAATTCAATTTAGGGTGAGAAAGAAATTAGAAAAAAAAATTATTTACTTTTTTTTTGTATTTTTTAGGAAAGTTTTAAGACCTTCAATGTGACTCAGTGGAAAAACTTATATTTGTTTGGAATCAAGTTTACTGTTTTGTCACATCACCAGAGGGGAGGCTGAGCAGGCCACGTTCTCTAGAGAAGTCTCATGAGATCATTAAGTAGTGTGGCATGGGAATTAGATGGCACAGGGGATATTGGTACTCTTAAAGTATAAAATGTTAATTTCGGATGCTAATCAAAAAAAATTCATATGAAAAGAAAGTGCAGACTTATTTTCTACAGAAAAGAAAGCCATCCATTGTTTGAGTGCATTATATATGCAAAGAGGAATTAAACAAAAGTCTTGTTTTCAGTATTCTATTGTGAAAACAAGACATAAGTGTGATACAAGAGAGAAAATCATATCTAAGGACAAAAAAAATTCTGTCACTAACTTTGGGCCTACACATACATACATAACTCATGAAAATAGAAAAAGGAAACTAGAGAACCAATGTTAGAACTACAATTTAGTTATTAGAATTTTATATAATATATGTGAATGTAGTTTTTATTGAAGATGGATAACCATGTTCTTGGAGTGGTAGTCAACCTTAAAACTACTAAAGTAAGTCTAAAATGGTGTTCAGTCTTGGAAACATCATGCATTTTAGTGAGACCACTAATGCCCAAACTATAAGCTGCTTTGAGTCTGAAAGCGACTAGTTCTTTATAGAGATAGTAGCCTGAATCTAACCACAAGTTCTGATTAATGAGGGAGATATAAAAATGTTGGGGTTTTATGATTGCGCCAGACACTGATAAGGACACAGTGCCGGAATTGAATATGACTAATTGATTTTCAGTGATTTTTGAAAGAACAAAGACTAATTATACACACAACTTCTTTGGATGGAATCACACTAAATACTAAGTTTAAGAGATTTGTTAAAATAGTAAGACAGCTTAGCAGTTAAGAACACTTGGTACTCTTGCAGGGGACCAAGTTTTGGTCTCTACATGGCAGTACCCAGCCACCTGTAATTCTAGTGTCAGGTGGTCTGACGCCTTCTTCTGGTCTCCAGAGGCACCACAGGACATGGTGCACAGACAAAACCTACCCACACTCATACAAGAAAAATGAATGAATCTTTTAAAGAGAGAGATTTTCCAGCTTTTGAAAAAGAACAGGAACTACTGACTCAACTTTCCTTTCCTGTGGTCCCCCTTTATATTATACCTCAACCTGAATTTCCAGTCCATGTGCTAGTCTTTTCAGTCAGAGAATGATTGGGGTGACTGACTTCTCAGGTTTTCAAAAAGAGAATTATCAAGTGCCATCACCTGCACTGGATGCATTAGGCCTAAGTCATCCCAAGAAGGTTGTTTTTTTCAGTGTGTTTTCCTCTGCCCCTTTTGGCCTGTTTCCTGTCTCCCATTCACCCACAAGAACTAGTTCAGCTGTGGCTAGAATTGAGGTAAGAAGGTGACTGGTCTTCAAGAAACAGTTAAATGCCAGGGCTTTCATTTGTTCATCTTAGCTTTAGCTCTTAACTAAATATTTTTAAATATTGACTTAATATTTGAAATAATTTCCGGTCTAGTTCTTGGTCACTGAAAGAGAAATTTGAATGTATAAGTAATAAGTAACCCATTTTACAGTGAGCAGACTCTGTGTTGTCACCAAGGGTAGATCACTCTACAGTTTTGCTTCTTACTGTCATTTCCTTTGTTAATCCAGAAGTAGAATCAGAAATCTTTTGTCTAAAACCCCTACTTAGGGAGTCAGTAAATGCGGCTCAATGACGCTCGGGGAGATTTCCTGTCCAGATTTCTACAAAGTGCTCTGTAAAAAAGTTCCCTCTTTATTATACATCAACCAAAGCAGCATACTGTGTGCAAAGAGAAGACATAATCCAGTTGTCTTGTCCTATAAGGAGCTATCAAAGCGCAATTGCATTGTAAAGAAAAGCTTCTTAGTGGACGGTTCAGCACATTTGGGAGTACATAGCCTAGACTTCTGCTGAACTCTGGTGATGGCCTCATGGCAGATGACATCATGCTACTGGTTATACATGTCATTGGGAGATCACTTTACCAGACTAGAAGACAGCAGGGACAGATCTGCTCTCTTGGAAAAGCCCTTCTCTGGATGATCCTGCTCCCTTTTGAGGGCAGCACTCTAGTTGCTTTCCACCAGATTATACCTCACTGATGAGAAACCCGCAGCACATCCTTTATGGAGACAAACCACAGCACGACCTATAAAAGCATGAAACTGTAGTGCTAAGTCACACATACATGTTGGTTTCTTTAGATCATTGAGTCTTGTTAGTGCTCCGTGCTGGAATGTTGTCTGATTTGTTGCCTTTACCTTGCACAGGCAACCGTAGCTGCAGTGAGTACACAAGCAGTGGCCGTGTCAGGTCTAGATGACAACATTTCATAGCACTCCTCTCCAGCTTCGCTCTTGCATTCTTTTTGTTCCCCATTTCCATGAAGTCCTGAATTCATGTCTGATGAGCATCACGTTAGTCTTGGCTTGTAGGATTTGTCCTACTCCAAAGTGGAGTTAGGGAAACTAAGAGGCAGATACTATTTTTGTGGTAAATCTGGAGTTCATAATCTTGAAAAGGTGATTTTAATGTGAAGCTTGCTGTTGTGCAGTCTGCTTCACATCCTTGTGCCTCTGCATGTCTGGCACATGGCTGCACTGTCTTCGGACTGGCTTTAGAGGAGTTTCAGTAGCAGGCTGCTGCATGAGCCTGCAGAGGTCATTGATTATTGGATGTTTTTCCTGCATGGGCATAATAAGTTGCACACATTTGTTTTCTCTATATTTGTGGTTTTTTATTAGTTTTTGTTCATGAATTAGAGAAGCATTTTACTGGATGTCATTCAGTAGGTCTGGTATCTATAGGACACGAAGGATAAAGAGATTTGAGTTGGATGCCTCTTGTCTTCTCACTGATTTAAGGAACCACTTCTGCCTTGATGCATTTGCGGCACAGAATGGCAGCCAAACCTCCCCCACAGATTTTACCTTTTAGTTTTGAACAGGTTTTTACACATCTATGTAGGTGTAGCAACACCAGCTTGTCCAAGGCCACATACACATCAGCGTGCTGCCTCTGAGTGAACACCACGCATTCCTGTTTTCGTAATCTAGACAAGACAGAAATATCTAACCAATATTTTAAGTAGGATATCAAAATGGTGTTATCGTTGAAGTATATATATATAAATAAAGATTATTACGACATTTTATTAATCGACAAAATATTCCTAAAAATTTGATAGTGTTGTGATCTAAAAGAATAAAAGCCTCAATGGACAGGATTTTTTGTATTTGTACTTAGGTACTGTGTTAAGAGATATTAGAGAAATGAAGGAACGATAAAATAATGGAAAGCTGTTGGTTTTATATAGCCTTGTACAGAGAAGATACCACTTGGTTGGAAGTATCTGCAAGGCGGTGTAAATACTGCAGAAAGTGGTGATTGGGAAATAGGTTTAGCAAGTATAGCATGCTGCTTTTGTAAAGATACTGAAAATAGTTCTTCTGAGGTAGACTTGCTATTTCTGTGAGTTTAATTTCTAAGATGATTCACAAGAGAAATGTTTTTTGAAAGTGTCCAGGTCTTTGGTTTTGGTTTTGGTTTTTTTTTTTTTTTTGAAACAGAGTCTGTCTCAGTTAGTGCTTATTATTGCTGTGATAAAATCATAACCAAAGCAACTTGGGGCTTACACTTTGACCCTTACTGTTTATCACTGAAGGAAGTCAGGACAAGAACTCAAGTAGTTCAGGAATGTGGAGGCATAGGCTGATGCAGAGGCCATGAAGGGGTGCTGCTTACTGGCTTGCTCCCTTTGGCTTGCTCAGCCTGCTTTCTTACAGAATCAGGACCACCAGCCCAAGGATGGCACCACTCAATGTGGGCTGTGTGCCCCCTACTCCCAATCAACCACTAATTAAGAAAATGCCCTATAGCTGTATATTGCAGAGGCATTTTCTCAGTTGAGGTTTCCTCCTTTCAGATAACTCTAGATTATGTCAAGTTGGCTTAAAACTAGCCAGGACAGGGTCTCTGTACAAAGCCCTGGCTGTCCTGGAACCCACTGTGTAGGCAAGGCTGACCTTGATTGAACTCACAGAGATTGGCCTGACTTTGCCCTCTTAGTGCCAGGATTAAAGGTATGTGCCACCACGTCCAGCTGGAGCATTATGACAGTGCCATTCATATAAGAAGAAATCAGTTTTTACTGAGGACTTTGTTTAGAAGCATTGTCCTTTTTTATCAAACCTTGGATTCCTATACTCCGTTTGAAAGCATTGACTAGATAAGTGATGGACCCCCACAGTGGGTCTCCCAGTCTTCTTAGATAGTATTGACACTGACAGTGCAGCTAGGAAGATGAGGTGGGCTTTTTCACACTTGCCATGTATAACAGATAACCCTGAAGCAGCTTTCTGTTAGGCTGCTGTTTCTCTTGGTTCCTTTATGGCTCAGACCCATAAACATGCTCTCACCTACACCCCAATTCTTACTTCAGTACCATGATGTACATCTTTCTCCTCCATACTTTTTCAAAGCATTTTAAATAGTTAGTTTCTGAGTTATATAAACAAATTTAGCAAATGCAGAGTTAGCCATAATACTAATATAGTAGCACTTACATACGTGTAAAAAAGTGAATTTCCAAAGTGTCTCTTTTAATATGAGGCCATAAAACACAGATTTTTCTTTTCAGTGGAGCTAATATTCAGCTAGCTAACAAAGTTAGACTAAATGTAGCATTCAAGTATGTTTAGTGCAATAATATGCTTTTGCATAAATAGATGCTGAATCCTCATAATTTCATCTTAGGAAGCCAGAATTGTTTTATTGCTCTTAATAGAAACTTTGGAAAATTGTTTGAATTACATCTCTTCCATCTTAGTAGATATTTTGTCCTCAGTTTGAACAGTATAGTGTTATTTTTTGCAAAAGAAGGATTAACTTAGCTTTCTTGACTCTTGAAAGCATCTATGAACGGGTATTTCCTTGCTTTTAGTTATAATTTTTTTCTGGCTGTTCATGACAGTTATAGTCCTTTAAAAGCTTGACTTTTATGGATTGTTTATACAGTTATTAAATTCTTAGTTTATATAGAAATGCACAGTTTTCAGGGCTTTTTTGTTCGTTTGTTTTTGAAACAAGGTCTTGTCTCAAGAAATCTGAGTCTTACAAATTTTTGTAACCTTGTTTGGCCTGTAACTCATGAAGTAGTCCAGGCCAACCTCCACCTCACAGAAATTCTCCTGTCCCTACCTTCTGAGTGCTGAAATTAAAGGCATGTGCCAATACAGCTAGTAAGTATGTACATAAAGATTATTTTAAGAAAAAAATTCCTAGAGTTTTAAAAATATTTCTGATCTTATATGTATATTTCTCTTATTCCTTTATCTGTATGTAAAATTATATACAAATTTCATTAATATTCATGTTTATTCACTTTTTCCTCTATCTGAATTATTTAGGTGTAGATACAGAGTACAGCTAACATGTAGTATACCTTCTTGTTTAAGAGTTGAAAAAAATTGAGTTGTAAAGATTTTTTTTAATTGTATTAACTATGTACATGCCAAAGTATAATAGCTGATAGCAATAGGAAGATAAATATGGTTGTTAAGTCTCAAACTAGGGACAAATGGCTAGCTGGGGTGCATATTAACATATCAAAATGAACCTGGCCACCAGGTTCTCCCAGCGTCCCTCATCCCTACTTGTTACAGGGTATGGCTGGCATACTCCGTCCCCTACCCTAAATTTCACCAGCCCAGGGTGCTGCCCTTCCCTATATAATCCAGCCATTTGGTTTCCTGGCTCTTACTCTACTCCTTAATCTCCTGCCTACTTCCCTTCCCCTCCCCCTCTCCTCACGTGGCCTGGCTCAGGGTCATGTTCACTCTAAGACTCCCGAGATCTCTGAGCCTCTGGGACCTCTAACCTCCTTCACCATACCTAAGAACAGTCAAGTCCTTCCCCTTTTATTTCGTTTTTTTCATTCAGTGGTTTAGATGTTATTGTTGAGCATCTTCAAGTTCAGTGCAGCAACCAGCTTATTTTAAACAGACAGTGTAAAGTAATCCAGTGATTACATTACAAATTAGAGAAACCTTAGGCCCTGTCTGTGGATATTGGGCTTTTATCATGGATTGTTGATAAATAAAGAATATTTCTGTTGCCTTTTATTTTATTTTTTGAGGGCAGATAATGAAAGGCTAAATTTGACATAATTTTTCAGTAAAGAAAGTAAAATGATGGAGAAACAGTATCAGAAGTATTTAAAGTCCCTTACCAAGTTTACTCTATAGCTTTCTTGAACTGAAATAATTGATTAACATTTATGGATTAAAAAATATTATATGCTCATGTCTGCTTTTGCCTGCATGTATGTTTGTGTGAGGCTGTTAGCTCCCCTGGAACTGGAGTCACAAACAGTTGTGAGCTGTCATGTGGGTGCTAGAAATTGAACTCGGGTCCTCTAGAAAAGCAACCAGTGCTCTTAACCACTGAGCCATATCCTTAGCCCATCATTTATGGATTTTTAAGAGCAGGAACATGACACCTGGTTTAAATTTCTCCCCCAATTTTTATGTTTGGCAGTAAATAATAGGTTTGTTTTGGTTGGGTTGGTTTGGTTTGGTTTTGAGTATACTGGTGTTTCATCTAAACAACAAACTTTGGTTGAAATGGCATGCATTAAAAACAACTTGAACTTAAAACAGGATATCATTTTGCTTTTTTTCACTGGGTCTGACTGTAGCCAACTCTGAATCTTACTGTTTCAGACTCCAGAGTGCTGATATTTCAAGTCTTGCTCAAGTATCCTGTTTCTGACTTCTGAGTGGGAATTACAGGCAGGCCACCAAGCTCACCTGACACTTAACATTGATTCTGGGAATCCACACTCCAGTCCTCACAATTGGGAGGCAAGTGCTTTAACCACTGAGTCATCCCCTCACCCCTATTACAACATATATTTAAACGCAGAGTAAAAGAAAGGCACATTGTTATTATTACACCCCAGAGAGAGTGAAATTCAGTTTGTCAACACTTGTTTGGGTGTGGTTGTGCTCACAAGCATGCTAGTCTATAGTGTTCAAAGATCAGAGAAACTTGTGTGATTGGTTCTTTCCTTCCAGGAATTGAACTCTGGTTGTCAGGTGGGCTTGTATGGTTGGATGACAGGCACCTTATCTTAGTTACGATTTCTGTTTCTGTGAAGAGACACCATGACCATGGTAAGTCTTATAAAGGAAAATATTTAATTGGGGCTGGCTTAGAGTTAGTGTAGTCCATAATTGTCATGGTGGGAAACATGGCAGCATGCAAGCAGACATGGTGCTGGAGAACGAGCTAAGAGTTCTACATCTTTTTGTGAATTTGGCTGGTTGGTTTTGGCTTTGGTTTTTCGAGATAGAGGTTTTTTGTGAAGGCTGGGCTGTCCTGGAACTTGCTCTGTAGAGCAGACTGGCCATGAACTCATAGAGATCTGCCTGCCTCTGCTTCCCAAGTGCTGGGATTAAAGGCATGTGCCACCATCGACAGGTGAGAGTTCTACATCTTGATCAGCAGGCAGCAGGGAGAGAGCTGACCTGAGCTTCCTAGACCTCAAAGCCCTCCTCCACAGTGATAGACTTTCTCCAGCAAGACCATGCCTATTTGCCACAAGGGCACTCCTCCTAGTAGTGCCACTCCCAATGGGCTAAGCATTCAAACACATGAGTTTCTGGGGGCCATTCCTACTCAAACCACCACACACTTATACCTCTGAGCCAATTTGTTAGTCTTGTATCAACAATTTTTAATGTCATTTCAAATAATACATGGCAAAGCATTGTATTTAATTCTGTATAATAAGTCTTACAATGGAAAGCAGCTTACTTTAAAAACACTAAAACCATTATAAAATGTAGTGTACTTTTTAGTTTTGAAACCAAATGCCAAGCTATGTTATTTGGTATTTGCTGTCCTGTGTTATTTTAGATAAAAGCTTCTTAGTAACTTATTTAAAATATAATGAATTATTGTACAGAGAGAAAGAAGGACACAGGCAGCATAGGGTTCCCATAGAAAAAGAGCCAGTTGGCCTGTGTAAGTACGAGAGTCCTGGTTTTTGATGAGCTGCCCTGAATGGATGTATACATTCAGAGTTTTGACTAAAGGAATTTCTTTGGAAGCTGTGCTTATACAGTAAGACCCTATCTCAAAAAAAAAAAAATTTTTTTTTTTTTGTTGGTTGTTGTGTGTTTCAGTTTTTGCTGATAGTCAAATTGCAGAACTGCCCTGTGCTTTCCCACTTATTGCTTATTATCATACACACTTTGGTGTTGGTATAACATATATGTTATAAAACGAATAGGAAAAATACGTAAAAGATGGGGAAAGCAAACAAGAGTGTTATGTTTCTTTCCTCCCTGGTTATGTGCTAGACCTCTCAGCACTGCCTACTCTTAAGCAGTATGTCATCAAACAAGAACAGTGTCAGTGTGAGTTGGGAGGGTTCATGGACAGGCTTTGGAATCAGTTAAGCATAAGATAAAAAGATAAGGGGTGTCAGAGTTCTGTGTTCTAGTTTGTGCTGGTTGTGAGTTAACAGATACTGTAGTCATACACTAAACATGTCACCACTTGAGAGTGTCTCATTTTCTCTGAGTGTTTACTGGATGCCTTTTAGTGAAAACAGGCAGGAAGACATGAAAGGTGATTTGATGGACATGTCTTACTCTCTGCTTAGGAAGAAGAACCAGCGAAATGAATGTGGAGGCACAGGTAATCGTTGCATTACAACAGCAGGATATGACAGGACTGGTAAATTATAGACCCCTGAGCTTCTAGTTGAGTTGACTCTTAAACGTTTCTTCAGCTAGAGGACTTACATGGTGGACTGAAGGGCCTGTACAGTGTAGTAAATGATCTGCAATTGATCTACTGCTAGCAGTCATTTTTTAAAAGGAATTGATAAAGTACATTTGAAGCCATAAAATGAAGGAGGATTACCTTTTAATAGCAAAGGAGCAAAAGCCAAATACATGTACATGTAGATAGATACACATATACATAGATTAAATAAAGAAATGAGAGCTCTAGATGATGTTGAGTTTTTTTCATATGCGATTCCAGCTACACAGAACTCCATTTCTTGAGATAGGTGAAGATTTTCCTTTATTAAACGTATGTTTCAAAACAAAATTTGATAAGGGGTACAGGGACTGTCTCTGGCATGAACTCAGTAGCTGGCTCTTTGATCACCTCTCCCTTGGGGGAGCAGCCTTGCCAGGTCACAAAGGAAGATGATGCAGCCAGCCCCGATGAGACCTGATAAGCTAGGGTCAGATAGAAGGAGAGGAGGTCCTCCCCTATCAGGAGACTAGGGAAAAGGCATAAGGGGAGAAGAGGGAGGGAGGGTGGGACTGGGAGGAGATGAGGGAGGGGACTGCAGTGGGGGTACAAAGTGAATACATTGTAATAAATATATATTTAAAAAAAATTTTTTTGAAATAATACTGTGAAAGCATTTTTAAAATACAACCTTAAAGTCTTCATTGCTTTGAATAAATTTATTGTTTGTAATTTTCATGTCTTTGAACAGTGCCCTGAAATCTGGAAATTGGTCGTTATTTTTACAGTTTAAAGTTTTTTAATTAAAATGTAGATTACCTCATTTTCCCCTTTGCTCTACCTTCAACCCCCCTGTGTCCCTCCTTCCAGTCATTCCCATGCCCCAACTCCCTCTTAAAATCATGGCCTCTTTTTTTTTTTCTTCTTTTTCTTCTTTCTCTTTGTATAGCCCTGGCTGTCCTAGAACTTACTCTGTAGACAAGGCTTGCCTCAAACTCACAGAGCTCCTTTTGTCTTTGCCTCCTAAGCGTTGGGATTAAAGGCATGTGCCACCACATAAATATATAAATACAACCTGTTGGGTCTGTTTCATGAATTTATTTTTTAATGCAGGTGACTGTCATTGCAGTTCCCGATTTCATTCTATTTTGAGTCCTCTCTTCTCTTTCAGATATCTTAGCCTTTGAACAAACACAACCGCCTTTGTTTTCAGTCTCTCTTGGTCATGAAGGGCTCTATTAAAATGGTCAGAAGTGTGAATACCATTCCTTTAAATGCGAACTTTGAGCTTACTCCATCACTCGTGACCAGCTTTCCAGAAAGGCAAATCAAATTCTAGCCAGTCTTCAAGCAAATATTATCTCATTTAATCCTTAGAAATGCAAAGTGCTGAAATGAGCAATGTTCCTCTTATAAATTACTTTGAGATGAGATGACTAATAGTTAATAATAGAAACCTAATTTTTTTTTTCAAAGCACAAATACTATTAAGGGTCTGTAGTATTTGTATGTAATAATAAAATGCAGTGGTATAAATTAAAGCTTAAAAGCCTGTCATTTTGTACTACTAATAACATCACTTAAAGTTGATTCCTTGGGTTTTTTGTTTTGTTTTGTTTTAAGTTAAATGATAAGAGTAGTAAAGGCAGGGCCCAAGGCCTGAAATGTTTTACAAATTATACTAATAAACAAATGAGTATCTGCAACAAGCTCAAAGGCCAAAGTAGTTGATCAAGAGGGTTATATTACGTCTAGAAAAATAATGAAGGTGTTAAATTTTACATTCTTAGCCAGGCGTGCTGGCACATGCCTGTAATCCCAGGACGTGGGGAGGCAGAGGCAGGTGGATCTCTGTGAGTTTGAGGCCAAGCCTGGTCTACAAACCGAGCCTAGGACAGCCAAGGCTATACAGAGAAACCCTGTCTCAAACAAAACAAAGCTTACATTCTTGTTCCCCTTATCCCTAATTAAGTAAGCTTCTATAGTATGACTTACTTAAGAAACAGTATCTTTTCATAGTTAATGCTGAATGTACCTATGTAATCAGTCTTGTCAGCGTAAAGAAAGAGTTAATAGCATCAACAGAAAGCAGGAAGCTGTTAGTTTTATGCTTATGGTGGAATGAATAATTTACTATCTCCAGGAAATGCAAACTGCAGTAGAATTCAAGCTACCCTATCGGAAAGTAAATCAATGTTTCACTTGGTAACAGAAATAAAAGTCACCGGAAAGAAGCTGCTTAAAGATGACAAGGGCAGGGGCATTGCTTAGTAGTTCAGTTGTGAGAAAGGTTGCGAGTTCTTAGTTGGAAAAGGTTAGTAGTCTCCTGCAGTGATAACAGTGCCTGCATTCTGACAATTGTCAGGTGACTTTCTGCTGAAATGCTTGCTCATGGGATGGGGCAGCTTCTTTGCTGTCAGAAACAAGATACTTTCTCAGGTTTTTCATGTAAGTTTTTTTTTCTTTTAATTTTCCTTATATGTTTTCCTGTTTGATATGGATTAAAGGAACTAAAGGGTAAAACCTAATAACTAGGTGTGTTTACTAATAAAAGTTTTGTGGAAGTAGCATCTATAAACACCAGTGAGACCTTTGTATAAAGGGGTTTAAATTTAAAATATAATTATCATCATTTTCCAGAAATGTTTATCTCCTTTAGCGTGATCTCGTTAGCTTGTTGAGCCTATCTTCCTGTGCCTGTGATTATGCTATTGCTCTAAGTATCATGCATGCATCTTTGGTGATAGATGGGGGGGAGAAGTACTTAACAAATTTGGCATTATCAATTTTTTATTTTATTGGTGTTTGAAGTACTTACTGTATCTAATAATTTAAGATTTAAGTGGATTATGTTGTCTCTTGCTAAAAATGATGAAAAAATTATTTATGACTTATTACCATATTAAGATAAGCCTTTGAATATGAATTGGATTGGTTCTGATTTTACTGATACTTTTTACTTAGCAGGCATTACACTTTTAGGTAAATCTAAAATAATGTCTTGTTTGCTTTAATGTGATCTTCCTTAAAAACAACATGTATTTAAGCTGTTAACTGCTTTCTTAGACCCCATAAGAAAACAAAATCTCTTCCTTGCTGGAAAGGGTTTTCAGAGAAATTATTGATGTATCTTTTGCATGTTATTAATAGTAAGAATTTTTTTTCTCATCCCACTTTTGAGTATTACCTTGATTTTGGATAAAGCATTTCTTTTCAGAAATTAATGCATTCTCTTTGAGGTTTTCTTCCTAAGAAGAATTTATTAATTTATTTCATTGATAAACTAAATTTTAATGTAAATCTCATGTAGGTTAAATGGCTGGTTGTCATGGCCACACAGAATTAGTAACTCATTTTGTTAAGTGTATTGTTGTACCTAGGGGGAAAAAATAGTAGTAAAGTGTGTCTCTGTAAACCTTGTTGGCTACTGTTAAGTACAAAATAATCTCATATCAGTGGATTTATATATTATGGCTTTTTAATGATAGCCTTTGTTTTCGGTTTTTTTTCAGCCACTATAAATGAACAATCTTAATTAGATGAATTTTAAGTATTTCCCCTGAATTTTTTTTTTCAAATATAGTTTTCCTAAATGGGACAGTAGACCTCCTGAAATTAATTCTATTGGCTATGTTTCTTAACTTGCTGTACCTCATTTTCACTAATGTTATTATTTTTTTTAAATACAGTCTTAAAATGCAAATTGCATTCTTTGATTGTATCACTCAGGAAATATTTAAGCTATAAGATCATAAATTTTCCAGGATGAGGATCTAGATAGGACATATGTATAAATCCATTCTGAACATTTGAAAGCACTTTTAGTTGATGTGAAGTTCTTCAGGTGGCCCCATTGTCCTTCGAAGCTTCTAACACCGAGGTGTCTGTTGCAGCCCAGAGCAAGGTTACTGCTACCCAGGACAGCACTAATTTGCGATGTATTTTCTGTGGTAAGCAACATTATGTTTACATTCCTTTTTCAAGCTGTGGGACATGCTGCTTGCACATTTCCATAACTTCTGTCTCCTTAGGCCGTAGTCTGGTTTGTGGGCATTTCAGCTAAGAAGCAAACTTCTGCTTGATGTTGTGCTATCTGTTGTGTTCATGTAGGTGGTTCTGGGTTAGCGTTTGAGTCGGCTTATTAGTGAGGTTTTAATTAGAAATAGAGTCTTAAAATCACTTAATTTTCTTTGGGAGCAGGCACTGAATTTAATTTAAAAGAAAAGGGCATATGCATCTTTTGTTATGATTTGAGTAGTATAAATGTGCCTGATTGGAACCAGCTTTGTTTACCTTGAATTAGTTCTAGATGTACGTGTTGTAAAGGCAGATGTAAGTGTACTTTGTCAGTAGATTGGTGTCAGGTGACAATGTCCTTTATTTGCTAGCTTAGGTTTCTGTGCCTTAGAAATGAATTTAGGCTTGTAGATTGTTTTCTTTCATGCTCATTTTCATAAACATACATGTATGTATATACATGTATTACTTACATTGATAAATTAGGTACATCACTTAGACACTCCAGGTTAGAGCTGAGCAATCATATATATAAATTATGTACATAAAATTTTTCACACAAGGAAATTGTTTCTATGGATATTTTTATTCCTGTTTGATTCGGAAACCCTAATTTGGAAATCCAAGTTTCAAAAAAAGTCTTAATTATTTGTTTGTTTGTTTGTTTGTTTTTTATTCACATTTTTGATTCATTTGACTGGATTATTTAGTGAAAGAAAATCATAAGGCGGTGTGCTGCAAAAAAAAAAAAAAATTAATAGCTAAGCTAGTGTGTGTACTTTATCCATGAATTTTAGTGTGGTTTCTCAGTGTTCTTGATAAGGTTTTTAGTTTTTAAGTTGATAATGCTTACTGGTTTAGATAAGCATGGCATAAGAAATTATGATGTATCTCATGGCCACCTGAATTATATTTGATTTGCTCTAGCTGATGGTTACAGCAGTGAGCACCTATTTTATGACTTACTATACACCTGTCCTCTCTTCCTGTCCCCCAGACTCCAGCTCAGCACTGCAGATTGCTTGTAATCAGTAACTTCATTTCTGGTCTTGTCTTTTTCTAGGGTTCTCCTGGGGTCTATGAGCAATCACTGATACCTTTTGAGAATGTACTTGATATTGTAACTTTGTGCTTAAAAGTTTGAGATCCACATGTAGAATGATAGTTTACCCAGTTTTAAAGGTGAAAGTGGCTTGGCCTTATTAGTAAAGGTGAATTTTTAAAACAAAATAACAGATTTAAAACCCAGATTTTCTTTATAACATCCTTTAATTTGTACACAATCTACAGCCTGATTGCTAAGTTTAAGTTTGATTGTATTGTATATAATAGCACTTGTCTTTTAGTCCTGTGTTAAATAGTCTGTGGCTACTTGTTAAACTAGATTTGTGAGAATTAATATGGTGAGAGTAAGTGAAATGTGCCTTAACAAAAACTCAGTGTTGAAGGCAAGACTGAAATGCTGTTCCTTTTGGAGAAAGATGTTTGTATTAGATTTTCATCATGTATGAGATGCTTATTAGCAATATTGCTACATTGTCTTTATTAGAAGCAGTAAATCACAAATTTTGCTTTGCATTTTCTAGCCTGGGCAAATTAGGACCAACCATTGTCTGGTTATAAAGCAAACCCTCAGACAGTTGCTGTTCTTCATGATTTAGGAGGACTAGAGCAGGGTCACTCATTTTTATACCTTGGTTGTTTCTCTCTTTTTTTTAACCTCCTTCACAAAGATAACTGATAACCTACATACCATTGCATGTTAAAGTATTGTCATTTGCCCACTGAGATGGTTATGAAAGTACCTATTTTGTATTTTATGAGAACACAGATACTCATTTAGAAATATGGCCCGTTTAAAAAAATAGTATACATTCCAGAAAAGATAGATAACCTTGCCTAACCTTAGTTTCTGCTTTCTGTTGTTTGTATAATGCCTTTGATACAACTTACCAATTTTATAACCCTTTAAAATGTTTGACAAGAAGAAAAATGTAATTGTATAGACCTCTAGTTCATAAGTTACCTAGAACTTTCATCTAAAAATTAGTTGTTTGTTTATAATTATGTTTAATTGTATATATGTTTCAATATGTAAGGTTTTTACAACTTGGCCATATTGATGAAGAAAAACAAAACAAGCAAACTAAATACAGATGTCAGAAAATGCCAAAGAGGGATTTTAAGAATGCCCGGATAACCAAATGGCTTGTTATCATACAGCTATGTAGCCATGAATTATAAGAGTTAATTCTTAGATCAAAATCCTCATTTTAAAGGATTCCTTAAAGTTTTTCTTGTCTTTTCATGTGGCAGGAATAAATTATAGTGAGTTTCCCTATTCAGTTTGTTTTCTGTGTTGTATCAGGACTTATCTCAGGTACCTTTTGATAGTTTGTCTTGTTGAGAGTACGTAAGTATATATAGCCCAGAGATACCCTGAGCTCAGTTCTCGTGTGGTCGCCTCTCCCAGGCTGAGATTACAGGCATGCACCACCATGCTGGGCCCAGCGTTATTTAAAAACAATCAAAAATTGTTTATTAAGATCAGTAAGGTTAGATTGAAATTTTAACCTTTTTGACTTGAATTTATAGAAATTTTAGCTAAACCATAGATTTAATTCATTAATAGTGTCACTGAGATATGACGCCTTCTCTAGATTAAGCATGACAAGTAGAGCACTAGCTTCCAGCTGTTCCGTTATTTACTGGCCACAGTTTTCAGTTAAACACTCAGACACTATTTTAAAAGTAAGTAAGCCATGGTCTTTTAGGTTGGTTTTGCCAAATGCTTTTATTTTATAGTTTTAAAATAAATATACGTATAGATATGTAACTTATATTCCCCCAATTTTATAGGTTATTAAATTTATCCTCCCAACTCATGTGTCTCTACCTTCTTCTAAAAGCATTTTTCTCTAAAATAGTGAACAATAATTTATAGCCCAATAAAACCTTTTTTTTTTTTCAAAAATTCATTGTGTTAATTTTCCAAACATTCTGTTTATTAGACAACAGTTATATTTTCATTTATGTAAACATTTATGTGTGTATTTGACTTTAATTTTAAAATGTGTTTTTAGTTTTTCTTTTCAATTACATGAGATTGATTTTATATTTTCTTTGGTTCTCAAAGTAGCAGAGTTATATTTAATGAAATATATTGCTGCAGTTGTCATCTAATTTGTCATTAGAGGGCAAATTAAATGACTAAAGTCATATAAAGAGGTAGGTAAGTTGAGATCATTTTTCTGTTTTTCTGTGCCTGGGACGGCCGTGCTGTGTTATATCCTGATGAATCTTTGCTTCCAGCTGTGGGGCTGCTCCACTAAGATAAAATAGCTGCTTTCGTGGGCTTCACTCACAGACCATAGTAACATGTTCTAGTACACAAGCATTTATTTAATTACTTTTTTATAGTAGTATTTTACAAAGATCTGAGAATTCCTCCTAGGGGGGTTGGGGGCATACTAGAAGTCAGAGATACGCTTCTCAGACAATGGGAGGAAACTGTCTCTGCTTTCTTGCTTTTACTGTGGTAGATTTCAAGATTGTTCTAGCTTAACCTTAGATTAGTCACCATATATTATGCTAGGTGCCACATGAATCTCACTTAGTTTTTATATCCCATGACAATAAGAGTTCCCATAACTTAGTGGCAGTCTAAAATGCCAGAGATGGGTCTGCATTCCATGTGGATGTTGGGAGTGGATGGTCAGTAGTTTCTCATGACACTTGGGTGTAGAAACACAGGGTCATAGCCCCACCCCCACTGTCTTACCTCAGATTAAAAGTTAAGGTTAACTATAACATTAAAAATTCAGAGAAGTACGTTCATACAGTATATGGGAGTTTAGCAAATGTTTGTTTCATCAGTATTGGAAATGCCATGTGATTAAACAAAAATGGCAGCTCAAGTGGGCAAGTTTGATAAATGCATTAGCATACTTGAGTCTAGTAATGAGGTTCTCATGCTCTCTCTCTCTCCTGTTTTTCATTTCAGTGTTCTATTTAGGTGAGTTTTTAAATTCTGATTTTTCCATTTAAGTTTTTCCTCTTCACCTCATGAATAATTACCCCAAAACAGAATGTCTCATTGTCTTAGAAAATGTCAAGCTCAGGTGCCTATTCAGATGCTCACTGAACACTTGTTTTACTCAAGCTCTTCATGTATAAATGTTTATTTTTTCCTTTATTGTTGGTGTTTCCATTTGTTTCAAGTAAGCCTTCTGGAGATGATGACCGTATTATGTTGCAGTCTTTCATTTGCTGTGTGTTATGTAAAGCTTACATTTTATTTTGCTAGAAAAAAGGAAGATGCATTTTTTAATATGTGATGGTTTTATGTTGTTCTCATGGCTTAAATTTCCTCCGTCCAGCTTGGTAGAATGGTAACATTCATCTGTAATGTTTTCCTCCCTTATAGGTCCAACATTGCCTAGACAAAATTCACAACTACCTGCTCAAGTTCAAAATGGCCCATCCCAAGAAGAGTTGGAAATCCAGAGAAGGTAAATGCATGCATTTGCACTTTCTTCTTTTGCAGCAGACCCAAAGGACACTGACAACACATTGTGCCTTTCAGTTCTTTGAAATTGTGTCTTTCATTCTATCTGCTTTTTTGTAAAAAGAATACTGTGACACATCTAAGAGTACATTAAATAGACTTAGGGTATGAGAGTGTCTGTTCCCTTCAATAAGCTTTATTCTTTTTCAGTGTCTGTGTGTCTCATATGCACCTATATACCTATGCATGTAGACGTTAGAGGTCAATCTCAGGTGTCTTCAGTTGCTTTATTATTGTTTGCAACAGTCTCTCACTGATCCTGGAGCTTGCTGATAAAGCTAGACTGGATGCCTGACAGGTTCCTTCTCCCCATTGCTGGGATTATGGGCGTGTACCATGCCTGGATTTTTTTTTTTTCATGTATGCTGAGGATTGAACTGAAGTCCTACTGCTTGCATAGCAAGCACTTCATCAACTGAGCCATCCAAGTTCCATTAAGTCTTTTTTTTTTTTTTTTTTTTTTTTTTAGTAAATAACTGTGACCAGCATGGCTTTCACATGACCCATTTAACTAGAAAGTCAACGTAGTGTTATCCAGATAAACCTTTAAGGCTGTAATCTAAGATCATCTTGTTTATGAGTAATGTTGGTTGAACAAAGTCATCAGCATTGTCTCCATCATTTCAGTACAGTCTAGAGGCAGACTTGAAATTATAACTTCATTTAGGGGTGGATTTTTCTGAATTAGCTGGATAGATACACACACACATACACAGTACTTACCATTTCAGTATGAACTATGAAATCATTAAGACAGTTTACATGGGGTTGGAAAGGTAGCTCAATGGTCATTCTTTGGCATCTGAAAACTGTCTATAACTTCTGACCCCTGCAGGCACTGCACACATATGATGCATAGACATACATGCAGGCAAAACACCCATCTATACACATAAAGTTTAAAAAAAAAAAAAGTTATTTAAAAAGACAGTTTCCGCCAGGCAATAGTGGTGCAAGCTTTTAATCCCAGCACTTGGGGAGCAGGGGTGGGTGATCTCTGAATTCAAGGCCAGCCTGGTCTACAGAGTGAGTTCTAGATCAGCCAGGGCTACATAGGGAAATACTGTCTTGAAAAAACAAAAATAAGCCAGGCTTGGTGGTCCACGCCTGTAATCCTAGCACTTGGGGTGGCAGAGGGCCGGTGGATTTCTCCACATTCAAGGCCAGCCAGGTCTACAAAGGAAGTCCAGGATAGCCAAGGCTATTCCAAAAAAGAAAAAAAAAAAAAAGAAAAAGAAAAACGAAAAAAATATTTTAAAAATTTACATCTCAATTTTCTTATCAAAATATAGTATATATTTTGTACTTAAAACACATTTCTGTTCAAAATAACCACATTTCTAGTGCTTAATGGTCATATGTGGAAGGCATTAGAGATGTAAGTTTAAATTTTCATTCAAATTTAATTTTTTATTAAAATTTAATTTCAATAAAATTTCATTAAAATTTAACTTCAAGATTTGTTCCTTTTTGTGCTTACCTGTTGTTGACATTAGTCTGTGCTGTGAGGAAGCCCAATTTAAAATATCTTCTCAGCTAGGGACAGTGGCACAGAAGAAAAAATTGGGAGGAATTAGAGGCTAGAATATAGCTCAGGGATAGAGCCCATAGAGGCCCTAGGTTCAGTCCCTAGTGCTAACCACCCAGATCATAGGAATTAAATCATTTGTCTAGTAGGAAAAGAGTAACGTCTAAATTTGAAAAGTCGGGAATAAATATTTCTAAAGAAAATTATTGTTTAGAAACATGAGATAAATATAAGTATTGAAATTTAATTGCCCTGTGGGAAGAAGCCAGAATGGTGAGTGTTGCTAAGATGCCTTGTAATACTTGACTTTTCAACTAAGCATTGTTTTTCTGAGTTTACTTTTTAATTACTGTGAAGCTGGTTGACATTTTAAATATTAAACTTTGTTGATCTAATACCTTTATTATACCATTATATAGTTTTCTGCTAGTATGTCTGTCATTCATTAAATTAGTTTCTAGTTCCTACTCATATTATTAATGTTTGACTCCCTTGGCTATGATGGGAAAATATATTCTAAGAAACATGAGTCAGCCCTGTGCTCGTCTCAACATAGAAGATAATTTAGTTAATATCTATAAATAGCCTACAAATCATACTACTACCTGAAAGTTATAAAAGGGGAATAAGAATCCTAGCACAGAACTGAGGAACTGGAGTGATGAAAGTGCATAGCACTCCCATTGTCCTCCAGAGGCGGGATGGGCCAAAAGTTGATCGGATCCTGGTGTAAGTATTGGCTCTTGTCTCAGGAGCTTTGTGATATTAAAATTCAGATATCTTTTTTATTTGTTTGTTTGTTTGTTTGTTTTGGGAAAGTTCCATCTTTGTTGTTGCTATTGTTACTAATAGATGGAAGGCCTTCAAAGCCCAGTAAAAACTATGTGTGTCCCTCAGAAGTGGCAGTATACACCTTTAATCCCAACAATGGATAGACAGATGCCAGTGAGTCTGTGTGAGTTCAGAACCAGCTGGGACTACATGGGCGAGACCCTGTCTTGAGAAAGTTAATTTAAAAATACACACTTTTACTTTCTGGCTTGTCATTATTATTCAGGAGAATAGTGAGTTAGCAATCAGAATATTTTTCCTGGTTGGTTCTCCCACATTTATGAAATTGAAATTTCTGAATATGTACCCAAAAGCCATTCTAGGTAAAGATGAATAAAATGTATCTTGACATTCTATTTATATATATATTTTTACTTGCTTCACAAGACTGTATTTATGTAAAAACAAAATGCATGTTTGTGTGTACTTATTGATTTGATTGTGGGCCAGTTTTGTCTTGGGGGAGTTGTTTTTTGTTTGTTTGTTTTTTTTTTTCTTTTTCTTTTCATCTGTTTACATTGGAGATTGCTGTTTTGGAGAATACTTCAGTAATAGAAAAGAACTATATCTTTTATGTTTTTACTTAATATGTGTAAAATACTTTAATGACCATAGTAGTATTTATTCATATTTGTTTCTGGAAAAGGTGTGTAATTGTTTTCTCTGAAATATTCAAATTATTGAAAATGTATATCTAAATGAAAGAATTGGATTGGAATTTTCTCTCAGCTCGGAATCCAGACATGTTTGGTAAAGTTCAGAGGTGATTCTGCTAACTGGCGGACAGTCACCAGAGGTAGACAGCCTCCAGGAAGAAGGGCCTCGTGCATCTCAGTGTGCAGTCTGGTAGGGTGGTCCTGAGGGAAGCAAGGTTTAGAATTTTGAAGAGTCCTTAAAAAGATTTGGGAATGTCTTCTTTATAGCTTAAGACAGTCAGATTTGTCAGCCTTTCAGTTGAAGTAGGAAGTCAGGAAATTTCTGCTTGACAGTTTTTTTTTTCCCAGTTACATACATATACATAGACATCTTTTCAATGAACTGGCTAAATGTATTCATTACTTTCTTCAAACATCAGTCTCTTTGAACGTGTATCAGCTGCATACCTGAGTTATCCGTCAACAATATTCTTTGGAAATATTCTTTGGCGCTGTGCTTTTTTCCTTAATAGACACTCTATCTTTTATTGACTGGGCACCTTTGAGATTATTTTGACATTTGGAGCAATCTTCTGAAATCAATGCATTCTAGTTATAAAGTCACTATTTCAATATGGCGTCCAGACTCACCTATTCCTATTTTACCTATAATGACTACCAAAATGTACTTATTCTCATTGTTAAAAGCGTTACGTTGCCCAGAGAAACAGATATTAACAGCTTTTTTTTAATGCCCAGCAATTAGAATGGGGTGAAATGCAATCAGAATACCATGTAGCTTAGCTGTGGACAGTGTTTATATAATGTTGATATAACCCTGAATATTGATTTAGCCAAGCTATTTTCCTATGGCTATGGGGTGTGTGCGCGTGTGTGTTGAGAGTGGTTATGGGAGGTTTTTGCCATTAGACAATTGGTAACTAAAGTTAAGACACAAGAATCCACTAAAATAGGAAATGAGTGGGGAAATGTTAAGCCAGTAAGCTAATATTTGTTTTGTTTTAAGCTTTTATATATATTATTTTGATACATTATTTATATATATTGAGATGAATGAAGAGATATGAAAGCACAAAATGTATAAAACTTAATTTTTTTTCCAATTAGTACTGGTCCATTTTCTTTTAAAAACTATTTTTCATGTGTGTGAGTGTTTTACCTGAAGGCCAGAAGTGGGTGTTGAATCTTCTAGAACTGGAGTTACAGATTACCGTGAACCACTCTGTAGGTTCTGGTAATCAAACCCAGGTCCTCTGAAGACTGGCCAGTACCCCCCCTTTTTTTTCCCCTACTCCCATAAATTAAGTTCCAACTGCAGTTTCCCCTCCCTCTCTTCTCAGTCTTTCCTCCCCACCTCCTCTCTCCCCCATATCCGCCCTCCCACTATCCCGCAGAAAAGAACAGGCCTCCCAGAGACATCAGCTACAGTAAGACCAGGCACATACTGTCATATCAAGCACCCACTGAGCCATAGCCCTGCCACCAAAGGACTTAAAATTCTGATACAAACCTCAGTTGTGTGTTTTCATTACATGCACATTATTGGTAAAGGGGATCTTTTCTGTCTAGGTTTTTTTTTTTTATTTAAATTTAAAAAATTAATATATCTAATTTCCTTCTTTAAAGATTTATTTACTATGTATTTAATATTGTGTCTGCATGTACACCAGCATGCCAGAAGAGGGCACTAGATCTTGTTGTAGATGTTTTTGAGCCACCATGTGGTGCTGGGAATTGAATCCAGGACCTCTGTAACACCAGCCTCTGCTCTTAACCTCTGAGCCATTTCCCCAGCCCGATATATCTAATCTCTTGCCAGCATATCCACAGAGATGGCTCTTTCTCAAAATTGTGGTAGCTTGTGAGTTATCACATAGCATAATAAATGTACCCTGGAAGTCTGATTTAATTAATAGTAAATTTCTAAACTACTCAAGAGAAGTACTGCAATGATGTACTATTAGGATGACTCCTAATAGCCATTGATCTGTATTGGGGCATTGTGTAGAGAAAGGCTGTGATTTGACTGAGATAAGTAAACAGTTTATTTGAAGTACGGGCTTTTTCCTTTATTATGATAGCCAACTTAGGAGACAGAGGATAAGTTGTTTCCCCCAGTATTTTACTGGATTGTTGATAATTCTGGGAGGAATGAAAGGAAGCATACTTACTCTTTCATGGGGCTCTCGTTACCTCTTATCACATTCCAATTCAAATTTTTTTCTGAATGATCATTAATATTATAGTCTAAATGTATGGGGTACTATACATTTTAAAGATCTTTTACTGTATTTTATTTAATACTAGCTAAATGCTATTAAATATGTATAAGGAGAGAATAGTTGCTTTTTAGATATATTTCCTAAAATAATATAGAACCATATATTAAGAATCTTAAGAATTATGTGGCTGTCTCCTAGCACATGTGGTCCTATAGAAGTTGGAAGGGGTTTCAAGGGTGAAGATAAATGTTTACCCTAATAATAATATTAGGGTAAATCATATCTTACACTGGAGCCTGCTAAAACTCAAGAGCTAAGCAATGGTGTTGACATGCTCATAGGAATTAAAGTCTAGACATGTATACTAAGATGTTAACTATAGCTACCTATAGATAACATCTATAAAATTTTAGTGACTGATAGTTTATTTCTTACCTAGCTTGGTTTATTTTCAGTTCAGTTCATGTAATCCCAAACAGCACTGTTAGAGGTACAGTCTTTAAGTGAGCTATGATTATTGTGTTTTCTAAAATTATAACTCGTGCAGTTAAAATGTTACATTAATTGTTTCATCATCTGATTAATATAATGACTTGGTCAACAAAGTGGTAGGTTTATTTGCAACTCTCTATTCTCAAAAACTGTTTTGATTGAGTCCATGTTAAGAGCTTGGTTTCATTGGTATTAAAAAAAGGTAAAAAGGTGTCTGTGAGGAAGCCTTCCTTCATGGGGAAGTAGTAACCAAGGGTAGTACGTTTATCTAAATCAGAAGTCAGGTGAACATCCGTTCCTGTCAGCGATGGGGCCATACATGCATCCAATGTTTGATTTCAGGCAACTGCAAGAACAGCAGCGGCAGAAGGAGCTGGAGAGGGAAAGGCTGGAGAGAGAAAGAATGGACAGAGAAAGGTTAGAGAGAGACCGACTAGAGAGAGAGAGGCTAGAGCGGGAGCGTCTGGAACAAGAGCAGCTGGAGCGGCAGCGGCAAGAGAGGGAGCGGCTGGAGCGCCTGGAGAGAGAGAGGCAAGACAGAGAGCGGGAGCGCCTGGAGCAGCTGGAGCGGGAGCAAGTGGAGTGGGAGAGAGAACGCCGAGTGTCCAATGCTGGTAAGGAGTCTGCAGGCTTCCGCCTCCCACCTCTGAACTGGGCAAGGCTCTGTGCTGTCGGGAATAGCGATGGTTCACATGTGCAGTGCTTGGGAATACGCAGTACAGCTTGGAGTTAGGATAAATACTCAGCAGTTATTGCTTCAGTGTTTCTTTTATTGCTTAGAAACTATAAGAAAGCTCTCGGGAATTTTTAGTCAGTCATTTTAATTCTTCTTGTTGCCCTAAAATTCAGCTATAAAGTGTGAATGTGTTTTCATGCAAAGAATTTTTTTATAATGATCTTGGAAAATATTTCCCTTGTGTAGTGCTTAAAATTATCACATACTATATGTATTATGTTATGTACAGCAAGAAGTTAGGTTGGTTATAGTTAGTCTTCTGTAGAAAAAATTAAAATGGGTGAAAATATTCTCTTAAAAATAACTGGTTATTTAAACATTTTCTGGTGTTGTGAAAAATCACAATTTGGAATTTATCAAGTGTCATAGAGGTTTATGATATGGTAAAAGTTCAAGGTGTTTAATATTTATCAAAGAATTTTATTCTTGAGTTACATCAGAAGCCAGTGTAGGTTTTTGATTGGTCAGTTGATTAATTCATTGTTTTTAACTGCCTAATTGTCCAGAGTAATGGCTCTCTGAGTTGAGCGTTCTAGTAAACAGTTTGCTGGGTTTATTTTGCTGTTTGTAATAATTTTGATGCTGTTTTAGTGGATCACCTAATAAAAGTTAAGATTTACTATCCTTTTCCTATGGAGGATAGATTATTAATCCGCTCATTTAAAAGAACTTCATTCTCTTTCGGGTTTCAAAGTATGCTTACAATTTAAATTTCCTCAAGTGGAACAGTTACTTGCCTAATTCTCTGGTACTAACTGTAATCTGCATTTATACATTTTGTCTGATTGCTGGTTTTGTGGCTTCACTAGCTCCCTTTTTCTCTCTCCTTTTTTATCCTGTCTTTTGCCGCTGCTTTCCACCTTATGTCCAGCTCCATCTTCAGACAGCTCCCTGTATAGTGCTCCACTTCCTGAGTATTCCAGTTGCCAGCCTCCTTCAGCACCTCCTCCATCATATGCTAAAGTCATCTCAGCTCCGGTGTCAGACGCCACTCCTGATTACGCTGTAGTGACTGCTTTGCCACCTACTTCCACACCCCCTACACCACCACTGCGACACTCAGCGACACGTTTTGCAACATCTCTAGGTTCAGCCTTCCACCCTGTTCTTCCCCATTACGCCACAGTTCCTCGTCCTCTGAACAAAAACTCTCGACCTTCTTCTCCTGTGAACACACCCTCTTCTCAGCCTCCAGCTGCGAAGTCCTGTGCCTGGCCTACTTCCAATTTCTCGCCCCTCCCTCCATCTCCTCCGATAATGATTAGCAGCCCCCCTGGCAAAGCTACTGGCCCAAGGCCTGTCCTTCCTGTTTGTGTCTCCTCTCCTGTGCCCCAAATGCCTCCGTCGCCGACAGCACCCAATGGGTTGCTGGACTCTGTAACATACCCAGTGTCTCCACCGCCTACCTCAGGGCCAGCAGCGCCACCTCCGCCACCGCCGCCGCCACCACCACCACCGCCGCCACCACCACCACCACCACCACCGCTGCCTCCCCTCGCCTCACTCTCACACTGTGGATCACAGGCTTCTCCTCCTCCAGGCACCCCTCTTGCCTCAACTCCCTCATCCAAGCCCAGTGTTCTCCCTTCTCCCTCTGCAGCTGCCCCTGCCTCTGTGGAGACCCCTCTAAATCCTGAGCTGGGAGACTCCTCTGCTTCCGAGCCAGGCTTGCAGGCAGCCTCTCAGCCGGCCGAGACGCCAACCCCGCAGGGTAAGGCTTCACTACTGCTGCTGACTACCACTCACTTCAGAGTAGTGCATGGCAACAGCTTTGGCTGCCAAGATTGGATCGGGTGGTTTTAGTAGCTGAGCATGACTGTGCCAAAGTACTGCGGGGTTTTTTATTTAAAAAATGAAGGATTTTTTTTTTTAATCCTGGGCCTTAATTGTATATAGTGATTTAATACAGGAGGTATCCATATTAAACTTAAGTTTTTAGATCTTTTGCACTAAGTATTATAAAAGGTATGTTCTGATATTTAGGTACCCCAATACTAATACATGACTTTGAACTTCATTGGGAAAACTTGACTGGCTCATCTTCTATGCTCATAGATCTTCTATGAGATCTACATACTTTCCTGAGGCCTAGAAATCTGTTTAATAAATCATCCCAGAGTTTGCCCTGGAGCACTTCAGTTCTCTGACCACTTTTTCACTTTGGCCTGTCCTGTATTGAGCTCTCTGTATTAGACTTTGAGGATGGGCAGCCTCTTAGGCTCTTTGCAAAAGGTGGGGTGTTCACAGGCCTGATGTATGACCCCAGAGGATTCTATGCAAGTAGTGGCATAAAGAGCAAACAAAATCCTTGAATGTTCTTTCCAAACCCAAGAGCCATCAACCTGAAGTGTAGCCTATGCACGTAAAGCTGTACCTGGTTCTGTAATAAGAGGATGCATAGTAACCCTGTTTTTATTACACGATGTAGAGAGGGTGCTGAAAACAAACGTACGCTTATAGAAACAGGGTTACAATCAAGATTTAAACATACCTTTTGTTAAAAATAAATTTTTGATAATGTCTTATAAGATTTTTATAAAAGGTGAATCAAATTCTAGTATGTGTCGTTTCATACCTCTGTGATTGACATCTGAACAAGAGCCCAGCAGCCTGACAGAACTTAATGCTCAGGGTTGGACAGCTCACCTTTAGCCCTTCATTTCTGAATGACTGTTCAAGCCTCAGAAGTGACAGCTGCTACCTGGTGTGCAAACTTAACTCTGGCTGTACAAAAGCAAAAATTAGCCCTTTAAGCCTTAAGTAAACACTTATTAATTTGGTATTTTGATTTTAAATAAACTCTTTACTCTTTGTGGGTTTTTTTCTTTTTAACAAGATTTAAATGGTTCCTGTATACCCCAGCGTGAGGGCCAAAACAACTTATAATTCTCATTTATGTTGCTGTTTTACCTGATATTAGATTATTTTATTTCTTTTGTGATTCTTAACTCAGGCTGTCTGTAGAATCATTTTTTAAGATAGTAAAAGCTGAGATCAGCTTCTCTGCAGTTTCCATCTTGTCTGTCACCAAATACTTCGTCATCATAGTCAAGTATATTATCTCAGCACCTAAGGTTTTGTATGGATTATCTTGGGTCTGTTATCAGGCAGTTCTAACTGCCATTGTGTGTGTGCTTGTGTAAAATGTTACGTGCTTTTCTCAACTCATACAAGCATTTGTCTTCAAATCCCTGGGTATGGGAGGATCTCATTAGCTTTATCACATAAGATATAATATTGAATGGTTGTATATGCACTTCAGCTTTCAATTCGAGTATCTTTTGTTAAAAACTTTCTGTTGGGGGAGGAAGGGAGGAGACTACAGCTGGGATACAAAGTAAGTAAAGTAATTAATATAAAAACAAAAAACTTAACAATGTATTAAGTTATGGTAAATTAAGTGCGGTGTCTGAGTCAGTTACTTTAGGATGGCATTCTATGTATCTGTACATGTAAAATACAACGATTTAGCTCTGTTGTTGATCACCTTTGTCAACTTTCTTTCTCTCAGGCCTTGTCTTGGGACCACCTGCCCCTCCACCACCACCACCCCTCCCATCAGGCCCTGCCCATGCCTCAGCACTTCCTCCTCCCCCTGGACCCCCTCCACCACCTCCACTGCCATCCACTGGGCCTCCACCACCCCCTCCACCACCTCCTCTTCCTAATCAAGTTCCTCCCCCTCCTCCACCACCTCCCGCCCCTCCCCTCCCCGCATCTGGACTTTTCTCTGGATCCATGTCAGAAGACAATCGCCCTTTAACTGGACTTGCAGCTGCAATTGCGGGAGCAAAACTTAGGAAAGTGTCTCGGGTAAATTACTAAATTACTGAACTTTTAAAAGTATGTCTTCTTGCTTCTAAATGTCTAAAATAGTGAAATTATTGTAAATTATTGTAAACCCCGATTTTAACTCTTTTGATTAAAAACCAACACAATTTAAAATTTTAGAAAAGGTTTAGGGCTGTAGTGTAAAGAGTTTTCTGTGGCTCTGTCATCTCTAGATTTACTAGTTAACATTTGACTAATATTTGCCTTTTGGGTTTGTTTTGTTTTGTTTTGTTGCATATGTCTCTTTTACTACACACAGTTTTTAATCTGAATAATTTGAGATTAAGTCAGAAACACTATGCTCTTAGTTTTCTACATCAGTGTAAGTTTGGAGCGGAGTAGCTAGTGATTTTTGTGGCATAATTTTTTCTTGTTTAAATTTAGTTGTAATGTCTCTCTCATTTTAATCTGACAGTTCCTCTATCCTTTTAACACACTGATAGTTGTTTTGAAAAGTTATATTTCAGTTTGGTTTATTGCATTTCCCTCTCAGTATGGATGCAGTTTATATATGAGATGAGGGGGAAAATATCACCAGGACTGTGGAGAGACAATATTATTTCAGCCATTATTGGTGATCTTAACTTTGATAGAATTCTCACCAATATTTAAAGTCCATGTTATTCACTCTATTGGTTCTTCAAATTTAAAAAAGTGCTTCTTTTGAAATCAATAATGTGTTCTTCTGTTTTGAGTATGATAGTAAACATGATTGTCTACACAGGAAATTATTATGTGTATGCTCTCACTAAGGTGGAGGATAGCTCTTACCCAGCTGGAGGGAGTGCTGTGGGTGTGAACTTGGCCTCATCCAAAGCAGATGCTGGTCGTGGGAATGGACCCCTTCCTCTAGGTGGTAGCGGCTTAATGGAAGAAATGAGTGCCCTGCTGGCCAGGAGGTGAGAAATTTTATTGTAATGGGTAGGTCAAGAATCAGGAAGATTTTGATAATAGGTAAGTGATATAAAATTTTTTAACCAATTTGCCTTTCCAGGAGAAGAATTGCCGAAAAGGGGTCAACAATAGAAACAGAGCAAAAAGAAGACAGAAGTGTAAGTGAATATAAAATCTCTTACCTTTAGAGTGGAACTCAAGCCCACTTATTCAGAAACTCATATAACGATTACTTGATCTGAACTTAATGTTTGATCTTATGTTTACTATTACTATTTACTATTACTATGATTTCCAACTATACAAGTATGAAAATGGCTTGAGTGTTATTTATATTATTATAATCTCATTCTGAGTGACTTGAGTTGAATATGGGGAGTTCTGAAGAAGGTACTAAAGTTCAAGCCTATGAAGTTAAGCTGTTCTTATATTCATCTTTAAATGAGTGAATGAATTCTTAGAAGTTTTCTAATCTGTTGGGCTTCTCAATTTCTTCGTGCTATTGAAGATTAAAGGATTATATCAACAGTTTATATGTCATCCGTATGAACCCTGTGTTCATTAGCCATGCCCCTTAGGAGTATACCCTTCATGTCCTGCTCCACATTTGAGCTGGGCAAACCTCTCTTACCTGTTCGCTATGTTGTCATTCAACAGAGGTTGGAGTGGCTCTCCCTGTGCCATCTGGCCTCTCTTTTCACTAACAGTCCTTTGTTCTGTCTCATATCAGGTTCCTAGTTTTTTGACTAGTACAGGTTCTCAGAACTTACCACAGAAAGAGCTTTTGGGAAGGCAGTAGGGAGAAGACCGAACGGAAGATAGGAGAAGGGAACAGTCTAAGCCAGAATGTAATAAAGACGAGATGGTGGAGGAGGAGAGTGACAGGAAGAACATGGGAAGGGAACTTGTAAACCTACCTGCAAGAGAGACGTAGTTTCTGGTGGATGTGGTGTTAATGTGACTATTTCTGTATATTTAGGAAGATTCAGAGCCTATAACTTCTAAGGCCTCATCAACAAGTACACCTGGTAAGTTCAGGAGAAACCTTCCCCCAAATGCTAATACTTTGCAATTTAAAAGTTCATTTTCCTGTATTTGGACAAGTGATTGCTTGCTCACTGAAATATTAAAGTGTTTTGTTTATATTTGAAGCCACTGACCTTTTTTCTGCCTTTTGTGATCTCAGAAATTAATGCTTTTCATCCTGATACTGTGAAATCTATTAAAATTGAACATTTTTGTTCATGCTGTCTAGGCAAAGACCATAATAATGTGTGTTCGCTCTTTGTTTTATGGACTTGCTATTCGCTACAGGGATCTATTTCACACAGTTCTTAGAAGCAGAAAATGGAATGCGTATGTCGGGTAGCATTATTTCAAAACCTTCTCAGTTAAGGAAACTAGCCCTCCTCTCTGTGCAGCCATTGACTGCTTTGTCCAGGGGTTGAGCTACATGGAATTTTCCATGTCTGTGTTGGCGTGTCATCTGGTATTGTCACTGGACTGGTCTTGTTCAAGCAACCATACTGGGATTTCATGAGTCCAGCTTCCCTGTCGTGTCTAGAGGATGGCCCTCTAGCATCAGGCCTGGTCCTCTGGCTCTTAGAAGCTTCCCACCCTCTCATCTGTGATTTTCCTGAAATTGTGTACTAACTGGAATTGGCACACAGTCAGTCACTTACTCTCTGTACAATTGTGGATCTTAACGATAGTCTCCATCTGTTGAAAAAAAAGTGAGCTATATTTATGTGTAGATATAAAGATAAATAGTATATAATTAGAAATTATATTGGCTTAGGAGAATTACAGTAGTAGGTTTTCCTCTCAGGTCATTTTCTTACTCAAAAAAAAAATCTTTTTGAAGTTGGCTGTTGAATAGACTTACTCCTGCCCCTGACATTCATAGGGCTGGGGTGTGGCTGAGTAGTAGCACACTTGCCCAGCGTGTAGGAGGCCTGCGTTCTGTTCCAGCACTGCAAGGAAAGTAAAAGAGACCTCATGGGCTCTTTAAGCTGGGTGTGGTGGCACACATCTTTAGTCCCAGCACTCAGGGAGGCAGAGGCACAGATCACTGTGAGTTCGAGGCCAGCCTGGTCTGCAAAGTGAGTCCAGGACAGCCAAGGCTACACAGAGAAAGCCTGTCTCAAAAAAAAAAGTGACTTCATAAACTATTTTTCCACAGTCCACCTTGGTTTGGGGGTTGGTACATTATCTAAATAAATTCAGTGGTTTGTAATCCACATGTATAAAATGAGGACTTTGTTCACAACAGTTTGGAACTTCTTTTTCATTTGTTTCATTCGATTCTGAAAATTGACTTTTCATAAAACACTTAATGAGCCAAAAGTGAGTGAAAGAGTAAACCTCTTAAGCACAAAAACTTATGAGACTTTAAATACTACTATGTCAGGCTGGGAATAACCTGTCGAATCACCTGGGCTATCTTTGGAGAAAATGGTGTTATATTATGCATTGTAGAGTGTTTAGCTTGGCTGAAACTAGGAAGTTATTGTCATGAGCGGAGGTATGTTGTTAAATAAAATTGAATAAGAAGAAACTAAGAAATAAGTTGACTTACCTGTCTAGAATTTATTTTTGAGGATTCTTGGGAAAATGAGTTTGAAACAAATGTTAAGAGAGTGTGATGGAAAAGATCAGTAGTAAATTTAGGCTTTTTCTTAGAAGTATTCTCATTGACACGTAAGTCAGCTGAAACTATTTGGGAAGACTCAGCCTTATAATGTGGAGCTGGGGAAGACTAAGATCCAGTGTGTTTTGACACTGCTGACGGGTAGGCCAGCCTCCACCCTTGTCCTGCAGTACGCCTGTGCTCCTCAGAGAAAAAGACACCCTCCCCTCTGCTCCCACAGGGCTGAACCACTCTTCCTCACAGCCAGGCCCTTTATGATTAACAGGGTGAGTGGGTGAGATTACTCTTACCTGCAATACGAGCATTTGGGAGACTGAGGCAGGAGGGCTGCCACAGTTGGAGACCAGGCTACCTTGAACTTCAGTGTGAGATTGTGTCTCAAAGGGGGGAAAATAATAGGCGCGTCTCCCTATTAAGGTAGTTTGTACTGCATCTACCAACTTTTGACTGACTTTCATCCTTCCGCCTGCATCTTCTCCCCCTCTCTTCCTGGTATGCCTCCCTCTATTACTTGAATTAATGTGCTGGATGTATTTTTATTCAGTCCATCTTGGCCTCCCTCTGGTTTTTTTGATGTTCCTTTGCTAGCTCTGGAACCTGCCATTTATGTGTTCACTGACAGAATGCCTTAGCTATTCCTGTTCAAAAGGCAGAACTAAGTGATGATGAAGTAAAGGAAGATCAGTAGCAACTTGAAGGTTCTTCCTTTAGATGCCTGGCAACAGCAATGCAGGGCTTCAAGGGAGTTTAAATTTAGTTTTGCATACGTTTTGAGGAGACTAGAAGCCTCTTCCTGAGTAAAGATGTGCAGAAGCCACTCCAGGGGAAACATTAGAAGATGAAACAGAGTTTCTCATATAAGAGTATACAGTGAGGTCATGAATGTGTATAGACTTGATTTGAATGTGACTCAAATGCTTTTCTCTATGAAAAGTTTCACTTTTGATCTTCTCAAGTTACATAGTCAGGTCAATGATAGTGTCAGTGAGTGAACCAAATTAGAAAATCACAGTTAAAGGCATGCTTTCTTTATCGTGCTTATTACAATTATCATTTGGATTATAGAAACTAAAATATCTGGATTTTATAATAAAAGGGTTTTTTAACAAAACAGTAATTTTTTCACTTTTTTTTTTTTGGTTGTTGTTTTTGTTGCTTGGATGTTTGGTTTAGTTTAGTTTTTGGTTTTTCAAGACAGGTTTTCTCTGTGTAGCCTTGGCTGTATAGACTAGGCTGGCCTCTAACTCAAAGATCTGCCTGCCTCTGCTTCCTGAGTGCTAGGCTTAAAGGCATGACTTTGTTTTGATGTTTTTTGTTTTGTTTTTTAAGACAAGGTCTCACTTTGTAGTCTTGGCTGCCTGGAACTTACTATGAAGACCAGGCTGGCCTGAACTCATAGAGTTCTGCCTCCCTCTACTTCCTAAATTTCTGCTTTAAGTTCTACAATCATAACAATTTAGTCTTTACTGTTCAGAATTTTTTTTAATTTGTATTACAGCTATGTACATAGAATGATGGTACTTTAATGTCTTGTAATGATTCTGGAAGGATCTGAGATGTGTTTAATAATACTTATTTCTTATTTTTGAAGAACCAACCAGAAAACCTTGGGAAAGAACAAACACAATGAATGGCAGTAAGTCACCTGTCATCTCCAGGTATTGATTTTCTTTTCTAAGTTTTATGTTATGTATTTGTCTAAAAAAGTTAATACATTTTTATTGTAGAAAAATTTGAATTATACAAAAGCATCTATAATCCATATGTTGAACAACCACAGAACTCATATTTTTTCTATTCCTTATTATGTGATAAATTCTACCAATATATTTATTAATCAGATTGATATTTTAGGATAGTTTCATCCCTTTTAACTTGTGTATTTTTTTTTAAAAATTCAAATTAAAAGGAAAAACAATGCAGCAAATACTAAAATACAACTATCACCCAAACTTAACAAGTTGTCATATGTCTTACAGCTTTGTAGCTATATTTTTTCTCTTAATAGTTTTAAAGAAACTTGCAAGTAAATGGTATTTCACCCTAAATACTTTGACAATTTCCCAAATAACCCAGGACAGCTCCAATATAACCATAATAGAATTGTTGCCTCAGAGTAATTTAACATTTAGCAATAACAAATCTTATATAGTATTGAACAATAATGCCCCACTGGTCCCTATATAGTCTTAAAAATAGAATTTTAGAGGAAACCTTTATGATTTATAGTGAAAATCAGATAGATATTGTATAGAATACAAGAGAGCACAAATCAAGTACAAATTTTCTGTATCTCAGTTAAAACTTCTAATTGTGGGCTGGAGAGATGTAGAAATGTTAGTGGTGGTGGTTCTTGCAGACTCAGGTTCAATTCGTAGCACCCGTGTGACAGCTAACAACTATCTAACTCCATTCTTGAGATCCAGTGCTGTTTTCTGGCCTGTAAAGGCACTGTGTGGGCATACAGACTTACATGCAGGCAAAAGACCCACTTGCAAAAAATAATCTATGTGTGGTGGTGCACACTTTTTATTTATAGCATTCACGAGGCAAAGGCAAGCAGATCTCTGTGAGTTTATAGCCAACCTAGACTACCTGGTGAGAGCCTGTCTCAAAAAAAATTGATCAATTGATAAATAATAAAATATCCAAAAATATTAAAAACCAACGTTTCTAGTCATAGTCAAGTTAGATAAGATAAGCTTGCTGACCAGCTAGTCAAGAGACCCTGTCTCAAAAAAAAAAAAAAAAAAGAGGTGGAAAGAGCAGTTGAGAACAACACCTGTCATCAACCTCTGGCCTCCACATATACATGTGTGCAAGCACACACACCACAGAAACGGAAAGGAAAGATAATCTTCAGGTTGGGGGTATGTCTCAGTTGGTAGACCGTTTACCTAATATGCATAAAGCCCTGAGTTCAATGCCCAGCTTGGCATGAACTGGGCAGGGTTCATACAGTCCCAGTACTGAGGTACAGGGGTTGAGAGTGAGACCAGAGAAAAGGTCAAGGTCATCTTCATCTACTTACTAAATATGAAGCCAGCCTTGCCTACATGAAATCCTGTCTCCAGAAACAAAGAAAGAAAAGATCGTGTCCGTGAATCTTCTGTGGTAAAATGCCTTAAGATGAGTGGCATAGAACATTGGGATGTTCCTCTGGCTCTCGTTGGTAATCTACTGGTTTTGTTTTCATAATAGGAGAAGATGTTCTTTACATGCCTGTGAATAGTTAGTTTTATACAAATCAAGCTACAGAGACTTTTTCATTTGTTGCTTTGGTATTCACAAAATCAGAATGTCTTTGCTTGTGTTTTGATCTTTAAAGAAGTAGCTGCAGCCTACAAAAATAGCCATTGTGTCCTTGTGTAAATTAGTTTCAAAATACCCTTTTAAATTTGATAAAACAGATATTTTAAGGATAATTAACACCTTTTATTTTTGTTTTGCTTGCTGTGACTAAAAAGTAAATCAGTAGCATCATGGGAATTATTTTTAGAAGTTCTACTGTATACCCTTTAAATGGTTTTTCCCCTTCATAGACGGGATTCTCCAAGGAAAAATCAGATTGTTTTTGACAACAGGTCCTATGATTCATTACACAGGTATCATCCTGCTGTGACTTTGTGATTTCAGACTTTTCAATAACATGTCCAGGATAGGGCTGAGCTTTTTCTACCTGGATTGGTAATCACCACAAGGGAAACATTTAGGAAGATTGAGGTTTCTTTTATTTTAGCTGTAGTTTGAACACATAAAGTAGAACTCTGCTATTGTTTGATAGTTGGATTCAGATAAATACAAATGATAAACATCTGAAGTGCTAGAATAAGAAGTCGAATCGTCTTAACATCGTCTAGTTGGTAGCTTTGGCGTTTTCCTCTACGATTCTCTTGGTGGTTATGTGACAAGGCTTTTGAAAATGCAATCAGAGGTCCTGTGCTAGTTTTGCTAGAACACTGGACAATATTGTAGCCATAGATGAAGCTGCTGAGAATACAGTCTGTGTCCTCGATGTAGTGAAATTTGCTACTTAACATCCCAAGAAGACTGTACTTAGCACATTTAAGGCTCTAGGTTCAGTCTTCAGCATGGCCCTCCACCTCCCCTAGGAAGGAAGGGGACAGTATCAATCATCTATTTCTTATTTGAAAAAAAAAAAAAAAAAAAAGACAATTTTAAGAATCTGCACATGCTTTTCAGCAATTTGTAGAATTAATTTGATAGAATAAGAAGTTAAATACTGTGGTATAGTTTTTTTTATAGGCAGGTATCTAGGTAATGGTCTCCTAAAGTTAAGAAAAATACATGTATTTAAACATCTGATAAACCCACATATTTTTATCATCAGTTGTATTGAAAACCCTTAAGCTAAAAGTAATAGACCTAAGGAAGGGGCATGGTAGTATATGCCCATGCTCTCAGCACTCAGAATACTGAAGCAGCGTTATGAGTTAAGAATATCATGGACTACATAATGAGACCTTGTCTCAAATAAATGAGTACATGAACAAATCACTGAAATATTTGAATTTTATTAGAAATATGTTGGTTTATGCCAGGCACAGTGGTATATACCTTTAATCCCAGCACTCTGGAGGCAGAAGCAGGAGGATCTCTCTGTGGGTTTGAGGCCAGCCTATCTACACAAGAGAGTTCCAGAACATCCAGGGCTACATGGAGAGATCCTGTCTCCGAAAAAAAGAAAAAGAGAAAGAATATATTGCTGCACACATCCATTTTTAATGCACACAGGCAGGGCCCGTTTTTCTGCTCATCTACTGGAAACGGGAATGAAGTAGTGCACAGAGAAGATAGCTGTGTCAGTAAGTGGTTCTGTAACTGGGCGCTGTCCAAATTCTCACTTGCTAAAATTACTTTATGCTACTGGCAGACTTATTTTGTCAACTAGTTAATTTTCCATAAATGTTCATATCCAGCCTTTTCATTTGTTTCTTTGAGGTAGGCTAATTGTTCTGAACAAAAGGTATTTTTTTTTTTAGAAAAATCTGCTGGAACCTAGAAAGAAAAACAGTACCTTACAACAAAGTCTTCCAAGTCACCGCACTGCTACCCATACCTAGTGCTGGAATAATGTTTCTTAAAAAAAAAAAAAAAAAAGTGGTGATTACTTCTTTCCTTCAGTATGAAAAGTTCCCCCCTTGAGTTAATTCTCATGGTGGTGGTGGTGGTGATGGATTGCATGTTAGCATGAATTAAATTTTTTTACAGTTGCATGTTTGCACAATTGTGTATTAATTAACATTTTAAATTGTTTTAATAAATACAGATGTTTATATAAGATAGCATATTTCTCCTTTAAGTAGTAGATTGTACCTGTTTGTTTGGATGTCAGAAATATTCATTATATATCTTAGGAAAAAATAACTAATTGATCTACTCAAATGGGAAAAATAAAAGCAAATTATTAATTATTTGATTCTGGAGAGCAGAAATAAATAACTTGGGTATATAAAATTCAGTTTGCCAACCCTCAAAAATATTTACTGTACCTAACTCTACACACAACACTGGGTTTTCTGCATTCCATGGGTTTTAGATCTTAAATGAGTGGATTTAAGTAGGTACCTCAGCAAAGAAAGGTACATCCTCATGGGAGAGGCAGTTCTTTATATAAATCCTTAGGACTTACTGAATGAAGTTTCTGAAAGTTACTATATAAGTAGATACCCAGTAAGTTAAAATTGGTTGGCTTGTTCTTGTTTCATAATCAGCTTTTTAAGCAGTAATATGTCTTGATATTAAAGTAAATTAAGTATTTCACCTTCATGAACAATGCCTTTGGGTTTGGAGTGTTATATCAGTTATGAAATATAGCTTTATAGCAAGTTACACATATTGGGTCTTGATTCAGATAGATTTCTTTTTGGTGCTATGCAAAATTAAAACACATGATTAACTGATGGCTTATAGAATGGTTACTGTTCTAAACCAGAAAGTGAAGAACTGAAGGGCTGAGGCTCCAGATTCCCTACTGAGAATCTCCTTTATTTCCAGGATTGGACAGGAAGCCATGACTGATTTATTTGGTGTTGGAACTTACAAAATATACCTAATCCCTAACACTTACTTTACTGTGTAAAAATTTTAAGAAAAGCTAAACTATTAAAAGGGCAATTGTAATTGACAGGCAGCTTCTGCATTAGAATGTTCCATTTTTTGTTTTTATTTTTTTTCTATTTTCTTCTTCCTCTATGAAGCAAAGTAAATTTATAGAAGATAGAGTCAACTGAATATGAGAGTATGCCTCTAACGCAATAGTCAGTTTTCAGCATCATTTTTGCTTTAATTCTTAAAATGGAAGCAAATAGGGAAAGAAATTAGGCTTACTAAATTATTTCTTTCTACAAACTGAGGCTCGGACTTATAAATTGATCTGTGTTAAAATAAAATATTCCAGACAGTAGAGCTTTTCCTTTATTGATTTGCCTGATATTTAATACGTGATACAAAATTTCAAGAGCACTGCACATGACTGCATTATCTGGGCCCTGGGAACTTCAGCTGGTCACTTTGTCATGTCCATGGTCAGCAAGCCATGTGTTAACCTTGTCCCAGGGAGTGCTTCCTTCTACTCTCTTAAAGGAGTTTCACCAGATTGTCACCCTGTCTACTTTTTAAATAGGTTATCAAATTGAGAAATTAAAAGACATTTTCTGCTGCCTGTTCTAATCAGGCCTACAGTTGTGACAACTTAGCAAAAAAATGTGCTTAAGAAATAAATTTAAATCTGGTGTTGGGGTGGCAAATTTAGAGTTATTTAAGAACTCACTAAATGTTGTAAATATAATTTATCTGTCTTGAAAATTTCTTTTGTGCAGACCCAAATCCACACCTTCGTCACAGCCCAGTGCCAATGGAGTCCAGACAGAAGGACTTGACTATGACAGGCTGAAGCAGGTGGGTATTCAGTGTAGCTTGCTTTATTCTTGCTTTTCTGAAAGGGCATGGGGCACCTTCCGTGTGGATCCTGGGAGTACTCTAAAAGCTCACACGGTTAAAATGCTTTAGACAAATTATACGGTGGCCATAGTCGTCCAGTGTTGCTCAGCTCAATTTTTTTTTCTGGTTCATTTTTCACCTATGAAAACTGTGGCTCTTTTCATTGTCCTTTTAAATTTGAATCTACAATTCTTGATGAAAGACACAGCATAATTTAAATACACACACAGTGGTAGCCACATAAAAATATGAACAGCTGAGGCTGGAGAGATGGCTGAGTAGTTAAAGCATTTGCTGCTCTTGCAGAGGACCCAGGCCTGCTTCGTTCGCAGTACCCGCCTGGTCTCTTAACAACCATCCGTTTTAAGGGATCTGACATCCTCTTTTGGTTTATTCAGGCACTAGGCACGTCCCTGGTACACATACACATGCAAACACAATACTCACATGGAAAATAAGAATCTCTTTTAAATGAACAAATAAGAATAATTTTAATAGTTTATTTAATCTAAATATTTTAAAAAATAAGTTGAATATATGCTCATTGTTGAGTCTGGAATTCGGTGCATGGTTTACACCTACAGTCCATCTTTCAGACTAACTTGATTTAAAGAGCTCAGCAGCTATGTGTGGCTGGTGCCTGCTATTAGTTACTTGAAATAGGACTTCGCTGCTATGGTGATTCCTAAGAAATTGCCATTCTTTAAATGTGGTGACACATTTGCCAAGAGCTAACTGTCCAGTGACATCTTCCTTGAAACTTCCATATGCATCACCTTTCAGGTGGCATCAGGGGACTGGGTCTCACGGCTACATGAATTAAACTTCTCTGAATGACAGTGCTGACTGTTGAAGTTTTAGTCTTTCTATTTCATATCTTACTAGGGCAGAATAAGCAAAGATGGGCAAGGAAAGAAGTATTTAAACAGGATTTAGTGAGGCCAGTCTTCTTCTAAGAAATAGAATTGCAGCTGTGGAATCAAAAGCTGTATAGGGACCCTGGGGAGATAATCAGCAAAGTGATCGATTATGAATGAGCATAAAGATTTGAGTTTGGCCCTGGAGCCCATGTAAACAAGCCGGGCATGCTGGTGTGTAGTGTCCTTGGCTCACTGGCCAGCTAGCCTGGCCCACTTGGTGTGAGGTCCACCAATAAAGAGATTATCTCACAAAAGGCAAGATTGCCCTCTGGGTACACATGCAGAAAAGAACTATATTTCGTGATGTTCTTAAACTTTCATCTGAACAAGAAACTTCTTAGACATCACCTCATCTTTGTTTGTTTTGTTTCCTGGTCTTTCTCTTGATACTTCAGGACATTTTAGATGAGATGAGAAAAGAACTGACAAAGCTGAAGGAGGAGCTTATTGATGGTAAGTACGTGAGACATGGCATCCTTCAGATGCTGTAAAAATGATGCCATGCTCGCTTGTCGTGGGGCCTAACCTTCTCTTAGGTTTCTGGGGAGGTACTGTTCTCATAGAAGAGGAGTTATTTGTGAAAATGAAGATTGACAAGATTTCCAAGTGTCAGTGTAGAATTTGGTGGAATACCAATCAGGCAGATTTTTTTTTCTTAAGACCCCTCTTCTCGTCCATTCCACCCTTTGTTTTGGAGCCCACAGAACCAAAGTTTTTATCTTGTATATACAAGGGAAGAGATAATATAATCACATGTGCTTGGTATGAATTAAGTTTTATGAATTAAAGATCTATACGATGAAGATTTAAATTCTGTATCTTTTGATGATGGAATTTGAACACAACCCTGAAGATTTCTCAGGAATGAAACCTCCATCTGTATTTCCTTTCTGATATGTTGACTTTGAAAACTATTTCTTCCCTGTTACAGCAATCAGGCAGGAACTGAGCAAGTCGAATACTGCATAGAGAAGCAAACTAAGGAGACAGGACTTGAATCTGGAGAAAAACAAAAATTCCTACAAACAACTGTTAACAACCCCCTACAATTTTTAAGCTGTAAGAAGAAAATGGATACACAGTCAGGAGGGAAAAACCGCCAATCTCTGAAAGCCTTCAGACATAGCGATTCTGGCAATCAGCTGTTCCCTCCCAGTGTGCTGCTCTTGTTCTGACCTTCACCGCAGGATGGAGAATTGTATTTGAGCTCCCGTAGCAGTACTAAGCCCGTCAGGCAAGATCACCGTGCATTGAAATATTTTCATGTCTAGATGAAATTGCACGTTTTCCGCAATCCATTGCTAAAATAAAAAAAAGAGAAAGGCTTAAGAGGTTTTTTTCAGAGGGCACTGACGAAGAATTTTATTTAGCAAGTTCTGCTATTGCATTGCAAATGTTTCTCTCAGGTTTGTCTTCCTATCATATTTGATATTCCGTGAATAGTTAAGATCATAAAGTATGGAACAAATGGAATTGTATGTGCTTTCAAAGGGTGGTATTTATAAGAAAGGTCCTAAACTGTTTAGTCCCACTTGAGGAATTTTAGAGTGATAGGAAGTGTCTCGGGTTAGCCTTCATGCAATTTTGTAGTTTAAAACATAAATCTGTCCAGAAATTAAAGATTTAGATGCCTTCCTAAATTGTTACAATGCTTTACCAAATCTATGACTTCTATATAACAAACAGTGGTCAAATGTAAAACATTCTATTATAGATTTACTGTAGGTTTTCAACCTTTTTTAGACTTATGCATGTGGACATTTTTATAATGTAATTACAATCACCACAAAGTTAGCTTTTTTAATTACAGGCGGTAATGCATGTCACACTAATATGTAGTGGCCTTTTCAAGGCCTAATCCCAGGGGAAATATTTTGTAGAATATAGGGAAGCGGGAGGAAGGGGAGGAATAACTTTTTATTTAAAGTTAATTTCTGCACTGTCTTTATTTTCTCAATTACCTGCATGAATTACAATGAGAAATATTTTGTGACTTTAATCAGTAAACATGTTAACAAAACCAAGTACTTAATCATTTACATCATGACTTCAGCTATTTGTATTTTAACCAGCAGTTTGAATGGTCTGAAGCATGATGCTGAGCTCCGCGTGGGCTACATCACTGTGGAACTCAAAAGTTTGATCACTGAATTGGGCAGTTATCTCTAGGTCCCCGCAGTGCTGCAGGTGCTCAGGTGCTTGCTCCTGACTGAAGCTGCTCTCGACCTCTGTTGTGCTAAAACACAAGAAATATCAATAATGGCAGCAATTAGGATCACAGAAATCACAGATAAAGGGAAGCCACTGAGGAGTTCTGCAGTTTGTTTGTTTTTTTTAATAAAACTAAACTGAGACTTAAGTGGTAGGCAGAGTCTGATGTTGTTACACCCTGAGTGTGTGTATGTGTATGTGTGTGAGATGGATGTCATGGATGTGTTCCAGCCCTTTATGTTTATGATTGGCAACATTAAAATAAGGGAGAAATCCTATATATTGTAATGTTAGCTTTTTGGAAAATCTAGGAAATCAAAAGTTCTTGAGGCTCTCCATCATGATTTATGCTTGAGTTATTAATGTGCCATATTTGCTTTGGAATTTTTGGTTAACAAAACTACTAAAAAATGGAAGAAATAATCTACTTTCGTTTGCTTTCTAGATTTCATACATGTCAGTTGTAAAACAAAGCTTGACAGCAGCATAGTTTTCTAAATGGTACCATTTGCAGTTATTACCACTACAGAGATGTTTGAATAAGGGATATTTTTTTCTTGTTAAGAGTTTCTGTTTCTGTAGAAACTTCATTTTTAGATTTTATGAGGGATGAACTATTATAGTTGAGATATTCAGCTCTTTTTCTACCCATTATTGTCATGCGGTAACAGTAAAGGTGTTGAAGGTGTGGCGAGCTTGTAAGTTGTTCTCTAAAAGAAGCAGGCCTTTCATTTTACTGTTGAACTTTTGATTACGCAGCTACTTTGATAATGTAAATGTGTACATCCCTTACAGAGCTGATAAAAAGTCACTTCATTTTGTTGCTGAAGTTAATAGTCTATAGTAGGTAGGGTACTTGGTATAAGTGGTCCAAAGTGAGACAAAACACTAAAGTCAATGCTAAGTCCTAAAAGAAACTGGTTTATGCACTAAACGTTTTGTGCCTTGGTCTAATATTTAACACAATGTCTGTAAAGTGACAAAAAAAAAAAAAAAAGAACCAGTGTTGACTCATGCTATATGCTTCATCATATCATATATCGCATTATCCCACATGGCTGAATGTGTTCCTTCATAGAGCTTAATTGGACTATTCTATACATTCGCTGTCATACATGAAATCTTGTCATTGTTGGAGATTTCAGTGATTAAAATGGGAAACAGAGCTTAAGTTATTTTCCCAAAACTGTTTCTTGGAACCATATTGTGATGCTGGGTTTTTGCTTTTGTGTGTTGAATGTCTTCAGCTGAGTACAGTTTAGGGATCCTTTCTAGTTACAGGAAGGCACTGCTCTCCTCAACACTGTGATCTGACCTGCGACAACTCTGTACAATACACTCTGTGAATGGCTAGCAAGTCAATAGCAAACCAGAATGTACAAACTTAGTGTGGTGCTGAAATCTCTTCAGAATAGTCATCATGGTCTCAAAGTCTGTTTAAAATTTACAAGCCTAATGTGTCAATCAGAACTAAAGATGAAACACTGATGAATGTTCAGTTCTCATGCTGCACGTGTGTTTTCTGTTTAGGTTTTTCAGTTCTGCTGTTTTTACCATAACTGTTTCATTTAAATTTCCTACACGCTAACTTCATTTGTGTGATTGAAATAAAATTGCAGTATATACATGTTTCTTGTTTGTGACACTTAGGTGATCTTCTGATAGTGTGTTAATTCTAAACCAAGTGATACTGGGGGTAAACTCCGCACCTGACACAGCCCAGGTCTTCGCTGTTTACAGTCCACACATCATGTCACTGTTCTCTGCAGATGTCATCAAAGTCAGGAGTAGTAAATAACACAAAGGGAATATGGTTTGCTCAATCAGTCACCCTTTTGTTTTGAAGCCAGTGCTGTGTGCTCCGTGTATCTTACATTCTCTCAGCACAGCTTGACATAGTGTCTTTTATAGTCAAGGTGGTAAAAAATGTTTCACCCCATCTTTTTGTTCTGTAACATAATCCTGTATATTTCACCTCATTTACAGTTCATTTTCTTTATGTAATTTGCAGATTAAAGGATATTGCCAAGTAATTAGCTTTATATGTAGTAGTCTGTTCCATCTATAGGTTTTTCTACATTAGGCTGTAAATTGGCTCTATGTATGTAAGTTTCAGCATTTTCATCTGTTACGAGTTTTAATTCCATTTTCAAAGTATAATATCCTGATTAGAAATACAACAATCTTAAGTGTGTGTGTGTGTACATATATACATATATATATTGCTATTACTAGACCTCTGTCCTAGCTGTCCTCCATCTTCTTGTTTCTGGCATTAATTTGCATTATTGAGCCTAGAGCTTTGAAAACACCAGCTGACTTTTCTTTTTGTCCTAACTCATACTCCTGCTTTATCTACAAATTAAAGTCACCTCTCAGATTCAGAAATGATTTAAGCAACAAATTAAGCTAAACTTTTTTTTCAGTTTGCCTGGCTAAATTATTGACACTTAAGTTTTATCCATCTTTTTAGTGACACTGTGAAGAACTGGTGTTTCTGTGGTGCAGGGCCTGCAAAGGTGAGCTGCAGGACCTCTTCATTTTCTTCCTGTGGACATGAGAATTGTTAAGCCGTTCACCATGGTCTCTAATCCTGTGGGCAGTAACAGGATTGTGACTCTGAGGTCAGGCTCAGGTGCATAGAGATGGTCTAAAACAAATGTGTAAAAATCCTTTGGGTCATAAGCATGAATATTACATAAGGCGGAGTATACGTGTACCTTTTACCACGCTAGAAAACACGCTTTCCTAAGGACATTCTAGTTTTCACTTCCCAACTCCAGCCTGTTCCAGGTATTGTCATTTTTGTTTTTGATTGAATTGGTATTTGATCACCTCCCCAGAGCTCTGAGAAATAGAAAAGGATCCTAAGAGTTGCTGCCTCTAACTTTTGGGTTAGAGCCATTTACCATTTTATAAGTTCAGTTCCTTGCTTTTTTTTTTTTTTTTTTTAAGTCAAAACTTGCTGTATCTGAAGGAATCTGACTAAACAATTTTTCTGATCGGTACTTTCTGTGAAGGTCCTGGAGCACATGCGCTTATGGGGATCTTTTTTGTTAAACATACACCTACTTGACTAAGAAGCTAAGATTAGCAATCTCTCAAGAAAAGCCATTTATTTACGCCAGATCTTCTTTTGGTTGGGAGCAGGGATATGAAACAGGCTTTCTTTATTCCCAGCATCAGAATAGGCTAGTTAACTCTCCTTCCCTTCTGTTTACTTTCATGATTTCTCAAAGTACCAAGTTCTTAAAATCTCCCGGGTGTGCTTGAACACGCATGTACAAACCAGTGTTTACCCTCCTTTGAGACACCTGACTGATCTGGAACTCACAAATTCAGCTAGACCTGCCAGCCAGTGAGCCTCAGGGGTCCTCCTGGTGATGGGGTTACTAATTTATACCACCATGCCCAGCATTTTTACATGGGTTCTGGAATTGAAGGGAGGCACTTTTCCAGTTTAGCTAGCTTTCTAACCCCGCCTCCTTTTTCTTTATATCTTAATGTCGGAAAAAATAAAACATGCAAAATTTTAAACTCATTAAGGTTGATTAGTTGATTAGAAAAGAAAGTAAAATGATACAGTTATAGACCGGTACCTTCCATCAGAATACAAATGAATACCACACATAAGGAAAATTGGGCTTTTTGGTTAAAAAAAAAAGTGAATTTGAAAATTGTTCAGGGATGGACTATATTAGCAACAGTCACTGTGAAAGGGTAAAAAGTGACTTGGTCATTGTGACTTGAGATGTTAAACAGAATTTGCTACAATCATTGGTTGTATCTGTTGAAATTTAAAGATACGAGTGCATGTAAGGAGCAGGGGGGTTGGCAAATGGCTCTTCCCTTCAGTTATAGGTGCTCCGTGTCATATAAACTCACTGAAATGTTAGGACTGTCATGGCAGGCACCCTATAGGTCTCCAGGGCTTCCTCATTAACATATAGAACAAACAAAAACTGAAGCTGCCATTATGTGTTTGAACCAGAGATCAGTCAGTGTACCCTAGTTTGAAACTTACCAGGTACCCCAGTAACACACAGCTTCTAGAAGCTTCTGGTACAGAATCCCTGGATAAAGGAAGGCCTTGACCAGGGACCCAGGTAAGAGCTGAGAGGGAACAGAGCACATGACTGGTTTGCATTAGGAAACTCAAGTTCATCACTAAGTTCGGCCCTTTCTAAACATAGATAGACAGGGCTTTCACTTTTCATAAACAGTAGAAATGCTCATGGGCTTCTTTGAAGAGCTATTTATAAGTGACTCTTCATTTATTATTCTGTAAATCTGGTTTAACTGTCTCCTTTTGACTCCAGGAAGATTTTTTTAGCAGTAGATAATAGACTCCTTAAAAAAAAAAGTGTCTAATACAGGCAGCAAAGGTGTTGTTAGCCTTAGCCAGCGGTTAGTTCTTTCAGGCAGGCTTAGAAAATACGTACAGACAGGCCAGTCGGTCAGTAAGAAGTAGCAAGGAAAGAACCTCAGAGAAAGGTGTACGTGTTTTCTAGCACTGGGATGTATCTCAGTCATGGTAGGATTGTGTAGTGTGTATGAGGCCCTGGATTAGTCCCTAGCACTGAAAAATCAAAGTGCAGTTCGTTGTAATCACGAAGTAAATATAACGGAAAATTCTGTCTTTTTTAGTCATATCTATATAACCTTTCAGATGCTTCGCATGGCTTTTCCTTTACAAGTTTTGTTGTTGTTTTTTTTTTTTTTAATGATGTAAAATTGTTTTAGGAATGACATATCAGCTTAAGATTGTCATTCTACCACTAGATACAGGATACAGGCAAGTATCCTGGATACAGGCATGTTTTGGCATTTGATATTCTAACTTGTGGGATTTCCCCAAAACATTTTCACCCTCAACTCTGAGGTCTGTCTGTCCTGGAGGATTCTCTTTAACAATCTTAAAATGGCAAGTTACTACCTGATGCCAAAGCCACCGGTCTCCGTTGTATATCCGAAGACATTAGAACCGAGCTACAAAGCCTTTCAGGGACTGACCTTGTTGTGTGATGCTTGGGTACCAGCTTTGCGTATTTCCTGGGAGAGCTACATCTCAGAGAAAGGGAATTGGGAAGGTCTTGATACTTAGGGGGGGAAATTAAAACAGGGTAAAGTCTGGATACAGTTTCTGTTTACTACTGGGTAGAGAACAGTTTCAGGAGTCTGTTTGCTTGCTCTAAACATCTCATTTCACTTACAATGAACTTGATCATGTATGGCCTCTGAGATGAGCAGTGATCTCGGTTGTGAGCCTTATCTACTCATCCCTGCTTCGCTGTGAATGTGAACCCTGAAGCAGCAGTAAGTTGGGGCCCCCATGTGCCAGACTGCTTCATGTAAGGTCCCTTCTACCTCTGAAATTTAGTTGCGTTTATTCACTTATCCTCTAGCTGTGATTGGTTTGCTATTTCACTTAAACATTTTTTTAATAGTTTTGGGGGAGTTGCCTGCATATATATCTGTGCACCATATATGTGCCTGCTGCCTTTGGGGGTTAAAGAAGGCCCTTGGAGCCCCTGGAATTGGAGTTATAGGCAGTAGTGAGCTGCCCTTTGGATGATGGGAGTCAACCCTGGAGCTGCTGAAAGTAAATAGAAAGTGCTGCTATCTGCTGAGCCATCTCTCCAGCCCCCTGCTCTTGAAAGAACAGCTTTTGAATCTTTAAAATTACTGTTATGTTTGGTGAAGAACGTATATCCTATTTATGAATAAGGGATTGGCAAAGAATGGTCATTCTGAGGTCAGAAGAGTTCTGTTAGGAACTGGTGGTGGTTAGTCCGCTCTGCATTGTTTGTGTGCTCTCATAAGCTGAAATGCAGGGGACAACTGGGTGGCTTGCGTAGAAGCATGTGCCATCAGAAAGGCCAGTGCTCTTTGCTGATGTTGTGGGATCTTATTCAGACCTGTGCTCCAGTGAGCTCTCAGTGGTAGAAAGCTTAAACTAGCTGACAGCTGAGCCACTGAGGGCATTAGTTAACCCCCTCACCCCCCCCCCCCAGGAGAACACACCTCAGCAGTGTTTGTGAATGTTTGTGTCCTGTGAGCCAGCTGTTAACCTCGGGCTTTACAGTGATTAATTGATGGGCCAAGTGCCTCTTTGGCACTATTTAAATGTTCTGATCCCTTGCTTTGTTTTGTTTATTTGGTTTGTTTCTAGGTTTTGTTTTGCGTGTTTGTGGTTTTTGTTTTGTTTTTGTTTTTTTGTTTTTTAGTTTTTCAAGACAGGGTGTCTCTGTGTATCCCTGCCTATCCTGGAACTCTATCTAGACCAGGTTGGCCTCAAACTCAGAGATCTGCCTGCCTCTGCCTCCCAAGTCCTGGGATTAAAGACAGCCTCCCAGCCCCTCCCTTGCTTGCTTTTTAAGATACGTGACTGGAAGACAAGTTTGGACATTTTGTATTACTGATTCTTGGTATGTGTGTTGGCATTCATTTCTCATTAACAAGACCTGCCTTTCATGATACATGTATTTGGTAGGAAGGATCAAGTTTCTCTCATTAATGTGAGCAAGCTAGGATAGTGTTTTCTTAAATTCCCTCTTGAGACATCTGTAGTACTTCTATAATACTCGTTTATAAGAGGGCAGGAGAGGGACTCTGAGGCAGCACCCTGTGTTCTGCATCTCCAGCGCTCCCCTACGGGAGATAAAAAGGCCACAACATCCGTGTTTCACGCAGGGCGGAGCTTCAGAGCTGCCTGAGGATTCCAGCTAGAAACACTCCAGGGCCTGACCCACAAGAAAGGTTCAGGTCCTCTGCCTGTCGGGAGAGTAGGCCACGGTAGGAAGTCAGTGCTGACCCTGTCTGGCTAAAGAACAGATTTACATCCTTAAATACATTTTCCTTCTCAGACCTCAAGTTGATAAACCAAAACATTAGAATAGCGAAATTGATGGAATTGAAAGGGACAGTCTTAAGAGATGAGCTAGCTAGAGCCCCGTGACCTTTCTTAGAGAACATCATGTCATCTTCCTTTGCCACAAATGTTAGGAATATTCATGTACGACAAAAATGCCCAGAGCTGGGAACTGGGACTTGTTTTATAAAGTCAAGTATGGAGGCAGCACACCCAAAAGTTAAGAAGTTAAGCAGTAGATATGGAAGTTTTAATTTTAAACCATTTGCTATCTAGAACCTTGTATATCTTATCTCAGTGGGTCTTATGGACCATAGGCCTTGCTAAAATTCAGGAGAAAGAAACTGGCCACAACTTACTGTAAATTTCATAACTTACTATAAAACTTTGCTTGTTGGACTGAAACTATTTGAAAGTCTGTAAAAAACACGGTTTCATTGTCAGGAAACACCATCACCCAAGCTAGGCATGTGCTTTAAGGAGGGGAAACAAGAGGGTGAGAAGGCAAGATGGGTGGCTTAGTGGGATCAGGTAGCGCCTGAGCTTGACACCAAAGTTTCTATGACTTCATACGGAGGACCACTTGTGATCCACCCTAGAAAGATTTGCCAGGAAGTAGCAGTTCCTGCTACACTATACAGTGCCTTCAATGATGTTATGTGTGAACTGCATGCAATTTCATGTAACCCCGGAGTATGACATGTATGTGCATGATCTGTCCAGAATGTGCAAGGCTAGGACTCAGCAGAAGGGCTGAGCCCTGTTGCTGACGGGTCAGCAGGCTCCTGAACTGGACTTAAGCCTGCAGCCTTGGATCCTGGCGTTTGCACTGAATGGTTTTGTCATCCAAGCAGATCTGTCTCCCTTTTAGCTTCCTTTCCTACTTTGCAGCTTTGCTGATTTTAACTGCTTCCTTCTTCTGCTTCTTGGCCTCTTTCTTTTGAAATAAAAAGACACAATACCTAATTCAAAAGAGATTTGTATTTATTTTGCCAGTTGCTCTTCATTTATCTAATACATGATATGATAAGGAGTTTTGTGTTGCATTTCCATGATTGTGATTCGGATACTGCACTACACTTAGTTCTCAACCTGAAGCTTATTCCCCCACCCTTCTGCATTCTCATCCAAGGAAGGGCAAGCAGCCTGCTTTCCACTTCTCTTCTGCTTTATCTAACAGTGTTGATCGGAGCCCAAGCCCCACTTACTGAATAACTCTAGTCATTTCCTTATTTACATTTCTAATGTCTACATCAGCAGGAAGTGCTAGTCAGTTTTCTGTTGCTGAGACAAAATTCTTAAGTCAACTTAAAAGGAAGAAAGGCTTATCTGGATTGTGGTTTCAGTCCATGATCATGTGACCCTTTTGCTTTGGTCTTGTGATGCAGCAGTACCTCATGGCAGAAGGACGGCAGAGGGGAGGCCTGGTCATGCCGTGACCAGGCAGCAATAAGAGCAAAAGGAGGAGTAGCCCTGTAACCAAGCCTTTGAGGGACAGTCCAGATGTAAACCAGCGCTGAGGAGCACCCCCACAGCATGCAACATGGCCTCTGTCGGCAAGATGGCCCTCAGATTTTGTACTTTGTTTCTCTTCCTGGACTAAGTCCTCATCATCTGCCACAAAAGGACAGGAGTGCATATGCTATAAAATATGTGTGAGGCTCTTCACAGGAAAATGTGGCCTCCTCTTGAAGGCCACTAGCTAAGACATTGTGGAAGGTTCCAGTGGACATGTGCACCTCGTCACGGAACTGTTTCTTGTAGTATGAAGGCTTGGGTTCTTCAGAGGTTACCCTGTCACGGTTTCTGTGATTGCAGTGTGCTGAGGGGTACCTGTCTGGGGATGCCTGCTGTGGACAACCCAAGCTGGCAGTCCAGTATCACAGAGTTCTTGAGCCGGCTTCACTCACTGTCCTCTGCCTTGTAAATTGTGTGTATAGCTCAGACTATGATCCTCCTGCTGTAGCATCCCAGACGCTGACAGGCATATGCTGTGCCCAGCTTAAAGGTCTCTTCTTCAGAGGTAGGTTGTAAAGTCATTCTGGGGCCTGGAGAGGTGACAATGAACAGAGCATTTGCTTTTTACCCAGGGTCAGTTCCCAGTTCTGACACGGTGGCTTACAACTATCTATCTGTAACTCCAGGAGATCTGATAACCCTCTTCTGACCTTTGCAGGCATCAGGCACACACAAGGTACACATGCATACAGGCAAAACACGAAATTATGAAACTTAAAGAAATGAACATCATTCCAGATGAGACATTGACACTATGGTAATTGGATAGTTGTTGCTATAAAATTCACACAGTTGGATTTGTGAAGCTAGGAAGCTTGGTTGTGATGTGAGGTAGTATTTTTTCATAGCTCTGCCTCTGAGCCTAGAACCTTTGAAACCTAACTTGAAGGTAGGGTTCAACCTACCAGGACAGGTGTGTTCCCACAGGCCACCTAAATCCTGTAAACGACTGTCGATTGGAGTTTTCAGTCAGAGTTCCCACAAGTGAGTGGAGCTTCTCACCATTGTGTTTTGGCTATTTTTTTAATAATTTTATGTGTTGTGTATATGAATGCTTTATTTTCATGTACACCTACATGCCAGAGGAGGGCATCAGACCTCAATATAGATGGTTGTGAGCCACCATGTGGTTGCTGGGAATTGAACTCAGGACCTCTGGAAGAGCAGCCAAGTGCTCGTAACCACTGAGCCATCTCTCTAGCCCTGTGTTTTGGCTCTTTCAGTTGGAATAAAACAGAAAGCTGACTACACATGTATAAACAGCGCCCAGGTCAAGATGCTTTCCTGCTTGGACTCTGGGAGCCCGTCATATTCTTTCCATAGTTCACAGCCAACGTAACCTCTTCCAGCTTCTCCTCGCTTAGCTGTCTCTTCTGTGTGACATAAATGGAGTTGTGCCTTTTTGTGCTTGGCATCTTTCTCTCAATATTGTACATGAGACTCATCCATAGCGCATAGTGGTGGGTGGTCCGTTCTCAGTGTGATGTAGTAGTCTCCAGCTTGGGGCTATTATGAGCAGCGCCACTATGAATATTCCAGCATGTGTGGTGAACAGATGGGTGCCTTTCTTCTGAGTTTGTAACCAGGAATAGCCACGGTGGGCCACAACAGATGCCCATATCAGTTCAGCAGGCACCTCCTTGCTTGTAAGACACATGGCAATAGCCACCTAGGAACACGTAAGAGGGGTCAGTGAGCCTCCTGTTTTTTGGCCTGGCATCAGCCCAGCAAACAGCGAGAGAGCGAGCACACCACTGGCCTGATTTTCCTCAAATGGAAGTGAAAAACTCCTTTTCCACTTACCAAGAATCTCATTCATGACTTCATGTATTGAGAGGAATTACAAGATACAGCTCCCTGCACCCAATAAGATGTTTATACTGGATTCATTTTTAAATGGATTGCATTGGCACTGTGCAGGACTGTGGGAAAGTTTCTCCTTTCTGATGGGTAGATTGCATGAAATTCCCACCCAGGGAAGAGAGATGAGGCATTTGCCCAGTGGCCACTTTCTTTGAAAGATACTCTATGACAGTGGTTCTCAACCTTCCTAATGCTGAGACCCTTTAATACAGTTCCTCATGTTGTGAATTCCAAGCATAAAATTATTTTCATTCCTACTTCATAACTACACTTTTGCTACTGTTGTGAATCATATGGCAAATCTCTGTTTTCCGATGGTCTTAAGCGACCCAGCAGTTGAGAACTGCTGTTCTAGAAGTTCTTGATTTGAGGAGGTGATTCTGCCCTCTGTAGTAGTCAAGGGTTTTGAGCACAAGGTGGAAGATTAACAACCTGTGGTGTAGGGTGACAGGTCTTGACAGATGGGATTCTATATCATCTCAGGTACACCTATAATGAGAGCTGTTCAGCATCCCACAAGTCCGCCCTCCAGTGTTGTATTTTTACATTTAATCACAGCAGACTTGGTTATTTACATTGACAAGTGGATCCGAGGAGCAGAAGGACTGAAAAGTGAAATGCTTTCCTTTTGAAGCCTTTTGTCCTTACGGATGGCACAATCCCTCCATTCTTTGCTGCACCCTGAGGATGGGCACAAAGAAGAAAAGACTGATGTTCATGGTCACAGGTCACAGGGTCCTTATTTTTCACCTTTGCCTAAAGTTGTAAGGGTAGGGAAGCAGAGCCTTGATTGTTGCCTTTTAAGAGTAGTCCCTGAGCTGGAGAGATGGGTGCCGGGAATTGAACTCATGACCTTTGGAAGAGCAGCTAGTGCTCTTAACCTTTTAAGAGCATTTGTTATTGTAAAAGTAAGGGATCAGAGGTCCAATACTACCACCCATATGGTGGCTCCCAACCGTCTGTAACTCCAGTTCCAGAGAGTTACAAACATGCTCAACAGACATGCAGGCAAAACATTCAAACACGGTCATGCTATTCTTGGTTGTCAGCTTGACCACATCTAGAATTAACTAAAACCCCAATGATTGGGCACACCTGGGAGGGATTTTTTTTTTCTTTTCATAAATCCTTTGAAGTGGGGAGACCCACTTCTAATCCAGATCTTTGAGGTGGGAAGATCTACCTTTAATCTGGACCACACCAGCATCCTATATAAAAGACACGGAAAAAGCATGTTCTCTCCCTAGCAAGTTCATTCCTTTACTGGCATTAGAGCCTATTTTGGAATCCTGGAGAATACATCCAGACATCCAGCCTAATCTCACAGACTGAACAACTACTGGAATCTTTGACCTTCTACTCATAGGCAGCCATCGTTGGATTAGCAGGACCATAGCTGTGAGCCATTCTAATATATCCCCTTTACACACATGCACACACACACAGGTATATTTAATACAAACATTAAAATTTAAATTTCCGGCCAGAATCACAACGCATAGGCCTGCCCCACAATGGTCCCCCGGTGAGGTCCTGCCTCCTGAAGGTTCCATGACTCGAAACATCCCCACCAGCAGCTGGGGCACAAGTGTTGAAACACATGAGCCTCTGGGCACAGTGTACGCTCCAGCTGCAAAGCTTCCCAAAGTAAACGATAATGCAGGTGCATGGCAGGGCACGGCATGATCCATCCAGAAGCAGATGAAGAAACGTGGATACCCTAGAAGCAGCAGGTCTGTCATGGGATCTGAGTGCCGAGTGTTGGTAGGCCTCAAGAAGCCAGGGTGCTTCTTCTGCAGGGAGAAACAGCTTACCCGGGGGCATGAGAGTGCAGGCTGCTGTGAAGTTAGCTGAGAGCCAGGGTGAGGTGGCAGCTACGGTCGATGCCCTCTTTCCTGTCCTGTAAAGGCCTTTTTCCCTGGGATGCCAGGCTCAAGTTCAAGCCCCTCCTTGAGACCTCGGCCTTCCACACAAGACCGCAGACACCCCAGGTGTCTCGAGTTCAATATGGCCTGGCCACCTTCCCATCCTCCACTGTGACCCTCAGACTCCATTTTCAGCATCTCTTGGATTTGGACAAGGAAGCTATGGCTCCGCCTCTAAAGTTTCCTCATGAACTAACCCTCCATCTCCCCTCTGGCACACGCACCTCCTTCCCTCTTACAGTCGCCAGAGCACTGAAGGATCAAACAGCCCTGTCTGCGGAAAGCCTTTTGAGGCTTCAGCTGGCTCAGATGAAAGTCTGGGCTCCTGGCCTGGCCACCATCCCGGGGCCAGCAGTTGGAGGAGGAAGGGGACGGAGAACAGGATGCCTGGACTATCTGTTCCCTCCTCACCACCACCCTCTTCCTCTGCTGCCGAGACCCTGATTTGCTCAGACCTCAACTGGTTTTTGTTTTTTTTGTTTTTTTTTAATCTCAAGAATGTAGATCCTGGCTCTTTCTGGATCAGTGAGATGAAAGGGGACATCTTCTGGAAACGTGTGACAAAGACTTCTTCCTCCAACGTGAGAGGAAGATGAATGCGGGAAAGCACTTCATTCCCTTCGTTTCCCTTCCTTGAATGAGATGTATTTAATGCCTAGTGCAACTGCAGCCACTTTGCAACTAAGAGCGGAAAGTTAGACCCCGACACCGGACCTGACATTACCAGACAGGCTAGCAACCGCCTTCCTCAGCATTTAGAGAAAATTAAAGCGGTCATTGCCTAGGCAAAGGATCTGCTGGAATCCCTAACAGAGGGAGAGTGGGAGGCGGGGAAGAGTGAAGGTTTTACAGTGTAGAGGCACCTGTGGGTGCAGGTGCAGCGCATTCTCAGAAGCGCTGCAGGAGGGCGTGGCACGCCGCGGAAAGGGCCAAGCCCCCGGGGCGAGACCTGGGGCCAAGTTCTGCGGCCACTTTGACTGTCACTTCGACCCCAGGGACACACCCAGAATAACACCTGTCCAAATAGTCTGGACACTCCATAAGCCAGTCAGCCTGACTCTCAAAATTACCCATCACAGGGATGTGATCTTGCCCCTCGCTGCCAAGGACCTTGTGAGCTTTGAAAGGCTTTTCCGGTACCTCCAGCTGGGTGAAATCCTGAGGAGCTAAGTGATCCTCCCCGGAGGGAAGAAGGGAGCCACAATGTGACCATTTTCTTCTGCCTCCTTCTAACCAGAAAGAGGCTTTGTCCCCATCTCATCCTTGGAGGAAAGGGCTCTCCGGGTCGGCTCAGCACCCCCAAATAACCATCACCCCCTCCTCCATGTGCTCTGGCTGTCGCTCCTGGTGCGCTGCAGGGAGAACGGTCCTGGGGTCTGGGTTCCTTGGGAGTCAGGACGGAGTGCTAGGATGGACTAAGACAGGCAGCGAAAGTGATGGGTAGAAGCCGGGTTTATGCCCAGTGTCCCCCTGTTTGTCCCTCCCATTGTCTCTAAGGTTGGCGTCACCCGGCTGGCACGGGCTATCCAGGCTGCAGTGCTCGGGCGCCCCCAGGCGGTCGCGCTCGGCAGCGCGTCTCTTGGCCGGTATGCAGCGCCCTCTGGTGGCTGGCGACCCGTTCCTTCTCTTCTCGCGTTGGGCTCCGCATCACCAGGCGCCACCGAGCTGCGGCTGTTCAAGGTGAGTCTCACCCTCAAGGCAGAGCAAACAGGACACTTGGGCCGCTGAGCCTGCTTTAAGGCTGGGAAGCTAATGTGAACTACAAAATGTCCTATGACAGAGATGCCTTGACCGCTGCTCCGGTCAGGTGCGAGCAGCCTCAGGAGCCGGCTCTTGGAAGAGCACCAGCGCACAGCCATGTACGCTGATGGGTGGACACGCCCTCCAAACCCGGGGACTGCTAGAGAAAGAATGAGATTTTAAAGCAGGGATATGAAGGACTCCATACACTGTTGGCTCTGTGGTCGGGGGCCACAGATTCTAGATGGACCCTTACCGGCAGGCCAACTTCTACAGTCCAGAATCCTCCCCTGGCCAGGACTGTGCTGGGAAAGTGAAGTGTCTGCTGTGGGTAGAGCGGCAGGTAGGACCCAAGCAGACACCCTTTGCACATGCCTGTGGTTTGGGGTGGGAGAGAGGACTCAGGGGCATGGGAGAAGAGGCACACCAGAAGAGAGAGAGAAGAGAGAAGAAAGATTCCCTGGGAGGCCGCCAAGGGTGAATCCTGAGCAACCACAGGGCAAGACAGCGGGACACGGTAGGGTGTTGAAGGCACTGCAGAACTGAGGTGTGGATCTGTGGCCCTCGACCCACGCCAGCCATCAGAGGAACCTGCCAGGACAAAGGTGCCCTCACTGGTCACTGGCTGGGTAGGGGAGGAGACCAGCGTTGGCTTTTGTCCCTTCCCAGCGTGGACCACACGGTGGAGTGTTCTGAACTGCAGAAGTCAGTCTGCGTTAACACCGACCTTCCCTCAATAGTCTAGGCTCTCCGGAGGAAGTCAGCGGCCAGAGGACCAGGGGCCAGGCACCCCCTGTGCCCCTGGACACGTGTCTCCCCTCTGACAGGCCCGTGGTGGAGCTGGGCCTACAGACCATCTCACAGCTCACTTCCCAGCGAGCAGGGGCCACCTCCTAACATGGTGGGTTCTGAGGAAGAAGGGCCATCTCCGAGTCCTCTAGACTAGCTCTCCCAGTAACCAGTGGGGACTGAGGGGCCCTGTACCCCCAGCTGAAAATTGGTTTATGTGTAGGCCCAGCTCTTGTGGCTCCTGGCTACAGATATCTGGGGTGGAGGCTTCCATGCTCAGGGAGCTACATGCAATTCGGGGTGGACTCACAGGCAAAGCTCATGGTGAAAGTGACCCGGCCGAGGAGCCACTTGCTTTCTGTCAGCCCTGGGTTTCCAGCTTGGCCTTGGGTTCAGCATGTTGCTTACCCGAGGGCCCTCAGTGCCTTCACCATTCACTCTCCTGAATACCAGACAAATTCATCAGTAAAAACTGACCCCAGACTAGGAAGGAGCGAGACGGGGCAGGAGACACCTATCCTGCATCCTCTGCCCAGGAAGGGCCCAGCCACTTACTGGTGGGACAGACATGATAGTGACATCTTCCCCTCCAAGCATTGTGCTTGCTCAGAGTTAACGCCCATCACCTCGGCCTGCTGTGGACCCGCATGGAGTCCACACAAAAAGCGTTGTCTGCTCTAGCCTTCTAGTCTTCCGTCTGAGGTTAGCACAGAATGGACAGTCACTCAAAACTGGATTCATTTCCATTAACTGTCAAACAACAAGCTGGGCATATTTCATGCTTGCCTAGAGTGCTAGAAGCCCTGGGTTTGAATCCCCGGCCAAATAAGAAGACAGGGCATGGTGAAATACACCTGTAATCCTGGCACTCTAGAAGATCAGAAGTTCAAGGTCATCCTCAATGTCAGTGAGTTTAAGGCCAGCCTGTCTACAAACAATAAGCGAATAAGATTTAAAGCAAGCCAACCCTGCCCCGTGGCTCTTGCTATGGACCTGAAGGAAGTCCATGCACATTTGCTGCGGCTTCCGGGGGAACTGACCTCTGGGTGGGACCGAGGGAAGGGGAGGAACCTAGGAGCCTGGGGCAGGTGGCAGGAGATGTTTCCCCATCACACCAGGTACCTTTCACCCTGCCTAACACCAAGATGCGTTCTCCTCCATTGAGGATCTCTTCCATCACACCGATCTCACAGAACCAGGAGCACACAAGTGGCTCACCCAAGGCCATTCGGCAGTGGCTTTCTGCTCCTGTACCCGGAGTCCCTGATGCCCAGCCTGGGTATTGAGAATGGCAGATTAAAGTGTCCCCTACCTCCACCAAATAAACTTCTTCCCACCCTGCAGATAATAATGTTCTGCTGGATCAAGAATCCTCTCTTTGATCATCTGCTGTGTGCTGATTGCTGGGCTCAGGGGGAGAAATAAGATAGTCTGTCTTTTACTTATTTGCTTTGTTTTGTTTTGTTTGAGGCAGGGGTTCACTGTATAGCCTTGGCTGGACTGTAACTCTCTGTGTAGCCCAGGCTGAGTGTGTGTGTGTGTGTGTGTGTGTGTGCATGTGTGCAGATCAGAAGAGGGCATCAGGGCTTCTGGAGCAGGAGTACCAAGCTACTCAGTGTGAGTGCTCAGAACAGAACTCAGCTCCTCTGCAAGAAGAGCAAGCGTCCCCAACCACTGAGCCCTCCCTTGAGCTCCAGGTGGCCCTTCTACAGTGATGCACAGCCTATTTGTTCTGGGAGTAGAGATGGACCCTGGGGGCCAGGGAGCCCTCCTCCCACTAAGTGCCTGTGAGTCCCTCTCTGCCCACTGCCTGCTTTGTATTTCTTTCTTCCACCAAAATACCTGACAATCCCGTGGCTCCCGGGGAGCACTTCCAGCCAAATGTCCCGACAGAGCTCTTAGGAAAACAGCAGTCCCTATCTCTTTAGACTACCACAGGGGGCTGGACTCCTGAGCAGCCTGTTGCTTAGACGAGTCAATGGGTGGGTCCATGAAATACAGGGTAAACTGAGTCCCCAAGTCGCCCTCAATTGGGAATGTGCAGCCATCTCACCTGGGTAAGCAGAGGAAGACAGGAACCAGGAAGGAGAAGGCAGAACTAGGCCCAGGCTCCAAGCCCAGGTGTCTCTTTTAGGTTCCTAGGACTGCTCTGACAAAGCGCCACTGACTGAAGGAAGGAGACACGCTTCCAGAGGCTGGGTCCAAGACCAGGGTCTCAGCGCGTCATCTCCTCCTGAGGCACCTCCTTGGCGTACTTTCTTGCCACATCTCCGTAGAGCCTTTCCTCTGCATGTGTGTGTTCAAACTGACCCCCGCCCCTTTGTTTAAAGTTGTTTTTATTTTGTTTCCTGTGTGTGAGTGTATTAGTTTCCTGTCCTGTTGCAGTGATAAAATGCCACTGGCAACTTAGAGAAGGAAGGGTGCCGTCCGGGCCTGCAGCTCTAGAGGATTACAGTCTGCAGAGCAGAGGTAGGAGGCGGCAGACCGCTGTGGCTGCAGCTGACCTCGAACTACAACCAGAAAGCAGAGGGAACTTTTGTGATGGGTTTGAGTCTTCGGAAACCCCAGGCGACATCCCCTCCCGTGAAGCCACACCTCTTACGGCTAACTAACTGGGGGACAGTATTCAAGTGCCCGAGACTAATGGGGACATCTTCAAGCCACCACAGCGGCCATTTGCTTGTGCGTGTGTCTGTGCACACGTGCGCATAGTGCCCAAGGAGGCCATAAGAGCCCATCGGATCCCCCGGAACTGAAGTTACAGACGCTTGTGAGTTGCCGTGTGGGTTCTGGGAACTGAACCGGTGACCTCTGTGAGAGCAGCAGGCGCTCTTAAGCGCTGAGCCGTCTCTCCAGCCTCACGGGTCGCTCATTACAGAGCACCAACCCACGCTGCTGTCACCCGTGAGCTCGCTCTGCACGCCCTCTAGACGGCGGTTCGCAACCTGTGGGCTGCGACCCCCTTCCGGCCAACCTTTATCTCCAAAAGTACTTAGGTCAGAGTTACGGTAGCAAAATCACAATGATGGCGTGGCAACCAGAATAATTGCGTGGTTGGGGGGGGAGGGTCACACCTCGGGACTGTATTAAAGGGTCGCAGCACCAGGAAGGTGGAGAAGCACCGCTCTAGACAAAGCCACTGAATAAGGCACATTCCAGGGGCTTGGGATTTGAACTTCTGCGTAGGAGCTGATGGGAAGTAATTCAACCTTGACCACTCCCCAACTCCAGGCTGCCGTGGACACTGGGGGGCAGAATGGCTGTAGTTTCAAATGAGCTAATTTTTAAGTATATAGGGAGCAAAAGTAAGGGGGAAACTAGCAAGTAGGAGATACTAAACACCATCAAATCGGCGCTTACATCCGGCAGGGGGGTCTGGGGACGTCCTGATGGAACAGTCATGCTGGGGTCCCTGGTTGGTAGCTTCGGCGATGAGCTTCCGGCGTTGTGTTCCCACTGTGGCCATTTTCGCGGGAAGAGCAACAGAAACTAGAGTTGGGAATAGTCTTTCCCTGCAGCTGAACTCATGGAAGCGAATGTTTCTCATCTCCTTCCTTCGCTGTTCGCTGTCTTCTCTCTCCCTGTTACAGAGTTAGGTAGGACAAGCGGTGCGGCTGAAGCCGGGACTATGGCCCCGTAGACCCAGCGAACATCTGCCCACTCTCAGGGTTGGGGTGCCGGAGGGCTCCCTGGCGAAGGGTTACCAGAAATAGCGAACAAAAATGCAAGAGAAGCTGTCCCTGGTGGCGCACTCCTGTAATTCCCGCTATCCCAGAAGTCAAGGTTTGGGAGGATCGTCCAGACCAGGAGTTTGAGGCCAGCCTAGTGAATAAGACTTGGGCAAAGTGTAAGACCTGGGGTCTCACAGCTCAGGAGTTCAAGATTGTGACCTTCCCAGAAACTCCCCCAGACCAAGACTCGTTGCAAAAGCAAGAGGTTTATTAACCATTGTGCAATGGGGTCACCCCTGCCGGTCAGCAAAGAGTGGCACCGGGAGACAAAGGCCTTTAGGTTTTTAAAAGAAAAATTGTGGGAGATTTGAAGTTCTAGTCTTGGCAATTTAGGATTGGATGAGGAAGCTATAAAGTAAGATAATTGGTTAGTCTTAGGTGTTCAAGCTTGGCCAGTCCTGCCAAGTGTGGATGCAGCTGCAATTGAAGGTGGGGGTGGTTAGCTCCTCCTTGAAGATTAGGGGCTGCAGACTTTTGGCTGGAGGTCAAAAGCTACTCAAAAGAAGTCTAGGTTCGTTGCTAAGAAACGCTATCTCAAAGACAAGGGTCTGGTCCTTCTTTTGCTTGCCCTTTTTTTATATCTGACCTCACAGATAGGGTCACATTCCTCCATTCTCTGGAAAGGTACTAAGAGGCTTTAGCTTAACCTGGACCTAAAACTCAAAACTATAGGCTTTAGAAGACATATAGGTTACAAAGTTAGCCTAACCCTTTCAAAAGCAAATAATCGGGGGCTGCTGCTCCCGCACAGAGCCCAGCTTTGGCACCCAGCACCCACACAGTGGCTCACAAAGTCTGTAACTCCAATCCCAGGGCCTCCATTGCCCTCCTCTGGTTTCCACAGGCACCAGGCACACATGTGGTGGACAGACATACATGCAGGTAAAACATCCATCCGTACACATAAAATAAAAACAAATAAACCTTACTTAACCTATTAAAAACCACACAGGTCAGCCAGGCGCAGTGACGCCCGCCTGTAACCTGGCACTCAGGGAGGCAGAGGCAGGTGGACCTCTGGGAGTTCGAGGCCAGCCTGGTCTACAAAGTGAGTCAGGGACAGCCGAGGCTACACAGAGAAACACTGTCTGGAGAAAAAACAAACAAACAAACAAACAAAAACAACTACACAGTTCATTAGAAATTCCATTTGGGCAGAGGGCGTAGGTCAGGGAGAAAGCCTGTGTGTCTAGCATGTGTGAGATCCTGAGTCCACTTTCTGTCATCAAAAACTAAAACCAAGAAAACACACACACACACACACACACACACACAAAGCACCACCCAGATGCCCAGTTACACTTAAGTCTCAGGATGACAGTAAATAATTTTAGATGAAAAATGATTTTATAACAAGTATGCCTGAAGTGCACCTCTACCCAAAACTGACCTATTCATCTGTGGAGACGTGACCGGGAAGAAACTCTGGTGAGGACTTCTGGCAGAGCTGAACACCAGGAAAAGATGTTGTCAAAGGACCAGCAGGTATTCCTGCGAGCCTGAGGCACTATAGTATGGATGGGCTTCTGTTGGTGTGTCTGTGTTAAAATGCAGATTCTGGGCCCTCTTGGAGGTTGGTGGTAAAAGGGGCATAGAAGTGACCACAGCTTTACAGCTCTGGGTAGGCAGACCCTGGCTTTGAGGCCCTGCGTGCTGAGGTGCTTGTCTGTAGTCTGGGGATTCTGTCCGGGCAGCAGTGAAGAGGCCGGCTTGTCTCAGACAGGACCAAGTAGGAGCCGCCTGTGAGTAATTTCCTCAGGGCCTGGGAACAGGCATCCCCACAAGGGAGGGCACAAGGGCAGAGCCCAACCTGTTTCCTCAAGGCTGTGGTGAAATCGAAGCGGGGAAAATAAAAAGGGTGTGATGTAAATTTGACATGACCAGGACCACTACCACCTCCTCCTCCTCCTCCTGCTTCTCCTTCCCCTCCTCCCCCTCCTCCCCCTCCTTTCTCTCCTCCCCACCTCTTTCTCCTCCGTTTTTTGGTTGTTGTTTTGAAATGGGGTCTTATCATGTTAGCTCTGGCTGTCCTGGAACTCACTGTGTAGACTAGACTGGTTTGGAACTCTCTTGCTTCCGCCTCTCCAGGGCTGTGGCGCCATGCTAGGTTTACGACCCTCTAGCCTGACCTGGGTGGGAATTGTCGTGGAGTGGTGCTGCCTGCCCTGGTTCTTCTCTCAAGCTGGTGTTTGAACTCGGTTTCACTCATGCCGAATGAGCACTCTACCGTCAAGCTGAAGCCGTCCTGTCGGCTTGGCACCCTTTCAGATCACTCAGGCCTGTCTCTTGCACTAAGCTGAAAACACACAACCAGATCAAGTTAAAACCAACACCAGCCTGAGGAGGATCCTCGGTCCTTCCCTCCCAGGGATTCCCTCCTTCTCAGGGGCTTGGGAATTCCTGAGCTCAGAGGTCCACTCCCTCCCACGCTGACCTCAGCTGTGCCCAAGGATCCCTCCCTGTTCTCCAGCTGCTGGGATGGGGGATCTGCCCAGGTCAATACCCAGAGGGCAGTGTGGTATCAGGAAGCAGGCTTTTCCCAAACAGCCCAGCCTGGGCCACAGGCAACCCCCGCCCCCCTAATGGTTTTCACCTCCCTGGGAGAGGCTGTTCTTTCCCTCCTGGAGGCTCTCAAAACACAAGGGAGCCCTTCACCTTTCCATCCTTCCTGCCCACCCCACAGCTTGGCTTGGAAACACACAGAGGCATGACTATCCTCAGGGCTGGGGGAAGGGGCTACCGCTCTCACTTAAGCTCCGGTCTCTAGGCAGGTAACCCTGTGGCAGTCTGGCTCACTGACTAGCGTCAAAGGAGATGCCTGGGTCAGGAAAATGGTGTTTGCCTGATGATCAGCTGTACAAAGCCAGGGGGCACTCCAGGCCTACCCTGGGGCCTGCCATAGCGCTTTCCGACCTAGGCCAGCCTGGCATTGCCACATCCTGTTTCCTGTCCCACTCAGCCTCACTAATTGCGTCTCACTTCCCTCCTACTTGGGCTCGAGGAGTGCTGCCAAGTAGCCAGCTTACCCAGGGCCGGCTGGCTGGCGTGGTGCCAGGGTGTATGCTGGTCTGTGCCTTCTGGAATTCCCTTGTTGAGATGACACCTGAGCTGACCCTGGTTGGTGCCTCTTCTGGGTTCACCCCCCACGTCCAAGAAGCTGACCCACTTCCCTCTTTCCTGTACTGTACTGAACACTAGGAGCCTTCGCCCAGGGAACGGGAGCCCATCTGGGCCCCTTCCGCTGACACTTTGGGCTTTTCCTGTCAGAGTAAGAGCAATAGGAGGGAAATTTCCCGCCAACCTAGGGTCCTCGGAGAGTGTCAGAGTGGGGTCAGTCAGTTGGACCCAGGGTTCCAAGTCCCCCTGGGGCTGCTGCAGGAGAATGGGGTTAGGACAGGTCTGGAAAGGGCTTCACAGAGGCCAGGCTCTCAGGCCCCACTCCACTCGTGCCATCCTGACTCACCACATAGCGGCGCTGTGACAGAGCTTCTGCGCCTGTAGGCAGTCGAACATCCTAACTCCTGGGGTCTGGTCATGGCAACTCTTAGCTCCTGCCCCCTTGTCCCCACTCACTCAGCTGAGGTCCGAGGGTCCACAGTGGCCTGGGTGCTGGGCTGTTCCTTTGCACGGTCCTCCAAGCAGTGAGGCCTGAAGGAGGGACATGGCATCAACCTTATGCATCGGGATCCTCGATGTGTGATGTGTGTTCTTTAGGGCAGGGCTTAAACTTTTCTACTCACCGCCCCTTGCATGCGACCCTCTCCTTATAGAAACAAAAAAAAATATGCAATAAGTCATTTACAGGTAATGACTCACAAAGAACTTTTAAAAGCAATTTTAAGTATACATGTAACTTTACCAGTTATGTTGTAATAAGATATAAAATGTGTTGGGCTATACATTATTTGTTATTAGCCCTATGATTATCACGGCGGTATTATCTAACCCGATATCACAAATAATAAGACACAGACACCTGTTAGATTTATAATTGCCTTATTTATCTTGGGCCGGGCAGATATTCTCCTTACACTGTCTCAATATCCTCACCATCCATCTCCCAGCCCCCACCCAATGCCATTCGCCTTAATCTTCCTCATCTGGTCTACCTTCCTTACATAATTCCATGGTACTTGCTTTTACTCTTCATCTGGGCCTTTCCATGCCATTATTGGAGTCCTTTCTCCTCGCCCACGTGGTTTTTTTCTCCACACTAACCCATCGTGGCATCCTTCTTCCTCTTCTCTTTCCATCCATCTGTCTCTCCCATGAATCTCGTGATTCTTCTGTCTTTAAAAGCCCAGGAAGCTTAGCCATGCCTACCCCATTCTGCCCTTTCTCCATTGTGAAAATGGCAACTTGTGTTTGTCCATTTTTCCCAATGGATGCTTGGGCTGGTTTTGTGTGTCTCGTGAAAAAAGTTCCCGATAAGTGTATGATAAAAGCAGGTTCATATGTACTGATGGAAAAAAGGAAACCATTAGTGGTCTTTGGAATTTGTTGGTTTTTTTTAATTTAATTTAATTTTTTTATTATTAGTTACATTTTATTAACTCTGTATCCCAGCTGTATCCTGCTCCCTTATTCCCTCCCAATCCCTCCCTCCCTGCCCCTTTCCAAGTCCACTGATTGGAGAGGACCTCCTCCCCTTTCATCTGACCCTGTTTTATCAGGTATCTTCAGGACTGGCTGCAAAGTCCTCCTCTGTGGCCTAGCAGGGCTTCTCCTCCCTTGGGGGGTAGGGAGGTCAAAGAGCCTGCCATTGAGTTCCTGTCAGAAATAGTCCCTGTTCCCCTTACTATGGGAAACCAATTGGTTACTGAGCTACCACAGGCTTCATCCAAGCAAAGGTTCTAGGTTATATCTATACATGGTCCTTGGTGGAGTGTCAGTCTCAGAAAAGACTGTGTGCCCAGATATATTTGGTCCTTGTGGAGCTCCTATCCTTTCCACGTCATACTAACTCCCCGAAGGTTCGGTTATGAGTCTTAGTATCTGTTTTGAAACACTGCTAGGTAGAGTCTTTCAGATGCCTTCTACGGTAGACTCCTGTCATACGTCCAATGCACATCCCATTTGTCTTTCTAAGTGAGGACTGAATTTGCAGGCAAATGGTGGGATCTAGAAAAGATCATTCTGAGTGAAGTATCCCAGAAGGAGAAAGACAAACATGGTATATACTCGCTTATATAGACCTACAAGATATGGTAAACATAATGAAATCTATACACCTGAAGAAGATAAACAAGAAAGCAGACACAGGGTAAGATGGTCTTTGGAATTTGAACAGGCTAACACCCCCCCTCCGCCCCCGTTATCACTCCAAGGGCTAACCTACTGTCCCGTGGCCCTGGATCTGGTGGGAAGAACTGTCCCACCTGGATGTCCTGTGTGCTCACTGTTAGCACTCACCATCACCCTTTAACATCAGTTCACATACATGCCTCTGTCGCCAGGTCTTGTGATCGCCACAAGGGTGGTCCCTGTCCCTGAAAACTCTGGTTCTATCATGACAAAACCCCCAGTGGACCACAGTGAACCCAGCCCTACCGCCTGGGAGCCAGAGAAGGTCTATGCCCAGACTGGGGTTCCCAGAGAATTCTTCATAGAGACCCAGAAGTGGACACAGACAGTCTATACTGGCAGCCTGAGTCCTGGGCCAGTTAGGGACAGTGTCTCTTGGAACCCCAGTGTGGCCGGGTCACAGTTCTCATTTCTGGTGAGAATAGCTCTCAGAAACTCTCCTCTGCTTCCTTTCTTGGTATCCTGCTTTGTCTTCTGTTCTCCCAAAACCACCCACATCATCTGGAGGCAAAAAGGGAGGGGCCTGGGGATTCCTGACAGCTATCATTCCTAGGGAAAAAAAAATTAACTTAAAGTTTCACTCATCCTAACAGAGGAGTCTCAAGCATGAGTCTCCAGACGATAGCCAAGTTTACCAGGCATCCTGTTATGTCCAGTTCGTGAGACCCCCAAAGACCACCAGGAATTGACTCCTCTGCAAACACATGAAGTTTATTACAGAGTTGAAAGCTCTCTGTAGAAACAGAGAGTTAGAGGCCCTGAGGTCAGGGGAACAGAGTTTTTAAACGGCAAAATTGAAAGCAGGGAATTTCCAAGCCTTTTCCAAGCCTTGATCTATTTTAGGCATCAAGGCTGTAATGGTCCTAGCCCAACCATCTGGAGGGTGTCTGCTCTTGTTAGGGAGGGGGAACAATTAGCACATTTTGTGGTTTTTTTTTTTTTTCTTAGTAGCAGGGCTATGTGACCTTGGTCACCAGCTAGGGGCTATCTGGGTGGGAGACTGCTGGCCATCTGGTCTGGTTGCCAAGCAACAATATCTTTCAAGGCCCTCAAGGCTGGGCAGGCAGGTCTGTCTTAATTTGTCTGCTTCTTTGTCTAAACTTGTACCCAGGACCACAGTCATGTTGCTCCAGGAATTAAGTTTCGAATTTTGGACCTCTCAGTCCCAACCCTTGGGAGGTAGAGGCAGGAAGACCATGAGATGGAGGCAAGCTAAGGTTACATAGTGAGACCTTATTTTTAAAAGACCCAAACTAGGGCTGGAGAGATAGCTCAAAGGTTAAGAGCACTGGTTGCTCTTCCAGAGGTCATGAGTTCAATTCTCAGCAACCACATGGTGGCTCACAACCATCTATAATGAGATCTGGTGCCCTCTTCTGGCATGCAGGTGTACATGCAGACAGAACATTGTATAAATAATAATAATAATAATAATAATAATAATAATAATAATAATGACTAGCACAAATTAAAGATGACCAGCTTCAGATGTCCCTAATAGGGGGAGGAGCTACAGGGGACTTCAAATGGCTGCCACCTCACATCGAGAGATTCATATCTGTACTGTCAACACAACCACATTTTCTATTTTTTTTTTTCAGATAGGGTTTTACTGTGTAGCCTTAGCTGTCCTAGAACTAACTCTGTAGACTAGGCTGGTCTTAGACGCAGGCCTCTACCTCCTGAGTGCTGGGATTACAAGTGTACACCACTGCACCCCAGCTTTTATTTATCTGTTTGTTTATTTGTTTATTTATTTATTTAATGTATATGAGTGTTCTATCTGCATGTACACTTGAAGAAGGCATCAGATCCCAGTATAGACCTTTGTGAGTCAGCATGTTGCCAAGAATTGAACCCAGGACCTCTGGAAGAGCAGACAGTGCTCTCAACTGCTGAGCCATCTCTCCAGCCCCAACAACCACATTCTTATGAAGAAAGAACAGCAAGTCACTCAGAGGTACCTTATTGTACAATCTAGACTAGAATCTGAACTTGTTAATTTATTATATCCTTCGAGCATCACTCTAGGGCTATGGATTAAACAGGAACAAAACAGACACCAGGTGCTATGGCTCCTACCCTGACAGGCTGAACAACATACAAGAGATACTGTGTATATCTGTCTGTCTGTGAATCCTGGCTGTCTTCCTGCCTGGTGAAAAGTGCCATAAGGAACAGAAGAAAAAAAAAGTACTTGTACTGAATTGAAATTCTTCAAAGATTTTATTGGTTTTGCTTCTTATTGTTTTTGTTGTTTAAGACAGGATTTCTCTGTGTTGCCTTGGCTGTCCTGGACTCGCTTTGTAGACAAGGCTGTCCTCAAACTCACAGAGATCTGCCTACCTCTGCCTCCTGGAGTGTGGGGATTACAGGTGTGTGCTACCACACCCAGCTGATTTTATTTTATTTTAATGTCTGTGCTTTGGTACATGCACTTTGAGTGTAGGCACCCTTGGAGGCCAGAAGAGGGCATCGGATCTCTCTGGAGCTGGAGTTGCATGTGGTTGTTAAACATGTGATGTGGGTTCCCTGCAAGAACAATGACTTATCCCTGTTCTATTGCTGGAAGACACACCATAGCCAAAGCAAATCTTATAAAAGAAAGTATTTAATTGGAGACTTGCTTAAAGTTTCAGAGGTTTAGTCCATTATCATCATGGTGGGGAAGAGGCGGCATGAAGGCAAGCATGGTACTGGAGCAGTAGCTGAAAGCTACATTCTGATCCACAGGCCAGGAGAGAGAACAGGGCCTAGCATCTGTTTTTAGAAACCTCAAGGCCCAGCCCAGTGGCACACTTCCTCTAACAAAGCCACACCTGCTCCAGCAAGCCACACCTAATCCTTCTCAGATAGAGCTACTGAATCTGAGGAGTCAAGACATCCTTCTCAAACACATGAGCCTATAGGGGCCGTTCTTACTCAAACCACCACAAACAGCATGTGTTTGGGCCACCTCTTCAGCCTGAAATATAATTCTTAACAGACAGTCAAGGGAGTATCACCTGAGGAAGAGAGGGACCGGAAAGGTGATTGGGAAGTAGTTCACTAGAGAAAGCAGCGTGGGTGAAGGTCCTCAGGCAGAAGACAGCCACAAGGACGCTATAGTGCTTAGCACTAGGTGAGAAGGGAGGGCATCGTCAGAGGGTGGGCAGACACTGGAGGGCGAGGGCTGTACTGTGAAAGGTGAGAAGCCGCAGGAGGGTTTCAAGCAGACAAGGGACCTTACTTAGGATTTAAAAAGAGAACATCTGTCTTTGGCTGCACGGAAGGCAGCCTCCAGGGTGGAGGCAGGAGCAGAGGACTAGGAGGCTGGGATAGTGACCCAACCGGACTGGATTAAGAAACACCCAGATTTGCAAAGCGCCCCTCTGGGTGTGTCTGAGAGACATCACCAGAGATGATTAGATCCTGAGGGCCCTGGCCTAATCAGGAAACTAATCTTTTGGTTCACAGTTTGGTAGCCTTACCGGGAAGAATAAGAGGCAGGAGCGGGGGGCCCAGCTGGAGGAAGTGGGTCGTTGGGTGTGTGTTCTGGAGGCCATATCTTGTGTCAGCCTCTTCCTGTACGTCCTCTTTCTCTGTTTCCTCCGTGAGTTGCTCCATCATGGTCCACCATGCCTCCCTGCCATGACAGAATGAAACGTAAAAAAAAAAAAAAGTGAGCCAACACTACTCCTTCCTCCCTTGTTTCTCATACAGGGATAAGAAAGGGTAATAGGGCGGCTGTGGCAGTGCGCCAGGAAAGGAGCTGAAGCTTGCTGCTGAGGGCCACGGCAGACAGCATGAGAGGCAGCACCGCCTCCGGGAGGCACACGTTTGGCTGATGTGCTACCTTGAGGATGCCAAGGGCATAGAGGACCTGTTCCCACCTTGTCCTGACCTTAGCTGCGCAGATCCCAACTTTAAATCCCCACAGACCCCCAAGGTCTGTGTCCACCCTCTAACCGCATCAGCGGCCAGTTGCTCCGCTGGGTTCTGGAACAGAGGTCACTCCGCTGGCCTCAGACTCTGAAGAGAGGGTTGCACGTTGTCTAGGTCCTTGCCTACACAAGTTCAAGGTCCTCCATCTCGCCTCCCATTTCCCAAGCTAGGTGACAGCCAGCTTTGTTAAGGGGGAAGCAGGCTGAGCCTCGGCCTCCTGATAGGAGCTGCAGGTCCCACAGGGCTACTACCCATAGCTGTGGGGACAGAGTGAGGGCCACACAGGTCTCTGCAAGCTTCTCCTTGTCATGAGAAAGCCAGCCACCACAGGAAAATAAACTACTGCTCGTGCATACATTTCTTACTTTACCGCATAGCATGTGACACTGGGGCCATTCTGCTGGGACACCCTGCTGCCTCTGGCCTGTGCTCAGACCCAGCTCTCTGGGCCTTTCTTCTCTGCTGTGTGGATATCCGGCCTGACCTCCATAGTCATGTCTTGTGCACTGGCTTCTGCCATCACTCTGCCTTGCCTGCCCCTAGCACGTTTCACTCTGAGACCACAGCCAGCCCTTGAGCTTTGACATGCTCAAGGGAGGCAAACTGTGAGGAGAATGCAGACAGAGGCCTGGTTCTGCCGTGGGAACCAGCTCAGCCTGACAGCTCCTACCTTGCGGTTAGGAAGAGCACTGCCACTGCAGGGTTTGCAGTGGTGGGGTCCTGGCAGGGTCACCTAGCTCTTCAGACCCCGTCCCCACTCCTGCCTCAGCCCCCAGGAGACGTGGGTGCCTGAGGGAGCACATGTATATACCCAGTCTCCCATGCTTTCCTGCAGGTTCTGGGAGGGAAGGATGGAAGCTGGTCCCCACTATGAGCCTAGCAGGTGTGGAGTTTGGGGCTAGAAGCAGGTGGCCTTTGAGTCGGTTACCTTTCTGCTTAAGGAGCTTCCCTGCAGGATGGAATGTTTCTACCTCAGAGGAAACTTTACAGCAGCTCACAGCAGAGCCCCAGGTACCATAGAGGACATCCACACAGAGAGGTAGGGGACTTTGTCAGAGTGGACAGCTGGCCTCCTGGGATCACCAATAACCCTGGCTTGAGAGGGCTGCCTGTCTCCCCCCTTAGCTCTGATACCTTTTCTTCCCAGTGTGGATCGTGCTGAGGACAATGGGATTGAGTATCCTAAGACCTCAGGGCAGCAGCCTGGAAGAAGGGCAAGGTTCTGAGGGAGGGTGTCAGCAAGTCAGACCCTGAGGGTCAGCAGGGTAAAAAACCTACATACTGTTAAGTTGCAGGGCCCTACGTCCTGTTAGGTCATAGCCAGTGTTTTGGACAGAATACCAGAGCAGGAGGCTTTGGGATGCCCACCGTGGGGGGAAATCCCCAGGTTGGGTTTACACTGGGAGACTCATGGCCACTGTATGATGGCCACCTCACAAAGGTCCTTCAGGCTGAGCCTTGTCACAGCCTAAACATTCTCGTTTGAGCAAGAAGTGAAGAAGCCCAGAGCTGTGTGTCTCCATTAAACCCGAGTTGCTCAAACACTTTGTGAACTCCATCATGTTCCCACAGGGTCCAGCTATGCTAGGAGTAGGGTCATCATTCTATGATGTTTCGGATGCTGATTGTTCTGGGGCTCAGAATGGTTGCATTAGAGGAAGAGGGTGGTGCTGACCATTTGTGACCATCCCTGCTTCACCGAGTCCTGTGATAAACTCTGAATCAGCTGCTAATTTGGGTTTGAGATCCCAGGGAAGCAACGATTCGAGGGAGGGACGGGCTTGGAGCCAGCCTCAAGCAGGTGCAGTAGGATGAAGGGGGAGGCGACGTTGGGATGGAAAGGGCAAAGGGGGAGGAAGAGAGTGCTTGCTCTCTAGCGCCGCCACGGTTGTAGGTTGTAGCCCCTTGACCTTCATTCTGGGCCCTTTCTTCAGGAGCTTCTTCTAGGAATAGCAACCACGGCCCTTCCTGTTCTTCTCCGGGGTCCCGGGCTTCGGGTGAGAATACAGACCCGCCATAACTCACTGTTCTGTACCCCTTCTGGGCCCATTTCATTCTACCGCTGGACTATGGCTAAACTCTAGTGACATCTGGCACGGGGAGAAGGCTCCGGAATGAATGGGCATCAGTGGGCCAAAGAGCCCCTGCTTTTCCTGCTCCAGCACCCAGCAGAGCGGGAGCACAGGCCCTGTTCCTTTAGTCTCTCCGCGGTGATCTCTTACGCGGCGTTCTGCCTGGGAAGGGGAGTTTCCTCAGACGCTCCAGCAGGGTGCGCTCCTTCCAGGAACACAAGGCCCGCGTCTATCCAAACCAGAATCAGGCCGGCCAGAGACGCAGCAAAGGCGCGTGCTGCCTGCCGACCTGAGTTTGGCTCAGTAGGACCCATATAGTGGAGGAAGAGGACTGACTCCTGCAAGTTGTCCTTTGGTCTCCATTCGCGGGTGTGGCCAGCGTCCCACCTTTACCCCGACAGGAGATAAGCGAATACAATAAAACAGTAATCTGGGAAGGTGGACCCAAGGCTCTTCGGGCAGGGCTGGGACATGTTCCCCAGCGCTGGCGCCCAGGAATTTCCTCTTGCACCAAGTTCAGGAATGAGGATTCTCTGTGGATATAGTCACTTCCCCCAAAACACCGTGTTCATCCATTAGTACAAACTGTAGGGGTAAGGCTGGCCTTTATATTTATTGTCACCGGCGCAATTCAGTGACATGGCTGGCCTGTCCCTACCCCCTGGGAACTGCTGGCATTGTCCTGAGGCTTTCTCCTTTCTCTGTCTCTGTCTCTCTCTCTCCCTGGGTTAGTCCTTTAGAAGAGTGTGGGTGTAGATTTTTAATAGCCCAGAACTCTAATTAAGATCAAAGCGACTGTGAAGCTCATCATGGGGACCCTGCGGCCTGAGAAGGGCTTGTCGAGGCAGCCTTTGCCAGCTCTGTGGCGCCAGTTTGCACCAGGCTCCCCAGCTTTCTCATCGCCCACACCGCACCACGGCACCCTGGGGAGGCGCCATGCCAGGGAATTTAGATAGTGGTGCGCAATCTTTAAATACAGATCTTCAGACATGATCTTTCTCTTCCCCTCACCCTAGTCATCTTCACTTGCGGAGCCCAGGGACAGGATCTGGGCTTCTCGGGAGTTGTAGGGAGGAGTGTGGACCCTACCTGGGTGCTCAGGACACTTCTGAGGTGACCATCACAGGGCTGTAGCTCTGAGGCTCTATTGCAGTACACTCCCAGGATTTCTGTCTGCAGTCTCCATATCCCTACTAGAAACTCTGTGTGTGTGTGTGTGTGTGTGTGTGTGTGTGTGTGTGTGTGTGTGTGTGTGTGTGTGGCTTGGTACTTCAGATGGCAACTCCCATTTCTCCCAGACTGCTGGGCAGATTTTCGAAACCAAGCAGTCTGTAGATGCAGACAAGGGGCTTGGGAGCATGTGCAAGAGTCAGGGCTCCCTACTTGCTGACTGCCCTGAGACCCAGAGAAGGGGCAGACAGAGCACCAACCACATCATTTCTGTGTCTTTCCCCTTTCACCCACCCAGTATAACCGACTCTATGGTGACAAAGAGTCTATTCTAAAGAGACTATTAAAACAATGGACCCCGAAGATAGGAGAGTTTTCTCGGGGATCTCATGCTGGGAGAAGGAAAAGTCACCAGCCAAAGTGACCACCTTACATGACCATTTATGCAATGATGAGTCAGTGGTGGGCAGGACACACCTTACCAGACTGCTTAGCTCTTGCCTTCTACTTAACCTTACTCTCACTCAGGGCAGGACCCCAAGATGGGCTTGGGAGAGGAGATCACCCGATCTTTGCCCTTCTTCCTAACTTGGCCACATTGAATACATCTTTTTTTTTCTACTTTTTAGTATTAATCTGCCTCTTTTAATCGGCTTGCTGAGTGAGAATGGGCAGCTGAACCTGGTTTGTTGGCACACAGGCTGTGATCCCAAATTCGGTGACATGGCTGAACACTGCTGTTCTTCAGTCATAGAAATCTATAGAAATCTGCTGGGAGGAACTGCTCATCTTTTTTTTGTTTTTTGTTTTCTTTCTTTCTTTCTTTCTTTCTTTCTTTCTTTCTTTCTTTCTTCCCTTCCTTCCTTCTTTTTTTTTTTCCAGACAAGGTTTCTCTGTGTAGCCTTGGCTGTCCTGGACTCACTTTATAGACCAGGCTGTCCTCGAATTAACAGAGATTCCCCCTTGCCTCTGCCTCCAGAGTGCAGGGATTAAAGACCTGCGCCACCACTGAGAGACTAAAGAATTAACATTTAGATCTTTGGGGTATTGGTTTAAAGCACAAACCTGAATGAAGGCCAGCCAGGTGGAGACTTGTCCAGCCACCTGCCAGGAGGAAGCCTTACCACATTCTTTTCCTGCCTGCTAGAGATACAGTTGCTAGGAAACCCTCCCAGATGGCCAGGCCAGAACCATGTATGGTCTTGGCACCTAAAGTAAACCAATCATTTCAAAAGGCAATTTCCCTTACCCAATCATGTAACGCCAAGGTGTGGAACCCTCCACTTTCGGGTTTTCCCTTTAAAAACCAGTTCCCCTAGACTGCACTGCTGCACTAGGAGGTTGCTGCCATCCGGGCTCAAGCTTGTAGTAAATAACCCTCATGTATTTGCAACGGAGTGGATTCCTGGTGGTCTCTGGGGGTCTCAGGAACTGGGCATAACACCACGAGGGCATCCAGCTTGGAGCTGCTTATCTTTAAGAGTAAGGCAAACTGGAGTTGGGGACATAGCTGAGTTAGTGGAGTGCTTACCTAGAATCACAGAGCCCTGTCTTCATTCAGGTCCTCAGCCAGAATCAACTGGGTGTGATAGATCGTATCTCTGGTCTCAGTCCTCTGAGGTAGAGGCAGGAGGATCAGAAGTTCAAGGTCATTCTAAATCAGCCTGGATTATAGGAGACCCTGTGGAGGCTGTCAAGTGTCAGTCTTTTCTGTTGTTGTTTGTATTTTTGTTTGTATTTTCTTTATTTGTTGTTGTTGTTGTTTTTGAGACTGAGTTTCAAGTCGTAGGCAGGTTGGCCTCAAACTCAATAATCCTCTCCCAGAGGCCTCTCAAGTGCTGGCCTCAGGCCTGGCTAATCAAATTACATTCTTGCACACACTCTCTGTTCCATTTTAAGGACAGAGTTATGTTTGGAGGAAATGGCTTCACCAGTCCTATGGGGAATGAAAGGCACTCCTCTCTACCTGCCTTCTATCTGCCCATCACTTAACACATCAGGCCCTGTAAAACAGCTTCCTGATGCTCCTATTACAACACAAACCAAACCGCAGAGGTTACGCTTCTCTGTTTCTTCTCTCGTGAACCACCAAGCAGGGTCAAGCCCTGCCCACTTCCTGCTCCCCTCTGGGGCAGCAACCGCCACTTGCTTCAGGATGTGAGGTCAAAGTCAAATCCAAACAATAGTGAGGCCACACCCCAGACCTTCTAACCTGCCAGAGTGGGTCCTGGGCATTACTGGGAATCGCTGGAAGGGCAGCCCAGCTAGTTTCACACCTTCTAGACCAGAGGTCCTCAGTCTTCCTGACCCTGGGATCCTTTAATACAGTTTCTCATGTTATGGTGACAGCTCCCCCCAACCATACTATTATTTTTGTTGCTACTTCATAACTGTAATTTTGCAACTGTGATAAATTGTCTTTTTTTAAAGATTTATTTATTATTTATACAATATTCTGCCTGCATATTAGATCTTACTATAGATGGTTATGAGCCACCATGTGGTTGCTGGGAATTGAACTCAGGACCTTTGGAAGAACAGCGAGTGTTCTTAACCTCTGAGCCATTTCTCCAGCCTTAAATCCTTCTCTTAGTGAGATTAAGAGCTCCAAGAGGGAAACCCAATTTCCCCAGAATCACACAGTCACACACACACACACACACACACACACTCACACACTCACATACACATACTCACATATACATAAGAAAACAAATCTGAAAACAAAATTAAATGAAACAAAAGAGTTTAAGAATAGACTCAAGGGCTGGAGAGATGGCTCAGTGGTTAAGAGTGCTGTCTCCTCCCCCAGAGGTCCTGAGTTCAATTCCCAGCAACCACATGATGGTTCACAACCATCTATACTGGAATCTGATACCCTCTTATGGCATGCAGGTGTACATTTGGATAGAGCACTCATCTACATAATAAATAAATAAATCTTTAAAAAATTTTTTAAAGTTAAAAAAAAAAAGAATGGACTCAAATGAAGCTCAGGGACAATTTTGAGCTTAAAAGTGAAACATTCTGGGAAGTTCAGCTGTAAATCCCAGCAGCTTCCCAGAGGAGGAGAATGGAGGCAGGAAGGAAACACACACTGGACTGGTGTGCCTGAGAGGGGTTTCAGAGAAAGAAGCACAAAGTATCAGAGAAGCCTAAAGTCTTGGGAAAGCGTGCTTAGGAAAGAGGTAGACGAAAAGGAAAAATTTTCCGAATAATACAGAGAAGGGGGCAAAGTTTTGAGGTCACAGGCGGCATTCTGTGAAGGACTGCACCGGGAAGGGGTGGGAATCCCGTACAACATTACAGGGAGGAAAAGTATGACATCTCATTAAAGGGATAATGATTCCGCCCACTGTTTAGCGTGGCTCAAGGTGAGCTCATCTTCCAAGAGTTGCCTAGGTTACCGCTTGGGGACACTAAGGCCATTTTTGATGAGAACCGTGAGTGTCCAGCCATGTGGGCAGATATTCCATGAAGGGCCTGAAGCAGGGCAGAGATTCTGGCATCCCTCCCTTCCTGTTGTGTCTGTCCCCTTTGCCACCTTCACCTTGGGGTCAGCCTTCTCCTCAGCTCTGCACAGGGGTGGATCAATCATTTAAGAAACGCTTGCATTGCTGAAACCTCAGACGCGTGGTCTTCTGGCCCAGGGTCTGTGGGCTCCTATTGTTGGCACGTTCACGGTGGCCCTGGGAGTTGCCGCTTCCGATAAGTTTGGTGTGGCTGAACAGAGAAAGAAGGCAGCCGCAGGTTTCTACAGAAATTATGATTCCATGAAAGACTTTGAGGAGACGAGGAAGGCTGGTGTCTTTCAGAGTGCGAAGTGATTTCAGAATGCAAAGAATTCTTTGGACTGCGCTCCCTAGAAGTTCCTGGCTGACCTGTGTTCCTGAACTGTGAAACATGATTATGTGGGCCAAGGAGTAGCTTCTCTCAGCAAGTAATTGTATGGACAGTTAAGAAAAGAAAAGAAAAAAGAAAAGGAAAGATAAAAGAAAAGAAAAAAAAAGGAAAGGAAAAGAAAAAAGAAAAGAAAAGAAAAAAGAAAAGAAAAGGAAAGGAAAAGAAAAGAAAAGAAAAGAAAAGAAAAGAAAAGAAAAGAAAAGAAAGAAGATAAAAGAAAAGAAAAAAGCTTGCTTGCTGGGAAGTGGTGGCACACGCCTGTAATCCCAACACTCGGGAGAGAGAAAATAATACCCAGTCGAACCTCAGCGTATGTGTGTTTAGGGTGAAATAATTCTGGGAAGAAAATGCATCATATCATCCCGTTGAAGGAAACATTGTTCGCCTGTGACTTTTGCATGCCTGAAGGTGAATTCACCCTCCTAAGGGCGGGGGTGGGGGAGTGTGTGTGAGTGGTCCAGCCCAACTGGAATGTGAACTTTCTCTCCCAGCATTCTGGTCTGTGGGCAGGAGGGGGCTTTTCCTTGACGGGCCCTTACTGCTGCTTTAACGCTGATGGGCCTCCTTCTTTGTTCTGCTGGCTTTCTTTGCAGATAGAACCTTGTCCGGAGACACTGGCCCTTTTAAACAGTGAGTTAAGTAAACTGGACTTGGTGCCGACCTTAGCACCTATTTGTCTGCCAGATGGGGCCGTTGCGTGGCCTCCAGCCCCACGCTGGTAGCCAGTGCGGGGTTGGCTTGACTTCCCCTTGCTTCACCGCACCCAACAGTTACACCGAAGCACAAAGAACCCTTCATCCCTGTACCTCTTGGGGAAACTGGGGGTGCAGGCTTCACGCACCCCGTGCTCAGAGACTCTGTCTCTCAGCCTCAGGGAAGGCCATGGCCGTGCAGGGGCGGCACCACATGGGGGCATTCCCAACAAGCTGACTTTGTCTCCACAGCAGCCACCCTTCACGACAATTTCCTCCTCTGTGCTTTTGTCCTTTCTCCCCATCTCTGACCCACCCTGCGGTCATTGTTGGATCCATTCAACTAATCTCTCTGTCTCTGTCTCTCTGTCTTTCCCTCCCTCTGTCATTCCAGGGTCTCACTATGAAGCCTTGACTCATCTGGGCTTTACTGTGTGGATCGTGTTGGTCTCAGACCTCTGGCAGTCTTCCTGCCTCAGCCAATGAGAGCTGGGATTACTAGGCCGCTGCGCCTGCACCTAGTTCTCAACAAATCTTTCCTGGTTGGCCACGGCAAGGAAAGAACTACATGAACTGAGGAACTTGCCACAGGATGTGACAATCCAAGTCCTCCCTAGACAGATGTCCTTGCACTGGTCACTAGATGCCAGCTGTGTAGGCATTACCCGGAACTCCGCGTTGCATTGTGTTGGGTCGGGGCCCCGCCCCCGAAGGTTAAGGAAGGGTCTCCTGGTCCTGCTCCACGGCCAGCGACCAAGCTGTCTGTTGTTTCCCTTTTCCTTCCTATTTAGGAACTTGAAACAGAAAAGAAAAAAAGACGTTTATTCTCTCTGAGCCTTTTCAGGTGCACAATGAACGGAAGCGCCCCGCCGCTCCGGACTTTCAGTTTCAGCTGCTCCCAGGCAGCAGGCAAGAAGGCCTGAGCTAGGCCTCTGCAGCTGGCTAGGCAGACTTCCGCTCCCCAGGCACATCCCCCAGCTCCTGGGAAGGGCGCTCGCTTCATCTTCTCCATAGGTAGACTGAGCCTTGCTCTTTCTTTAAGGCAGTCTAAGCTGGTTGACGCATAGCCTGGAGGGGTCCCTGAGGTTGCTGCTAGTGACAATATGACAGAGCTTCCAAGCACTGAGCCTTCAAAAAACAAACAAACAAACAAACAAACAAAAAAACCGGACTCAGTTCTTAACCACAGGCCATGCAAATTGTCGTGAAACATCGAGCTTATAGCCGGTAGGCAGAGAAAGCACATTTATGTCAACATGGCCGAGGTGGCGGTGGACACTCGGGAGCTACACCATGCCCGTCTCTCATGCCCTCTAGAGTCTGGTGTCTACAGTCCTTCGTAGCGCAGCCTCAGAGGATACTGACCTGTGTATGGATAATAATAAATAGGTCAGGTACAACTCTGATCTTCTACCACATGAACCTAAGAGCGGGGTAAGGGGAGCTGTGGTGACCTGTGGTTGGCACAAAGAACTTGATCAAGTGCTGCCAGCCAGGTGCGGTGGCGCACACCTGTGATCCCAGCACCCTGGGAGGAAAAGGCAGTCAGATCTCTGTGAGTTCAAGGCCAGCCCGGTCTACAAAGCAAGGCCGGGACAGCCACGGCTATACAGAGAAGCCCTGTCTTGAAAAACCCAAAAAGGAAAAAAAGAAAAAAGAAAAAAAGCCTTCCTGTCAACTGTAACCTTGCATTTTACAGCCAAATACAGCCAAAGCACTACAAACCCCTTTAGGGGATTATTTTTAGATTCTATTCCAAAGATATTTTTCTAACTTGGACAGGTTAAAGAATGCACATAGCTAAAACGCAGCCCATCAAAGGCCACCAGGACCATTACCAGGGTGGAGCTGTTACACCAGACAGCAGTAATCGCCACGGAGCTGGGACACAGCCTCCTGCCCCTGAGAGTCTGTTAGGAATGCCAGCCAGCTGGCTCCAGCTTTTCCAGTCACCTGCTAATATGCTGCAGCCCTGCACATCCTTACTGAAAAGCCTTATCTAAAAATTCCTCAAAGGCAGTGTGCTTGTGAGGGCCTGTGAGTTCTGATCCCCAGTGCCCATGTGAAGAAGCCAGGTCCTGTGGTACAAGCCTGTAATGCAGCACTGGGGACAAGAATGTATGAACATACAAGAATGTTCATACAAGAATGTATGAACACTGTCTGAAAAACACAAGATGGAAAGACACCTGACAGTAACCTCTGGCTTTTCCAGTGCAATGTGTTTTCAGAGTTCTTTCAGTATTTCATTCGTATTTACACAATCAATGCATTAGAAATCTTATAGTCTTGAAAAACTGAAGAAAAGTGTAGTCAGAACTGTTAATTGGTTATTGATTATCTGCTGGCACTTTGTTTTGTTTTGTTTTTGTTATCTTGGAGAAAGGGTTTCTCTGTGTAGCCTTGGCTGTCCTGGTCTCAATTTGTAGACCAGGCTGGCCTCGAACTCACAAAGATCCACCTGCTTCTGCCTTCCCAAGTGCTGGGATTATAGGCCTGTACCACCTTGCCCAGCTGTTTATTTATTGGTACTTTTAAATAGGCTTAAAATTTCCCATCTATTAGGTAAGGAAATCTTCTGAGATAAATTTGAAGTGTCTTGCTCAAGGGGCTCAATGGAAGCAGAGCCAGGGTTCAAGTGCAGGAGTCCTTGGCTCCTGAGTCCACCTTTTCATCACGAAGTCATGGCCCCTCTACCCCTCCAGTCATAGGTTCCAGGAATCAAGAGGAAATCACTTTCAGTCATCATTTCTCTGTGCTGTGGTTTGGCAATAGTGTGTTTCCTCAAGAGCTATGGGTGTTATAGTTTTGGCTCCCAGCTAGTGGTGTTATTAAAAGGGTATTACTAACTCACATCCCTCCATATCTGAGGAGAATGCTGCCTTAAGAGGAGCTCAGAGCTTCATGGGCCAGTAGAAGGCAGAGCCTGGCTGGAGGAAGTGGGTCCCTGTGATACCCTTTTAAAGAGCCCCTCATTATCTGTTTACATTAAAAATTACATTTATTCAATGTGTGTGCACACATGCATGCATAGAGAGGATTTGCTTTTGGAGGTTGAAGGACAAACAACCCTCAGAAGTTGGTTCTTTCCTTGCATCATCTCAGTCTGGCTGATGGAACTCAGGTCATCAGGCTTGGTGGCAAGTGCCTTTTCCTGCTGAGTCATCTTGCTGGACCCTGAAGGGTGTATCTTATCCCCAGGCCCTCTCTCTTTCTCTCTCTCGGAAACTATGAGCTGAAAACAAGCTGTTTCTCCCTGTTATAACCTGAATGTAAAGTGTCTCCTGTCAGGAAGCTGAGCCAGGCAAACCTTTCTTGTGAGCTGCTTCCCTCAGACTTTGTTGACGTTAACTTAACATGTGCCTTTAAGTTCATCTCTTGGGTATTCTGTCAGTAACCAAATCTGGATAAGACATTATTATTACTATTATTAATGTGCATTGGTGTTCTGTTAAGGTCTTCTGGAGTCCAGTTGCCAAAGTCTCTTTCTGTTTTGGCAAGGTTCCAGGACCGCGTAGGATCTGAGGTTCCAGGGACCAGGGTAGGATCTGTGGTGGGATGCAGAGTTCCCCTGTTTGCTTTGTCTCTTGGGTCGCTGAGTTCATGGCTCAGGCAACTAATCCGATCAGGAGAAATGATTGAAAGGAGAAGTAGGGGAGGGAGCCCAGGATTCCTTCTCTAGGATTAATGAAACAAAGTAAATTTAAAATGACAGTATATAATGCCATAAGGTAACAAGGTTTAAATAAGGAATTACAACAGCACAGTTTGTGTACAATGACCTAATTTGGGTTCTTGGGAAGTTTAAGGCAACTTGTTTATTTTTTGGTGTATACCAGGAATTGTGAGTGAAGGCTACCTGAGACTACAAGCCTCTTACCTAGTGAGACATCTGAAGGTCCACAAAGGTATTTACTGCAGCCATAAACTTCCTAAAGTTATTTAAGAAGTTCTAAAGCAATATAACCTTCAAAATTGTTTGAATCAAGTTAGGAATTCCAAAATCAGGAATTAATTCATCTGAGCAGCAGTAAATACCCAGAAAGTGAGGATTCACACCATGCCAGATTATAGGGAGATACAGCCGTGCACAAAGAATGAGTGTCAGAGACTGGAAGCAATTCTGGAGTCTATCATAGTACAGACGTTGCAAAATGCCAGATCCCCTTCTAGAAGGTCCCTCTGCCTGGTGAGAGCTCCTTACATGCAGGATGGCTCCTGACAGTGTTCGTCCTGCATGTCTGATGAGGGTATCAGATCCACTGGGACTTGAGTTACAGACAGTTATGAGCCGCCATGTGGGTGCTGGGAATTGAACCCAGGCCCTATTGGAAGAACAGCCAGTTCTCTTAACCACTGAGCCATCTCTCCAGCCTCCTGGCTAACACATTTTAAAATATAGCTGAAGGCAGCTGGTTGCAATAGCGTATGCCTGTCATCCCAGCACTTGGGTAAGCAGAGGCAGGTGGATCTCTGTGAGTTCGAGACCAGCCTGGTCTACAAAGTGAGTTCAGAACAGCCAAAGCTATACATGGAAATCCTGTCTCAGAAAACAAAACAAAACATGGGTTGTCTTCTGGAGGAAGTTCCCAGCACCCACGTGGTGACTCACAACCCTCTGTCCCAGGGATCTGACTCCTTCTGGTGCAGACAGAAACAAGCAGGCAACACTCACATCTATGGATAAAGTAAATATTTCCGGGGAGAATCCCAGCTGAATGTCTTGGCTGTTATCTGCCATTTTGGTGGCTCTCCAGGTATATCTCCCGGGGCTGATAGGGACTTTTTGATTATAGGCTGGCTCTGGAGGCATGCTCTGAATGGGATTTCAATCTGATAAGATAAAACCAGGAGCCACTGAGGTTGCCCTGAGGGGTGAGGATATGTTCATTTACATAAAGGGAGTTTCTGGTAAGATTCCTTGGAAATTGCAGGTTTATTGCTGAGAAAGGAGAATGGATTTAAGAAAAAGTTGACACTTGAGTCTCAGCAAGTGAGGGGCTCTTCTCTTCCCAAGACTTCAGAATTTTCTCTCTGTCCTGTGTGCGTGTGTATGTGTGTGTGTGTGTGTGTGTGTGTGTGTGTGTTGAACCCTAACTACTGGTTAGGCAAGCACTCTACCATCACGTTCCAGCACTCTATGCCTATTTCAAAAGATTCAACATTGTCCTCTAAACGTTTATGTGCCTAAAACACCTGCTCTGCTGAACTGTATCTGGTAACCATGGTTTGCGGTTTCTCTTTCCTCCTCAGAACCACATGAATTAACTATGCTTCGCTGACATTTTGTTAACACATTCGCTACCAGAAACAATGTTTTTCTAGCCTGGTGGTGGTGCACGCCTTTAATCCCAGCACTTCAGGAGGCTGAGGTTAGAGGATGGTAAATTTAAAAGGAGCCTGGGATAAAGAAGGAGTCCTCATCTCAACAAACAATACACACAAAAGAGAGATTGAGGAAGTATCAGATAAGTTGAAAATCTCAAAAACTAGGAGAAGGGATGGGGCTGGTCCTCTTACGGTGGTGACTGGGAGCTAAGGGCTCTGTTTTCTGGTGTTTCTGGAACAAACAGTAAGCTTTCCCAGCAGCCTTGAGTTTTCTCAGCTCGACGTGGTGATTCTACTGCCCCTGTCTGGAACCTTGAGAACTGTTAGCCAAAACTTTATAGGTCCATGCTGAGTCCTGGTAAAAAAACAAAAAACAACTCAACCAAACTCCAAAAGCAAACCAAAGAACAGCAAAAAATCAACAACAAAAAAGGGAGGAGAAAGAGAAAAGGGGAAGAAGAGAAGACCTAGGAAGAGAAAGAAGAGGAGGAAGATGAGGAAGGAAGCTAGTGCCTGGCTAGAATGTAGTCAAGAGAAAATTTTTGTGAGTAGTGCTTTGAATGGCTAGGGTTGGTATTAGCGAGTTACACATTTTAAAGAGATACGCAGAAATTTATGTTGCTGGGATAAAATGCTAGGATCATGGAATCTAGCCTGTGGTGTGGAAAGTAGGCAAAGATTGAAAACTGAGCCCAAAGGCTTGGGCCTGTAATTCTTGCTCCTCAGAAAGCTGAGGCAGGAGGATCTCAAATTCTAGGCCAGTACTCACTCTGACCACACAGTGAGTTCAAGGCCATTTTGGGAAACTTTTAAATAAAAGCCTAAAGATACAGCTTCGTGCTAAACTGTTTGTCTAGCAAATCCAATGCCCTAAATGCAATTTATTCCAACTACTACCAAACAACAACAAAGAAAACCAAAGAAGACTGAAGAAAAGTATGCGAATATGCATCCCCCCCATGAAATATTTAGTGCGTTAATTCAACAATTTAACTTTCAAATGAGTCTATGTAGTAATTGTATTTCAATTTAAATGTAAACATAATTTGAAAGACATTCACAAATACTTCTAGCCATTTCATGTTATGTTAGTTATGTTACATTGTGTTAGTCAGCTTTTAGTTACTGTAACAAACGCCTGAGCTAAATCAACCTACAAAGAGGAAAGGTTTATTAATTATTTTTATTTTTTTAAGATTTATTTTTACTTATACAATTATACTTATACAATCTTCTGTCTGCATGTGTGCCTGCACACCAGAAGAGGGCACCAGATCTTATAACAGATGGTTTGAAGCTGGGAATTGAACTCAGGACCTCTGGAAGAGCAGACAGGGCTCTTAACCTCAGAGCCATCTCTCCAGCCCCTGGTTTATTTTGCTTTATGGTTTTAGCTCACAGCCAGTTGTTCTTGGGCCTGGCAAGGCAGTGAACCATGGTGGGGAGTGTATGGGTAGGGCAAAGTAACTCATCTCATGTCTTATGGTGAGAATATGAAAAATTAAAAAAGAAAAAGAAAGAGGAAGAGAATGTGGTCTCATAATTTCTTTAAAGTGAACATTTTTATGACCTAAACCCCCCTAGATTTAGCAGATTGTGGAGAAATGCCTTTAATCCCAGCACTCCCACTAGGGAGGCAGACAGGAGAATCTCTGTGAGTTCAAGGCCAGTCTGGTCTACAGAGTGAGCTCCAAGACAGCCAGGGCTACACAGAGAAACCCTGTCTCAAAAAACAAAAAAGAAAGAAAGAAACAAACAAAAATGAACCAATCAAACAAAAAACCAACCAACCAAACAAATGAACAAACTAAAAAGAAAAACGTTATAAATAGATTTAATCACACTGAGAGCATTGTGCTAAAATAGTTTGAAGATTACAGTGATCTTGTGCTGAACGTGGGTATCCTGAGACAGTACGGGGAACTGAAAGCCGTGATCAGAGTCGGGGGAGGGGGGCGAAGGAACCCAGCGGTGAGGGGCCAGGTGAGTTCGCAGGAGAGAGGGATGGGTCCCCTGCTCCCAAATGTGGACACGTGCTCACAGCTGCTCTCTGACACCTGGGAGGGCCCACCCGCCACAGACAGGAGACGAGGAATGGGACCCATTGGGTACAGAATGCATTATTCAAATGCACTAGAAGTGATGGTGGCGATGGGCGTCAGCCGCTAGGAGCCAAGTGGGCCCAGGGTGGACAGCGGATGTTTGGGGTCCTAGGCTTCCTCAGGTCCCAGGTTAGAGTTTCTATCACAGTATTTATATGCTAATGTGATCCTGGCAAGTTTTGTTAACTTCTCCGAGCCTCACTTTCCTTTCACTACAAAAATAACAAAACAAACAAAAAAAAACCAAAAAACGGGTGAAGGTCCCTATTCACTGAGGTAAGGAATGCAAATAACTCAACCAAGGCCTTCCAAAGACACCAGGTTTCCCCTCCTTCCCTTTCTCTACCCTGACCCCTGCTGTGACTGCTCGCCACTTCTCCCAAAGGTGAAATAGAGCGTAGCTTAGTAGATCTAGGGGCTCAGCTTTCTCTTCAGCGGAAGTGAGGACGTAATACGGTAGCCATTACGTAATTATCTAGTGGCACTGGGGGTGGTGTCAGAGCTTCACTGTTGCTGCGCCTCCCCACCCCAGTGCGCAGCACCTTAATAATGCATTCCATACCTAACGTATTCCATTCCATATCTCCTCTCTGTCCACACACGCTGCAGTGTGGGTGGAGGCTGTCGTTGGGATGAGCAGTGTATGACCCTGTTAGAACAAACTAGGCATTTGGGATGAGGGCCTGACCTCCTCTTTTTCAATTATGTGTTCTGGGCTAAGAGAAATGATGGTACAGAGGGCAAGGCCAAGTTCCAGGGAACAGATCAATGGCAGGTGGTGCTTGGCTTTAATTCCAGCAGGGAGGCAGATGTCTGTGAGTTCAAGGCCTAGACAGAGGCTCTCCAGAGAGAGGCTACCAAAAACACACAGCTGAGGGCAGTGTTCCAAAAAGGGCCAGGAAGACCAGCTGCAGAAGCAAGAGATACCTGAGGTATAGGGTCTCCCCAGCCACCGTGCTGGTAGGGAACTCACTGCAAGAAAGTTCTGTGCTTCTTTTTCTTCTTTCTTCTTTTCACCTCCAGGCAAGTTTCTCTGTGTAGCCTTAGTCCATGCTGGAGGAAGCCACAGTTTCATACGTAGCAAATCCACCCATGAACTTAATGGCCACAGATACAAAGGGCATGAAATGTATTTCCTATGCTCGTGAGTATGGGTGCCCGAGATACGGGGTCGTGTGTGTGGGAAGCACTCTCTGAAGTTTTGCTGGGCTGTTGCACTCTGGGAAAGAGGGGAGCATTCTAGAGTGTCAAAGGAAGGGCCAGTCTGTGGAGACTTCTGGAGAGCTGGTGGGGTGGGGGTGGGGTAGACAGAGAGAGCAAGCCTGGGGAGGGCCAGAGGCTGCCACACCTGCTGGAAATCCAGCAGGCAAGGGTTTCCAATGACTGCCTCCTGTCCTGCTCAAGTTGGGGTATTTTTTTCCTGCGGAGGAGTATTTCCGGACTCTGAGCACATCCACACATATTTTTAGGCTAACTTCTTAGCTATCAACCACAAAACCTTTAAAATGGATTTGCAAATCAATACTTCTTGAGTAGTGAAAGGATCTTTAGGACCCTAGCAGGGGCTGGGACATGGCTGCCTCAGGAGTAAAGGGTTTATGCTCTACCTCCAGCTGTTAAGGAAAAAGAAAAGATGAATTTAATGGCTGCTGGTTTAAACTGCTGGGCTGCAAACAGTGAGGATACAACTCACATCCAAATGTCAGCTATGGGGGGGAGGGGAACCAAAGGATTTAGATCCTTAAAGACCCAAAACCCATTAAGAATTTACTGATACACATTCAGTGGAAAACACCTTTTCACCTACCTGAAAGTACTGATTACAAACAGTGACTCAGTGAATTTTAAATCAGACAAAGTTTAGAAGGAATTATTGCCAGCTGCATTTCCCACAAAAACTGCATCGGATTTTCACAATTAACTAGTAGGTCCAGATCTATGTCCTCTCCCTTCTTAACTTATTGATGAATAGAATTAAAAATGTAATAGTTACACATTAAGGAAAGGCAGGGGTGAGCTCTGCACTAGCCGTGTCTTTCCCCACGCCTCTGCCACACACACACACACACCTTTCTTTAGTGGCTGTAAGGTAGGATGCTGAATTCATCTCAGGTCCTAGCTCTCGGCCGACTGAGTCCAGCGGATCTGTCCTTCCCCAGCACTAGGGCTGTAGCTGTATTTGGAGGCTGAGGGTCTGAGTTGCTTACAAGGTCCTTATTCTTGCAAGGCAAGGCACTTTATCATCGGAGTCTCCTTAGCCTCATTTACCTTTTCTTTCCTTCTTCTTCTTCTTCTTCTTCTTCTTCTTCTTCTTCTTCTTCTTCTTCTTCTTTTTTTTCAAGACCGGGTTTCTCTGTGTAGCCTTGGCTGTCCAGGAATCACTATGTATAACAGGCTGGTCTCGAACTCACAGAGATCTACTTGCCTCTGCCTTCAGCGTGCTGGGATTACAGGTGTGCACCATCAAGCATGGTTTACCTTTTCTTTTGAAGAAACCCTATAAACCAGTGTTTACAATACGGTTTTCCCCTCTAGTCTTTTATTTTGTAAGTGAAAATGCTTATACAGGAAACGAGCTGTAGAGGAAACCCAAGGAAATCTTGGCTCTGGGTAAAAACATAAAGAATGAAGAAGGTCTTTGGTGTTAGGAATAGTATTTATCTTTAACACCACCCCTCTACACCCACAGGGGATCTAACACCCTCACACAGACATACATGAGGTCAAAATACCAATGTACATAAAATAAAAATAAATAATTATTAAATGCAATATTCAGTAGGTTTCTGACAGGCTTGAGGACCAGTACTTACCAAGCATGTCTGAGTTAATCTCTGTCTGTTTTTAGTTATTTGCTTTAAACTGTACCTTGCAAGCATATGACAGGGGAGTAGTAAGGCTTATTCCTGTAATTAATTGCATCAGTTCTTTGCATGACTTCAAATATATTTCTTAACCCATTAAAGATATGATAATTTCTAAGGTGCTGGCTACCAAGTTGCATTTCTTAATTATCCTTAACAATTTGCAGTAATTTAGTTGCTTTTGTAATATTAAAATAAAGTGCCCTTTTAAAAAGTGACAGCAAAGATCATCAGCATAATTTTCAGAAGGCAAAACCAAGTTCTAATAGTAGTGTAATGTCTTTAAAACTAATTTCAAAATTTGGCTGTCAGCAAGGTATTTTTTTTGTACATCAAGGTGTCTAACTCTGATAAAACAGCCCACTATAGGCCCACTGTCACAGTCACACGCTCAAGGTTTTAAATTGTTTCCCTAGCTTCTACTATGACACAGAGGTGAGAATCTACTGTTCCTTCTACAATGTAGATTTCAGTACAGATTACTAACATGTCTAAATTTATCTCTTTTGTAAACTGAAAAAGAGTCTTGCACGCTTCAGGGAACCCGGGCACCCACTCGACTCCATCTCTCACAGACCAAAAATGGGCTCCAGAAAAGTACTGTCAATCAACATCTTGTTTCCCTCCCCACCTGTTTATTCCTGAGAGTGCGGTCTGTTCTCCTTTCCCTGGTCCTGGAACAAACCCCCTCTCCCCTACCGACTACCAAGCTCATGGGCCTAAAAGTTTCAATTGTACAACCAAGAAAAAAAAATTTCTCCCTAAACTCCCTTAACTTGCCTCTGTTCCAGTGTCCTGCCAGGCCCAGGGGTTTCTTCAAAATCTGCATCCAGTCCAGCTGCAGAAGCACCTAGCCACAGGTGGTCCCACAACCTGGACAGCAAGTAAAACAGCCTGCTCTTCTCCAGCCCCGCCAACATTCCAGCTCTTTGGCCCCCTCCCCCTAATAGTGACGCCTCTACGTCAGCAGGACGTAGTCACAGACGATTATGTATGTCGCTCCTTTTTATTCATTTATCAACGAAAGTCTGGACGTTGGGACTTAGACTTGGGACAAGCTGCTGAGGTGCCTATTTAACATATCAACTCGGACCTGGCCCCCAGGTTTTCCCAGCATCCCTCAGTCTGGAATGCTGGGCTTCCCCTTCCCCCAGAGGCTCCTAAATTTATAATCCAGAAATCTTGGTGCCCGCCTGGCCCCCTCCCCAGTCTGTCTCCCCGTGTGTGTGGTGACTTCCCTGGCCTCCTTCCTTGGGACTGGTGAATCTGCTTTTATACTTAAGTTGGCTCATTTCGTCTGGGGAGAAGTGAACCCCACATCTGTGGTTCGGATTTCTTCCCCGGGCAAACCCTGAGGCAATGCCGACAATTCACGCGAGGAAGCGACTTGCACCCGCTTGTCTGTAACAGAGATAACAGCCCTGTGCACCCCGAGCCAGGCTGCCCATGAAGAGGCCTTTTCAGCCTCGCATCTGAACCCACAGCGGTTCCGACGCAGGGATCCACTCTGCTGTACTTAATTAGGCGTGTTGGAAATTCCTTTAACAACAGCACTGCGAAGTAGGAGGCTTCAACGAACTGCTTTGAACAATCAACCCGAGAGGAAGGAAAGAGACAACCAACCAGTGACAACAGCGGGGGGAGGGGGAGGAGGGCGCCGAAGTTTGGGACTCCGGCCTGGGCCTGCTGGGGTCGGGTCCAGGCAGGACGCGGCACCCGAGCGGAGGGCGCGGTCCCGGGGTTACACGCGGATCGGGCTCGGCGTGACGGCACCGGACGCTTCGGCGGGGCGTCTGGTGCGGACTCGGTCCCCTTCGCAGACCGCGGGCCCCGGTGGGGCAGTCCGCGCGAGGGCGCGGGCCAGAGCTCGGCCGGGGAGCCTGGGCAGCCGAGATAAACCAGGTGGGGACGCCGGACGCGCCACGGCGTTCCGACCAATCGCCGGCGCCGGCGATGATTCAAAAGGTCGGGGGACCAATGGGAAGCTCGGGGGAGCCGCGCTGGGGGCGGGACCTCGGGGGCGCGCGAGCGCGGCCGGCGGCGTCGCGCGCGGAACGGCCGGGGGGCTGTGTGCTCGGCTGACCGTCCCGCGGTGGGTGGCTGGAGTTCCCGCCGGAGCGAGGCCAGGTGAGCGGCGGCGCGGGGGGCGGGCGGGCCCCGCGGGGCGGCGGGTTTCGGGTCGCGGACTCCCTCCCCGGCCTCGGCGGACGCGCGCCCCGGGGAGCCCCGGCCGGCCGGGGCCGTGCTCGCCCGGGCGCTCCGAGGTCCGGCGGCCTCCGGGGGGAGGAGCTAACCGCCGCCGAAGCCCGGGCCGGCCTTCCCGGGCCTCGTGAGGGCTTCCGCGGAGTGACAGCCGGCCTCGCGCCTCCTGCGGCTCCGGGGGCCGCTGGGCGCGCGCTCGGCGGTGGACGGGCCGGCTCCGGGGCGCTTCGGCGGCGGCGGCGGCGGCGGCGGCGGGCTTGCCCGCGGGTGGTCACCTGCGGTGCGAGGGCCGCTGCACGTGGGCGAGCGGATCAGGGGCTGCGGACTGGCAGCTGCCCCGAGGGGGGAGATGGGGCGACGGGGAGGCGCAGGATGGGGGACCTGATCGCGAGAGGGCGATGTCCACTTGTCAGTGTGGCCCGGGGAAGGGGGCGCGGGCGAGAGGACCGTGCCGGTCAGTGTGCCTTTGGGTGTTAAGGCCGCTCCGCCTGTAGGGCCAGGCTCCCTTGCATGGCTCTGCCGGGGCCCAGACCCTGCGAGCGGGTTCCTCTTTGCACTTTCCCAGCTGGCCGGTACAGGCTCTGGTGTTAAACGGCAACTGTCAGGCATCGTTTGAGCTTTTCCTACTGCGTTACATTGAGTTTGGGAAAGTGGAGGATCAATTCAAGATTTTTGCGATGTTTGTGAAGTAGAAAGATCGATAACGGGCGAGGAGTCGTCCAGTGCCAAATGCCGCCCAAGTTGGCAAGAATCAGGCTTAACAGAAAAACGTCGGGGGATCCTTGCATTTCTGCCGGGTAGGGTTTGAGGGTGCCGTGTTTACTAAACAACTTTTCTTTGCAACCATCCTTGGCTGAAACACGCCTTTAAGAGAAGCCCGTCTGCGTATCTTGACTTGTTGCTTTTGTGCATATGCACACAAAAAGTGTCTGGAGCCCCCTGTCTTGTCTCGGCCGGCATGATTGTTTCCTGTCGAGCAATATCCTGGGATGCTGTTACATGGCTTCCACTCGCTGTGCATGGACCTTGTGCAAAGTGACGTGCACATCATATTACCCACCTGGTCCTTTACTGTCCCCTGAGGCCAGGTGGTTCTCCACGTGCCGTGTAAAGGAGCCCCGTCACGTCTCAGTTCATTTTCTTCGGTTGTTTTTGTTTTCTGAGACAGGATCTCTGGGTATTCCTGGCCGACTTGGAACACACTGTGTAGACCCCCAGGTGGACCTGCAGCTTACAGAGAGCTGCCTCTCTGTCTCTGTCTCTGTCTCTGTCTCTGTCTCTGTCTGTCTGTCTGTCTGTCTCTCTCTCTCTCTCTCTCTCTCTCTCTCTCTCTCTCTCTCTCTCTCGACACCAGATGCCGGGACTAAAGCCACCCACTCCCAGCCAAGTCTCAGTTTTTTGTTTTTTGTTTTTTTTTTTCTCTTCAAGATTTATGGGGAGGGTGGGATCGGGAGGGAAAGGAGGGAGCGGGATACAGCTGGGATACAGAGTTAATAAAATGTAACTAATAGTAAAAATAAAAAAAATAAAGCCACAAAAAAAGATATTATGTATATTGTGTTCTGTCTGCGTGTATGCCTGCAGGCCAGCAGAGGGCACCAGATCTCATTATTTATGGTTGTGAGCCGGTAATAGAACTCAGGACCTCTGGAAGAGCAGCCAGTGCTCTTAAACTCACACCCGTCTCTCCAGCCCCAAGTCTCAGTTCTTAGGGAAAAGAACCTCATCCTTTTTCTGGGGATCAAATTTCAAGGTCTTGCACATTTTAGGCAATTTTTGGAAAATTAAGGCTCAAATAACTAATGTGTGCCTTAATTCATGTATCCCAAAGTATAATAGAAGTTTTTTGATAATGACTTGTGTTCTTTTTGTTGCACAGATGTAGTTACAATGGTGTCTTAGAGATGCAATAGAGAAAAAACAATGAGTCCAGGGCCATATTAACCTCATCTTCCGAATTTCATCTGGTCTCAGAAGCTAAGCACGATTGGGCGTAGATAGTACTTGGATGAGAGAAATGACAATGAATGAATGCTTTAAAGTGTCCAGAATGAGTCTCTTGAAGGGCTTTTTGGAGATGCAGGTGGACCCCAAGGCCTGAAGTAGCTCTTATTTGAGGTTTCTGAAGTGTTGCTTGAGACTGTGGCGGCTGGCATCTTCGTATAGAAAAACATTGTGGCCTTTTTCAAACTTCGGATAACCAGGGTAGGAGAGTGCTAGTAAGAGGTTGGATTGGGGCGGAGGAAGGAAGAGGGGTGCCAGAGAAGGAAGAGCGGTGCCAGAGAAGGAAACCCAGCACATTTCCTTCCTCTTTGTCCAGGGAGGCTTGGAACTAAGTGTCGAAATCGACCAAGCTTGCTGTGGTCACCTTCCTTCCTTGTGCAGAAGTGGGCCTTTACCCTTCTGCTTCCCGAAGGCCCCTCAGGTACTGTTCTGCCAGTCTAGCTTCATTCCTAAAACTTATAGGCTCTTTTCCCTTTTCCAAGTCCAAACATATTCATTACCTCAGAGATGCTATCTCACAAGTTAGGGAGACTGAGGCAGGCTCTATAATGTACCTTTAATCACGAGATAAGCACCTGCATTTTCTTTCATCTGCTGTCTGAAGCTTCTGAAGCCCCCCCCCCCCCGTCCATTAACAGGGAAGAAATGTATTTAGAAAGACTTTTTTGGGAGGGGTAGGTAATGTAGCTTTCTCCTTAATTCCACAATTTGCAGGAGTCCTAAGTATTGCTATTGGGTTGCATAACCAGCTCTTGGCAGGAGTGTGTGAGGAGTGTTCCTTTATGTGCTTGGTGTATGGAGACTTGCTTAGCAGGTCACATCTTTAGCTGAAGAGTTTGTCTGTCTGCTGCTTGCTTATCGCTGACATCAGGGCACTGGCCAGGGGCACAAGCTTTATCGTGTGAGTCAGCTCTCGTCGGGGGAAAGAGAGCTAGCAGCACAGCCGTCATCTGATACTGCCCCGCCGAAATGGCAACTCTTGACGAGTATGGTTTCCTTAAGCGTGTATAAGGTTTCATGGGCCATGTTTAGAGCAGTGGCAGAGAATGCTACAGTTGGAGGTGTCAACTGTGGGCTTGAGAGATGACCTTGGATGAAGGCCAGCTGTATGTCGGCTGAGGTGGGTGGTTGGCAGTTACTTGGTAAGCCCTTGGGATTTGACTCTTGAGAATGTAAACTTTATGAAGTAAGCCTCAAATATGTCACTATCCTTCCTCTTGGTAGGTTATAGTAATGTTAACTATGTTTTTTATTTTCCCAATTTGTCTCATAGTTTTATTATTTCTCAGTAAGGTAGCTTGTTAAAAATACAACTAAATGCATTTTAAAGCTTTTGAAAGACGATATGCCGATCTACAGGTAAAAATGTGTTCTTCAGTGGTGCCCTGGTTTTGGTTCCTGTGGGCGGGTAGCAGTTCGCTGCGGATTTGAAGTTGAAGCTGGTCCTCAGCACCACCTCCATGCTTCCCGCTGCTAAGTCATCTACAGACGACTCCAAGTGAAATAAAACGAAGCCCAGATACTGTTTCTGAGCCTTAACAGAGTGTTAACTTTAGGCTCAAGTTTTGTCATCTGTAAAATGGGCAGTCGTGCACTCCTTCATTGGAGGCTTCCTGGCCCTGAAATCATAACCAGTTAACAGATCAAGAAAGTTGTGTTTTACTGAACAACCTAGTCCAAAAAATAATAATAATAATACTGACTGAATTTTTTCTTTAAAATTGTTCAGACTAACTTTAGAAAATGCCAAGTAGGAAGTTTGCCGAGGGTGAAGTGGTCAGAGGTCGATGGCCTGGGAGCTCCCTTTATTATGAAGTAGAAATTCTGAGCCATGACAGCAAATCCCAGCTCTACACTGTAAAGTACAAAGACGGCACTGAGCTGGAGCTGAAGGAGAGTGATATCAAGGTGAGTGTACCTTAGGATGCAGCAAGTGGGAGGGACCAGAAGCACACGGCGGACGCCTGCTTTGGGGTTCTGGGGCTCATGATGTTCTTGGCTCTGGGAATGTGAAAATGTCGAATGGGTGCAGCTCCCAAAAGCTCACATCAATGGATCTGGTTACCCTGTGGTGTGTTTGCTGTGGGTGCCGTTGGACAAGGTAGGAAAGGACCCTGGGTTTTTGCAATTTTTTTTTTCCCTGAGTTTGCTGCTAGGACAAATGGGAAAGTGTAGGGAGGGCAGCATAGCAAAGGCCTGTGGAGGACGCAGACGCAGTCAGAGAGCAGAGAGGTAGGTGGCTGGGGACAGCAGAGGGTCAACAGGAGGCCAACTTGGGGATTTGTTAATAGGCTTGAGGTTATTTCTCTTTTTCTTCTCTTTTTTTCTTTTTTTTTTAGGACAGGGTTTCTCTATTTAGCCCTAGTACTCATTCTGTAGACCAGGGTGGCTTTGAACTCAGATCAGCCTGCCTCTGCCTCCCTAGTGCCAGGATTAAAGGCATGTGTTGCTACTGCTACTGCTACCTGGCAGTGCTTGAGTTTCTTCCTCTCCACTTGTGATGTAATCAGAATGACATTTACTAGGTTTGAGGCCAGCTCACAACTTCCTCCTCCCAGCCTATCTGTTGAGGGCCTGGATTTTTAAAATACTGACCTAAGGTATACAAATACTTACATAAATTACATAAATGCATAAAATTAATTTTTAGGAAAAAAGTTATCTTTTTGTTTTAAAGCAGGGTTTCTCTGTGTAGCCTTGGCTGTCCTGCTTTATAGACCAGGCTGGCCTCGAACTCACAGTGGTCTGCCTGCCTCTGCCTCTGCCTCCCTAAATGCTGGGCTCAAAGGTGTGCACCACCACTTAAAGCTGCAGAGTTTTGTTAGATTCTCTTGGCATAAAATTACTTAGTCTGAAGGCTCTGCAAACGTCTGCTCAGAACTTTTCGGTTTGGGATCTTGGGACACATCAGTAACTAATAGTGCTCTGGATGGCACACCATACAAGTGTTTTAGGCTTCGTGGCTTGTGGGGTTTCTGTAGCTTAGGCTCAGCTCCAGGTGAAGTGGAATATGACTTGTCTTTTGATGCTGTTAACAGTCATTTAGGAATGCCATCGTGAGCTGAGGGCCTCAAACAAAACAGCACCTGGTCAGATGGCCAAGGGTTTGCCTGGCTCAGGTCTATATCCTTAGAAACAGGGAAGGAGTGATTTGCTATGGATTAGGGCAGAGTATAGCTGAGGCAAAGAATTTAATTGTGTTTTGTTTTGGTTTGTTTTTTGTTTTTGTTTTTGTTTTGTTTTGTTTCTTTTAAGAATGAGTGCTTTCAGAGTAACTCTAGGGCTGCTTACTTTTTGAAAAATTGGTTGCATGCTAATTTTCTTAGACTTCCTTTGTAGAGCAGGCTGGCCTTGAACTCACAAAGATCTGCCTGCTTCTGACTGGGATTAAAGGCGTGCACACCATGGCCGCTGCATGCCAGTTTTTTGTCTCACCATGTCAGTTTTAGTATCAGTTATAGGCCTTTCTTATGTTGCTGGGAATCTGTATAGTGAGTGGGGTACACACTGATTCCAGGGACATACCTTGCAGGCCAGCAGAGCAGAGAAAGTACTGTTTCTTTTCTAAGAGCCGGGATCCTTGTAGCATTTCCCATTGATCCTGTGTGATCAGTTCTCAGACCCTGTGATGCTTAGAATGGACGGCAGCAGGTTGTGGCCCTTACTAACCTCCTCCAGCTTAGCCATTAGTGTTCTGAAAATCTCTGTTGTCTTCTCCCTTTCTAGCCTTTAAAATCCTTTAAGCAAAGGAAAAGTGGCTCAACTTCCAGCTCTCCTTCAAGACGCCGTGGCAGCCGCTCAAGGTCACGCTCCCGATCTCCTGGCAGGGCACCAAAAGGTTCCAGAAGATCTGCCTCTGCTTCCCACCAGCCTGACATTAAGGAAAAGGAAATGAGGAGGGAAATTCTTCAAGTTAAATTGACTCCACTTGTACTGGTACTTGTTCCATCTGTCAGCTGCACTGGTTTCTCCTGTATAGAATTGTTTATTCAGATCATTTGCACTTTTGTTAGCAAGTGTGTGTCAAAGAAAGTCTAGGTCATTTGAATATTGAAGAAAACGTTCTTTTTTATTTTCAGTGTCTGTGTACGTATGTATGATGTGTGGGCACATGTGGAGGTTAGAGGACGGTTTTGTGGAGTCAGTTCTCTCCTTCCACCCATACAGTTTGTGGGGTTGAACTCAGATCATTGAGCTTGAAGGCTCATTTCGACCCAATGAGCTACCCTAGCAGCTTCAGATAAGGTTAGTGGGAGTGCTGTTAGTATTTAGAGAATGTTGACACAGACATAGCTTGTAGGCCATGAAATGATGACTACTGCGTGAGGCATTCTAGCTCTTCTGCTTGGCATCCTTATGCTGATCATTTTCACTGTTGAAAATTGGCGTTTTCAGTGGAATGACTTTCATGGTGCATGTAAAGTGTGTGGAGCCTGGAGACCTAGCCAATGAGGATTTTATATTATTATTACTTCTAAAGACAGGGTAGCCTGGGCTGGCCATGAACTTGATGCAATCCTCCTGCCTTAGTTTGTTCAGTGCTGAGATCATAGGGTGAGCTACCACACTTGGTGAATGAATATTTTAGACCAGTGGTTCTCAGCCACTGTTTAATATAGAACCCTTTAATACAGTTCCTTGTGTTGAGGTGACTCCAACTATAAAATTATTTTTGTTACTGCTTCATAACTGTAATTTTTCTACTCTTATGAATTGTAATGTATTTCTGGAGGTAGAGGTTTGCCAAAAGTGCTGTGACCCACAGGTTGCGAGCCTCTTTTGGATGCTATAGCAAAACGTTTAAAAAGAACGCTTTTGTAGTCCACTCATTTAGTGTTCTCTCTTCTGGAGACAAGGCATACAGACTTAATATCTTAAAAACCAGACCGTATATATGTGTACTCTTAAACTTTAAAATGTTTAACTTGCCATGACTATTTTTCTTTTTTGTTGTTACTTAGTAAATATCATAAATTATATAGATGGTATTGTTAGTTCTATGATACAACCTAGTGGGTTTTTCCCCAAATCTTCACTATTCTTTTTTTTTTTTTTTTTTTTTTTTTTTGGTTTTTCGAGACAGGGTTTCTCTGTGTAACCTTGGCTGTCCTGGACTTGCTTTGTAGGCTAGGCTGGCCTTGAACTCTCAGAGATCCATCTTGGCTCCCTGATTACAGGCATGCCCAACTGTGCCTGGCAGTCTTCACTGTTCTAAACACTTCCTTTTTTGCAACATCTGGTTTTCTCCTTAGGCTTAGTTCTCATGAAATTGGACTGCTAGTTCAGATGGATGGTGCAGAACAGAGGCCTGTAATATGTATTGCTAGATAGGGTGAGAGTGTTGATGCCAGCGTCAAGACTGGATGTTTGATTTTCATTCCGAGGATTATAAACTGCTCCCTCACCCGCCATTGTCAAAGATGTCACCTCCACTTTTCTGACTTTGTGTTTTGCCCAATACAATGGACTTGTTGTTTCTTTGAGTGGCTTTCTACCAGTGACCTGGTAAGGAGCAGCTGCTGCACACTGCTTTCTGTTATAGCTTGCATTTTTACACTGCTCTTCTGTTGTCACGAGCGCTACAGATTGTCTTTATCCTTCCCCAGTAGAGGACTAGCCTACTGCATGGTGTGTGTGCAAGCTCACGTCCAGGCTGCCTCAGCTTTGGACGTCGTGTTTGATTGCTTCTTCCACACCTGGTTGTGATCTTAGCACTTTACCTCATAGCGTTACGTGCTTTGTCATCACAGATCTGTTCACGTATTGGAAAGCATTGGCAGTTAGTCAGCATGACTTAGAGTTGGCTGACTGGCTTGTTGCCGTGTTTATCTGTGGTTAGTAGAGATTATGCAAAACCTGAGATGCTGCACGTGGCTTTTAGGTGTGTCATCCATTTCCTGACCAGTGGCTCCTGCTAGACTCAGGTGTATGGTGAGGGTCTGTTGCTCAGTAAGACGTAAAGCTGGAGCCCACTGCTGTGTGAATGCTGTCATCTGTCGGCTGCTCTTTTGAGGAGTAGGCTTGGATATTTGTTTTCCTCTTGGCTCAGTAGTGCGTTAGTTTGTTGTCCATCTTTACAGAGGAAGCAAGGCACTCTTGCAACCGTTGCCTTAACAAGCCCTTGCCTGTGAAACCATTCTTTTCCGAAAGAAACTGAGGATGAGTCAGGAGGGACATGTAGGGAGGAAAAAATTAAGGGTAAACATCAGGTAGCATGAAATTCAGATACCCACTCTTCCCATTGTTGGTTGTTGGGGTCACTGAATGTTTTTCCTCATTTTTTTCTAGCTAATGAATGTGCCAGTTTTTTACTTACCCGCTTTTCATAGAAATGTTACAGTATCTGACAGTGAAATCATTGAAACATTTAGTATGAGGGTTTGAGATATGGGAAAGTTGATGTAGAACTCTGTTGCAAAACATAGCGTTGCACAGCTGTAATCCCAGCTCAGTCAGCAGGGTGAGGCTGGGGGATTGCCACAAGTTTGAGGCCAGCCCAAGCTACACAGTGAATTTAAGGCTAGCTGGCTACAGAGTGGGACTTCTTACCAGGAACTGAAACAGTGCGCTGTAAGAGCCGACCTTGGAAAACCAGGCGGGTCTAGTTGCTTTTATCTCCTGGTTTTTAGCTTGTTTCTGCTTTGTTTCCAGTAGTAGCTTGTTACCCTTGTGATCATCTGGTCAGTCCAGTTCTGATACGTTGCTCATATCCCCTTTAGAAGCCATATGGAAACAGCGTCAGTAGATACAATGGGGAGCCTGAGCACATGGAGAGGAATGACATACCTCAGAAGAACACGAAGGTAGTGAAGCACTCTCTTTAATCTGCTGCTCTCTTTTTCTTTGTTTTCTAGACGATAGATATTTCATACTTTTTTTTTTTTTAACTAGGAAAGCGTCATTTTGCCACCAGAAGGCAGTTATATGGCTACACAGTACAGCCTTCGTGCAAGAAGAGAGGAGGTCAAAGTCAAAGAAACCGAGTCCAAGGAACAAGACCTTGTTAGCAGAGGACCTGCACCTTTGGAAACCTTCCAAGTGAGCACTCCACCGCGGAAGGACCTGGAGTTTGGAGGAGTGCCTGGTAGGTTTAGACCTCTCCTCGGGAGGAGCTCTCGTGTGCACAGGAAAGGTCTTCCTGTAGCAGGGGAGGGATGAGTAGGTAAGGAGGCTAGGGAAGAACTTTCCAGAGAAGGGGGACTACTGTGACGGCCTGAGCTGGGAGCTGCGGTGGGGGAGTAATGGGGTGGCACGTGGGAGATGGATGGATGGATGGATGGATGGGTGGGTGGGTGGGTGGGTGGATGGATGGAACGAGTGGACAACAGGACAGTTGTAGGAAGAATGCTGACATTGCTGTCTTTAAAGCTTCAACAGTCTGTTGGGTCTTATGCATGAATTGCAAAGAAGTTTTGAAGGTAGTTTTCCTCCCAGGGTGCAGGAAGGGTAGTGGTCCTGTAGGGACAGGGAGTTCTTCTGGTGACGAGTGGAGATGGCAGGGCCTGCCTGAGAGCCCTCGCAGCAGGAGTCAAAGAGTGCGGTGTGAGAAAGCTCAGGACCCAAGCAAACAGCTCCCAGTCTTGCTTGGCTCACCTGCTCTGCTTATTGTGAGTTACAGCCCGTTGGTAGTTGGTCTGTCACAGGTGGTGTCCAGTCTCACCCAAAACCTGTGCACTTGTGTGACCGTGTGTTAGATGTTAGAAACTTCGGGTCTAAGGTCTCTTGTTAAGATTGAGAGTAGTGTGGCAGGCCTGCAGTCCAGGCCGGGAGGCTGAGAAAGGAGGCTCTGTAGGGTTTGAGAACAGTTTGGCTACATTGTAGTTAGAGGTAATGTAAGCTGTGTAACAGTATCTTGTTTTCCTCTCCTCAAAAAGACCAGACTGACCATGGGTCTCAGCACTTGCTTTTTTGGTGACTGAAATTGAAAGTTTCAGTTTGGTCACTGAGGTGGATTTGTACTTTCATCATTTACCCATGGTTGTGCGCCCATTGGAAGTGACAGGTAGAGAAAAAGTTTAAAAATTATTAAATTTTATTATTATTTTTTGTTGTGGGGGAGAGAGGGAGAGAGAGTAAGCAAGCTAACCCTATAGGGTTCATGTAGAGGTCAGGAGTCAGTTCTCTTCTTCCACGTATAAATCCTGGGGTTTGAGCTCCAGTTATAAGTCTTTTGTGGCAGATGCCACTTTCTCAGCCTGAGATAGAGTTTTTGTTTTTGTTTTATTAAAGATTTATTTTATTTTACACGTATGAATGTTTTCTTGCCTGTTATATTTGCCTGGTGCCCAGGAGGTCAGAAGAGGACGGTGGCTTCCCTGGAGCTGGAGTTACAGATGGCTGTGAGCCACCGTGGGGGCGCTGGGAACTGAATGCAGGTCTTCTGGGGAGCAACTGCGTGTAACTACTATGCCATCTCCTCAGCCCCCGATAAGGAGTTCTTGATGGTTATTCTAGATGGTGTCAGACAGCTAGCCAGATCTACTTTTGCCCGAAAAGTCAAACAATTAAATAAAAAACTCATATCATTTTTCAAAACCTGAACACGCCTGAAGCCTACATTTGACTGGACTGGTTGCTTGCAGGTGCGTTCCTCATCATGCTTGGCCTGCCCGCCTTCCTGCTGCTGCTGCTGTTGCGGTGCGGACAGCAGGACCCCAGTCTGCTGAGCGCCCTGCCTCCTCTGCCGGCTTTGGATGAGCTGTGGGAGACCAGAGTGTGCGGGCTCTACCTCCTCTGGTTTTTGCTTCAGGCTCTCTTCTACCTGCTGCCAGTTGGGAAGGTAAAGTTTTGGAGTTTGTTGTTTGGTTTGGGTTTTTGTGGTGTTTTTTGTTTTGAGACATAGTCCTTGCTTTACTGTAGCCTTGGCTGACCTGTAACTCACTAAGTAGACCGGGTTGAACTTGAACTCACAGAGATCTGCCTTCCTCTGCCTCCCCAGTGCTTGGATTAAAACCCTACCATCCAGGTAAGGTTTTCCTGAAGAGGCGAGGTTTTATGAAACTTGTTGGGCTTCTTTGCCATTGCTTAAATTTATAGCACTTTCAAGCTTAGGAGCTGTCAGTCATATGCTAAAACTTTTTTGTGTCTTACCACTCTTCACTAAGCATAACTTTAAAAATAAGATTTGGATTTCTTGTCTAACTTCCTGTATTTACTTTTTTTCCCCCCTGCTTTTTCAATACCTGACAAATGCAAAAAAAAAAAAAAAATTTCCCCCTTTGGCTCATGGTTGGAGGGTAGCATTCCTAGTAGAGACAGGAGGGAGGTGGCCGGTCACCCACGTCTGCGCCCTGCAGGCAGCAGGAACGAACGCTGGTGCTCTGCCTGCCTTTTCCTTTTTCTTTTTAAATTTCTTCTTATAATTTTGTGCGTATGGGTGTTTTGCCTCATCCCTATCTATGCACTGTGTGTGTGCAGAACTCTGAGAAGCCAGGAGAGGATGCTGGGTCCCTTAGGGGCTGGAGTTAGAGCTGGTTGTGAGACACCATGTGCGTGCTAGGGATCATGCCTGGGTCTTCTGGAAGAGCAGCCTGTGCTGCTGTGTTTTTTTAAAAAAGATACATTACTTATACAGCATCCTTCTCACTATAGATGGTTATGAGACACCATGTGGTCACTGGGAATTGAACTCAGGACCTCTGGAAGAACAGCCAGTGCCCTTAACCTCTGAGGCATCTCTCCAGCCCCTACAGCCTGTGTTCTTAATCACTGAGCCATTGTTTCAGCTCTTCTTTTTCTTCAGTCTGGGAACCCAGCCCATGATGTTGTGCTTTTACATTTAGGGTGGGTCTTCACACCTCAACCCAATTGACTGAGAACTTTCCTCACAGCTGTGCCTACAGGTTTGCTCCTGGGTGATTCTTGCATTTGTCCAATTGATATTGTATGTTTTTATCACACCTTCTAATTTAAATTGGAAAGAATAACCTAACTCTTGGTAGAGGCAGCTAAAGGCCAGCCCCTTACCTTCTCTTCAGGTGCAGCATCTTAAACCATTGTCTTCTGAGCGCAGTGGATTTTATATATATATATGTGTGTGTATGTGTGTGTGTGTGTGTGTGTATTAAGGTTGTTTCCAATTTTGAGCTTTAGAAATTTGTTAACACAGTGCCCTTTCAGACTCACTGTCTTTTAAAAGCCCTCCTGTTGCTGAGTGTAGCCTTCTTTCAGTTGTGTGCTTTTCCTTAGAGATGTGTTCAAAGAACATGAGCTGCCCTAAGTAATACATAATTTATTTCAGATCTTATTCTTAGGAGGCTATATCTTTGCCAGCTGGAAGTTCTGTTAGGGTGGGGCTGTGGGATCTCATAACTGGCTGTCCATCTTTGCTGTCAGGCTCTGTTCAGGTGGCTTTATCATAAGGCTTGTCTATACTTCGGTGGTTAAACTTGCATACACACACACAGCAAAGTGATGGCCACAGACCAACAGAGAATGTCAGACATCTATCTTGTGTTACTGAGGCCCAGCAAGACACCTGCAATTGAGAAGGATCGCTTAGGGTTTCTCCACCCTGTGATCTCAGGTTTTCCCTTTCTGCCCTGGGTTCCCCTTCCACAGCAAAGGAAAGGTGCCGGCAGATGACGCCCCAGATTGGGCGGTTTAAAGTGAGCGACTACCTTTTTGAGTGTCAGCTGAGGGGGATAGGCAGCTGCCATCTACTCAGGCAGCATTCGCACCCTCAGGGCCATCACTGTGCTGTCGCAGTGGCTTTGCCGTGGCGGTTCTCACTTGGGAAGCATGTTCATAGTCCTTTGCTGGAGAGCAACACTCGCCTAGCAGAGCGGTGTGTGTAAACAGGGAAGCAGGTCAGTGCCTCAGTGCATACACGGTGTTGATGGCACACAGTCGGATTGAAGGGAACCTTTCCTCTCGGGTGAAACTATTCACGTATGGTAAATGACATTATTGGCTAGATGCCCCATATGAGAGACAGCATGCGCTTTATTTTTTTTGAATTTGTGTGACCTTACTTCATATATTCTAAGTCCCCATCCATTCTCCTGCAGGTTTTTTTTTTCTTTTTTTTTTCTTTTCTTTTCTTTTTTTTTTTAAATAAAGACTAAATATAAGGGGATAGGAAGGACTCAGTGCAGGCGACGGACAGTTATGAAAAAGGACATTAAGCTAATTGTTTTTCTGGTTCTAATCTGTCATGAATTTTTCTGGTTTTGGTGATATGTAGTGTATAAAATATATTCCATATTGAAAGTATAAAATTTAACTTGAAGCTTTATAGCTTCCATTTTGAATGACTATTCTAACCATGGAAGGTCTTTGTGTTGTAGACACTGTGGGTCTTGCTGACTTCTCTGTGTGGTATTTTATTTCTAACGTTTTCTGGCTTTCTTTCTTGCTTGCTTTCTTTTCTTTTTTTTTTTTTTTTTTTTTTTGCCTGTCCTGGATCTCACTCTGTAAACCAGGCTGGCCTCAAACTCACAGAGATTTGCCCACCTCTGCCTTCTGAGTGCTGGGATTAAAGGCCTGTGCTACCCATGGCCAGCCACAAAGTTGTCTTATACTAGTTTTCATACTTTTTTTTTTTTTTTTTTTTCTAAAAAGAACCTTACGAATGTGAGACAGGACTGTTTTGTCAGTGGCGGTGCCAGTGGAGAGTCTGGAGCACTAAATCTTGTGCTGTGCGTGGAATGGTGGTTGAGTGTTGGTTTTTCATAGTCTTGGTGCATCGAAAAATTACTAGCTGCATATGGTTAAGGTAAATTCCCGACAGTGGTGTTGCTTCATCAACTACTGGAATGCTACTGTACTTCTTACTTACCTTCTTGGGTATAATGAACCTCAAGAGTTTGAGAAGGTCACATACTTACATACATATGTGTAATATGTAACAAAGATGAGTGAGCGTGGTGGCACATGCCTTTAATCCCAGGGCTCGGGAGGCAGAGGCAAGCAGAGCTCTGTGAGTTTGAGGCTAGCCTCGTCTACAGAGTGAGTTCTGGGCTATTACACAGAGAAATTCTGTCTCGAGAAACAAAACAAAAAATGATAATGTGCTTTTTAAAATTAAAATGTAATAATTTTTTTTTCTTTTAAGGTTGTAGAAGGAACACCTCTTGTTGATGGAAGAAGACTCAAGTATAGACTAAATGGTGATTTTCTTAAATACTCAATGACCTAACTTACAGTTTTTAAATTGTTGGAGCTAATTACTGGGATATTGAACAGCAGATAATCTTTTAGTAGTCTGAAGAACTTGCAGATAAATGAACTTATTCCAGTAGCTGGTATGAAAAACACGTGTAAAACAAAAATAGTACTTCTGGTATCTAGTTCTGTTTTTCTTCTACTTTGAGATGGGGCCTTACGTCACGCAGGCTAGCCTGGAATTCACTTTGTAATACAAGCTAGCCCTCTTGCTTCAGCCTCCTGAGTACTGGCATTACAAGTGTGTGCAGCTAGCCTGGTTAGTTTCATTTCCTTTTTCCTTTTTCTTTTTTAAAAAATATTTTGTGTGCATGAGTGTTTGTCTGCCTGCTTTCACGCACATGTATGCCCGGTATCCATGGAAGTCAGAAGGTGTTGGGTCCCCTGGAACTAGAGTTACCGATCATTTTCAGCAGCCGCACGGATGCTGGGAACCCAGCTTGTGTTCCTAGGTTGAGAAGAGTAGGCACTGCCCTTTCTTCTTCTTTTTTTTTCCAGTTAAATATTTTAAAAATATTTATCTTTATGTGTGTGTGCATGCCCATGTTTGCACATGTGCAGAGGGAGCTGTTGGAGGTCCTGGAACTGTAATTACACAGTGGCTGACAACCACCTGTGGAGCTGGGACTGGAACCTTGGTCTTCTGAAAGAACAGTGTGTGTATGCTCTTAGCTGCTGAGCCATCTCCAGTGCTGAGCACACACTTCTAACCACAGAGAGTGACCTGTCCAGCATGTTTCATTTTTTCACTAGCACTAACCATCATTCAAAATTCATAGTGCACACCTGTCTAGGCTCTTACTGTACTGAGCATCTCTGTGGCTCAGGCCCCCTTGTAGGCATCCCAGTCACTCCTACCTGAACCACTTCTGTCCTTGCTGGCTTGGCTTCAGCTGACTGGCCTTTGGGTTGTCTCTTGATTTTGTGTCCACTCTTTCAGCCATTTGCCTGACAGCTGCATCCTTACCATGATTTTTACTCTGTGAAGCTCTAGTTATTATTATTCTTAATCAAGGGGAAGCTGCAAGGAAGGGTGTAGAAACGCAGTGCTTCTCCTGCAAGGCAAGGAAAAAGCTTTGGGTCCATTCTCACCTGCCTTGTTTGGTTGGACAGTTATGCCTTCCCACAGCAGTGTCTCTTTTGTTCAGGGGACTTTTCCTGCGAGGACGCAGGTTTGTGGGCTAGCTTGTGTTTACTGCACAGTTGGCACTAGGGAGATAGTGGGCACTCACTGATAAACGTGTATTGAGTGGGGAGGAACAGCTCAGAGCTGTGGACAGATGTTCCCCCTCTGGTCTGTGTATCTCTGTGCTAGGGGTTCAGTCCATCTTTACCTCCTGAAGACTGAAAAAGTGCCCAGTGTAAATGCTTTTCCATTTTACTACATAGAGTAGAGTGGTTTTCTCTAACAATTCTATGACAGGTGCTTCTCAACTTAGGACTATGCTTACATTCTCATGAGTCCATCTTAAGTTGAAAATATATTTTCTGCAGCTGACCTGCCAGTGTCCTGGCTTAGCAGCACAGCACTGTCGAGTATAGACCCCTTTGTGACCATGCAGCTCACTGCACTATTCAGCACGGGGAGGAAAGAGTGTATGTGTTGCAGGCCTGGATCCAAATATGATTATGGGTCTGAATGTCTTAGATAGATTAGATAGGATAGGATAGGATAGGTAGGTAGGTAGGTAGATTAGATAGCTCGTTTTTCTGTCATTTATCACCGTTTATTCACTTTGTATCCCAGCTGTGGCCCCCTCCCTCAGCCCCTCTCAATCCCACCCTCCCTCATCTCCCATGCCCCTCCCCCAGTCCACTGATAGGGGAGGACTTCCCTTCCATCTGACCCTAGCTTATCAAGTCTCTCTCATCAGGACTGGTTGCATTTTCTTCCACTGTGGCCTGGCAAAGCTGCCCCCACTTCCTTCCACGGGATCAGAAAACCAGCCCCTGTTCTCCTTACTGGGGAACCCACTTTGAAACTGAGCTGCCATGGCTACATCTGTGCAGGGATTCTAGGTTATCTCCATGCATGGTCCTTGGTTGGAGTATCAGTCTCAGAAAAGACCTTGGACTCCTTGTGGAGTTTCTGTCCCCTCCAGGTCTTCTATCTTCCCCTTCTTTCATAAGATTTCTTGCACTCTGCCCAAAGTTTGGCTATGAGTATCAGCATCAGCTTTGATACACTGCTGGGTAGAGTGTTTCAGAGGCTCTCTGTGGTAGGCTCCTGTCCTGTTCCCTGTTTTCTCCTTCTTCCAGTGTCTATCCTGTTTGCCTTTCTGAATGAGAGTTTATCATCTTAACCCAGGGTCCTCCTTCTTGCTTAGCTTCTTTAGGTGCACAGATTTTAGTGTGTTTATCCTATATTATATGTCTAATATCCACTTATAAGTGAGTATATACCTGTGTATCTTTCTGTCTCAGGATCTTTAATGTGCCTCTTGCAGTCTGTGCCAGCCTGCTACCGTGCTATCTGGTCAGAGTGGGTTGTTACTCTTGCTCTCAGATCTCTTGCTCTTTCTTGGTGGTTTGGGTTTTTCTTTTTTCTTTTTTTTTTTTAATGATTTTATTTTATGTATATGAGTGCTCTGTTTTCATGGATGCCAGAGCAGGGAATTGGATTCCATTACAGATAGTTATGAGGACCTTTGGAAGAAGAATAGCTAGTGCTTTAAACCTCTGAGCCATCTCTCCAGCCTTGAGTGTTCTTGTTTTCATGCACACCAGGAGAGGTATTCAGATTTCATTACAGATGGTTGTGAGCCACCATGGGGTTGCTGGGAATTGAACTCAGGACCTTTGGAAAAGCAGTCAGTGCTCTTAACTGCTGAGCCATCTCTCCAAAAATGGGTGTTTCTGAGCCAAGTTTTGTGTTTGCTCTTTTCTTCATTGAGGGTGTGGTTTGCTTAGAGGCCAAGCACTGCATCTGGGCCCTTGGTTCTTCTGTAAAAATTTCTTACTCTGTTTATATTTGCTTCTAATGTTACTTGATTTATTTTTATGGGATTTTACTATTAAGGGAGTTGCTAAGAAGTGTTGAGTGAATATAGAGTGGTCAACTTCATAAATTTTATGAGGGTTAAAATTACTCTTTTGAGTAAACTTGGTATGTGGAAGACATGGGTTTAGATAGCAAATTGTTGGTGATCCTCTTACTTTACCAAAGCTTAGAAGTCTTTTCTTTAAGTTGGACATGGTAGTGCTACCTTCAATCCGAGCACTCTGGAGGCAGAGGCAGAGGCAGGTGGATTGCTGTCAGTTTGAGGCCAGCCTGGTCTACAAAGCTGTCAAGGATGACCAAGGCTACATAGAGAAACCCTGTCTCAAAAAAAACAAAAGAGAGAGAGAAATCTCTTTAATGACCATGACTTTTCTGTTTAATTGACTTCATCTGGAAACACCTCTTTAGCCAAAAGGCAAAAGTGTGCTCCTCCTGCTGGCCAGGCTGGGTAGACTGTCTGGATTCTCTTGGTGTGTGTGTGGGGGGGGTTCAGTGTGCTGTCTGCCTATGATCAGAGTGTAGTCTAGTTTGGCCAGGTCCTGGGATTGCAAGTATGAGTGACCACACTTGGTTTTCTCAGGGTTCTGTTGTATCCTCTGCTATGAGGGTAGGTGGTAGGTTAGCTTATATCCATTTTCCAGGTGGCAGAATATGACTAAAATCTTTCTATACCATTACCAGCTAGTAAATTCCAACAAATATTTATAATTTTATACCTACTAAAATTATTCTGCTATTAGGTAGTGGCATTAAACTTGAAAACGTTCTTGCCCGTCTCTTTTGGGAGCTAGTTACTTGGCTTTGGACTCGGACACTTTGGGTTAGCAGTGCATTTTGAGATTCTTTTCAGCTTAACAGTAAATTCCTGTACCCTTGCATTTAGCTTCCCTTTAACGATAGACAATGATTCATAGTGCGAAAGAACATTACTGCAAAAGAACGTTAGCGTTCTTGAAAGATAGTACAAGAGCTGTGGTATTTACATTGAAGATTGCACTTTAAGGGATTTACTTATGAAATTAAGATGTAAATTAATAGAAAATCACTGCATTGGACTGATGGCTCCTTGTACCTTGGAAGCTAAGGTGTGTGTGGGGTCTTTTTGAGCCCAGGAGTTCAAGTCCATTTTTGGCAACCTAGTGTGACTTGTCTCAAAAAAAAAAAAAAAAAAAAAACCCAAACCACCCAGTGTGAGCCACAGGATGATGCTAACTACCGTCTCTCTTCTCTCTTTAAGGACTCTATGCCTTTATCCTGACGTCTGCACTCGTGGGAGCGGCTCAGTTCTGGGGCGTAGAGCTGTGTTACCTGCACACTCATTTCCTTCAGTTCGCAGTGGCTGCCACTGCCTTCTCCGTGGTCCTGAGTGGTTATCTGTATGCCCGCTCTTTGAAAGCCCCCAGGGACGAGCTGGCCCCTGCCAGTTCTGGTGAGCAGTCACGCCATGTGTTGCATGGGTGTTCAGGGCCTTGGCAGCCATGGCTACCCTTGAGTAGATGATTGGCTTAGTGTAATTATGGAAATGCTTAGACAAGTGAAGAAAACAGTTGAAGGCAAAATTTAAATGCCTTTTTTTCTCGTGATTTTCTATGTTTTATATGTCTAAAAACCTTTAGCGGTACTATGTATGTATCTATCTATTTTTGTCAAGTAGTAAATTCCTTAAAGAAAGAAAATCAGGCTGCAAGTTGCCTAACATACTTTTTTAACTTTTTAAAGTTTCCTGTGGACTAGGTGTGGTGACACATGCATTTACTCTGAGCACTTGACATGCAGAGGCAGGAGGATTTGATGCTAGCCAGGGCTACATATTGAGACCTTGTCTTAAAAAAAAAAAAGAAAAAGAAAAAAAATTCCTATTTGAAAAAACCCAAAACGTCATATTTTATATTTAAAAAAACAAAACAAAACAAAACCTTTTTAAGAGTTTGGGGTGGGGGAGGGTCTGGTCACGTGAGCTCTGAGGAGGTGAGGCTGCCCTGGCTTTCCTTCTATCTATACAGTCTCCTCAGGGAGCAGGTTGGATGTTGAAGACTAGGGCCGAAACAGCGTTCAGGTCAATGCTTTTCCCTTCCCAGGAAATGCTGTCTATGACTTCTTCATTGGCCGGGAATTAAATCCTCGAATTGGTGCCTTTGATCTCAAATATTTTTGTGAATTGCGCCCTGGATTGATTGGATGGGTATGTGCTGTTTTTTAAAATTTCAGTAGTATGACTTTATCTTGTATTCAGAAGGAAATGGAGGCAATTTTAAATTTTATCATTTTCTACAATTCTGTCTTAACACAAAATATTTTTTTAAAAGATTTATTATATTTACAATGTTCTGTCTGCGTGTACACCTACAGGCCAGAAGAGGTCAGCAGATCTCATAGATGGTTGAGAGCCCCCATGTAGTTTTTGGAAATTGAATTCAGGACCTCTTGAAGAACTCAGCCATCTCTCCAACCCATACAAAATATTTTCTTATATATTATTATTATTTTTTATTTTTTTACAGGTTTAAGATATCTTGTTAAGGATTATTAAACATCCCTGAATTAGTATAGATGGAGTAATGTAAAGATTACCATTTCTCTTTCCTTTTCAGTAAAGCCTTATTTTGACCCTGTTTCAGACTTAAAAGAGAATTACAGAAATAGAACAAAGAATCCCCTGTATGCTTTAGCTGGGTTCCTGCACTAACACCTCGCCCAATCACAGTCTAGTGAAGGAGATCCATTGTTACTAAGGGGATCCGTCACCCTTATTGGGATTCACTAGTGGTTTACTATTGCTGCATTCTTCTTGGTCTTCTCTCATGTATAATACTGGTTCCTGAGTCTCGTGACCATGTCACCGTTTTGCAGGATATTGAGTCATCCTTAAGACCATCATTCCACTGTGTTGGCAAGAGTAGCATAGGAGAGCCATGCCTTAGGGTTGAGGTGTCTTGCTCTGTTATGGTCATGGGCTGTGTGCACTGGGTTTCTTAGCTGTCCTTGTCCCTGGGCGTGCCTTTGAGACTTCTTGTCTCTTTTTCCAGGTGGTTGTTAACTTGGTGATGCTTTTGGCTGAAATGGAAGCACAGAAGCGTAGTACCCCGTCCTTGGCAATGATCTTAGTTAACAGTTTCCAGCTCTTGTATGTGGTGGATGCCCTTTGGAATGAGGTAATTTGTTGGATTGTATTGGTGGGTTTTTTTTTTTTTAATGTTTTGAGGTTCTGGCTTGAACTTGTGATCTTCCTGCCTCAGCCTCCCAAGTTGGGTTATAGGAGTACATTTCTGTGCCTATACAACATATAGGCATATATGTTAATTAACATATAGTTAATTTTAAGAGCTGAGTTTTTGGAGGCCAAGTTGGGTTATAGGAGTACACTTCTGTGCCTATACAACATGTAGGCATATATGTTAATTAACATATAGTTAATTGAGTTTTTGGAGGCCATGAAGTCAAGTAGTTTTGAGAATTGTTAAGTGGTTTAATTTTCCTCTGGAGAGTATGAGCTGCTTATATTCACAATTAGGGTGGTACAGCTTGCCTCTGGCTTGTGCTGCTGCTGATGAGGTGGCTCAGGGGTCCACACATGAACACTGGTGGGTGTATCAGCAACTCTACTGGGGAATGACTTTCTAAGCATTTAGCATTGATGTCTATTGGCACCTTAAGGCAGAACTTGTATGTGGATATACACATAGGTACTTCTGCATGGGTATGCATGTACACTATGTGAAGGACAACCTTAGGGTCATTCCTTGGCCTCTCTCTTTTAAAATGAAGTCCATCATTGGCCTGAAACTCAGAAAGTAGGCTTGGCAGACTGCCCCAGCCCCAGGAATCCTGTCTCTTGACTGCATTGTACTGGATTATAAGTGCATATACCTCATTTCTAAAATGTTGATTCTGGGGATTGAACTTTGGGCCTTCATGCTTACACGGCTTTACGCTTTCTCCCCATTCACTATCAGCAGGGGCTTGTCTGTCCTTAGTGTTGCAACCAGATTATAAACAGGGAAATCTTCACTGTGTAATTTCCTCAGCGCCTGGCAGCTGTTTGCAAATTAGCAATCAATGGGAAATTTTCTGTGAAAGATCTGCCTCTTGAGAAGTGGGGATGCACTCATGGATATACCTGTTCTGAAGAGGAGTCTGTCCTGTGTACTCCCGAGGGTTGATTTAGGTCTAAATTGGTCCCATGCTTGATAACACTTCCCCTCTTATTGACAACTCCCCTTCATTCTGGCTTTTGTCCTTGTGTTTTTATCTACCCTGTTCCCTGTGCTCCTCAATCATCTTCAGTCTCCAGAGACCCTCATATCGGAGCATGTGTGCCCAGAGCTGATATGCATACATATTCTGACATTTAGGGTGTGAGCTTTTGGGTCTGGATTTGTGACCTCTGACTCTAATCCCATACTTTTTCATTGAACATAGAACTTGTGTTTCGATAGACTGCCTGTCAGTATTCTAGTGTGACTTCACTTAGCATGCTTGGCCATAATTAGTATCCTTTACACATAAGATGTTTCGTGTTTCTTCTCTTCTGTCATTTTAGGAAGCGCTGCTGACTACCATGGACATCGTCCACGATGGCTTTGGCTTCATGCTGGCCTTTGGGGATTTAGTGTGGGTTCCGTTCTCCTACAGCCTCCAGGCCTTTTACCTGGTCAACCATCCCCATGACTTGTCCTGGCCATTGGCTTGTGTCATCATTGCTCTGAAACGTGAGTGCACATCTCAGCATCTGCTCTTTTCCGGGTGGGGTCCTCTGTCACTTGGCATCTTACTTGATCACAGGTTTGAAATAATTTATGATGGATAAGTACTGAGAAAATTCAGAAGTTTGCAAAGAGAAGGAAGACATACATGCTACCTCTCCACTAGTCCTCAACAGAGAACATCTTACTTATATTTAACTTGATTTGCTTTAGGAACAGTTTCTTTTCTCTGTCAAATGCCTGCATTTTCTAGAGATCTTAAAAATGAGATTGATCTTCATAGAACTTTCCCTCTCACTTCTGAAACAGTGCCAGATAGTGCACATGTGCTGCGCTGAGGGCCTGCACGGCAGGAGGAGGAGAGGGAGACGGTCCTCTGGGGAATGTCAGCTTGTACTTCCTGGAGGCTCAGTGAGTTCAGACAGGATGGGAGACAAGCTGAGAGATCAAGTCAGCACATGTAAATGATGGGGGTGGAGGTCCGAGAGCCAGCATGGCGGCTGCCAGAGTTTTTCAGATCAGATGGTCTTATTTGTTTATTTATTTTTGTCATTAAAGTAAGTAATCATTCAAAACAAATAGAGCTAGACTTTTGTATGACATTGATAAATATCTATCATGGAAGAGGAAATCCAAGCATGTTGTTAAAATGAAGATTTAGTTTCTTCATTGCTTTGATTATTCATGTCAGTGACACTGAGTTATTCAAAACTGTGTGTCTCTTACAGAGAGCGGAAATGGAGATTTGGTTATTTCTTGTTATTCAGACCTTATCACAGTAGTGCCTTTGTTAGGGCCTTTTGAAATTTAAGTTTCCCAAGTTGAGGGGTTTCACCCTGAAGTGCAGACACTGTTTTCTGACTCAGTTGGTGTTTTACTGAGGAAGCACTATGCTGTGGTTGCAGGTCTCATAGCTAGCAGACAGGGAATCTTTAGTCTCTGTTGCCTTTTTGTAGGTGGGCTATCTCAGACACTTTGTGGCCTTGACTGTGTAGGTTTTGCTTTCAAGATGGATGATGAGTGAGAGTTTAGATGCTAGATTACATCTAAATTATTAACAGGAAAATATTTTTGAATTTCAGTTTGTGGATATATAATCTTCCGTTGTGCAAACTCTCAGAAAAACGCATTCCGCAAGAATCCTGCTGATCCAAAGCTTGCACGTAAGGACTAACCTAATTTGTTGATTTATATTTACTGTGTGTAGGCTTTTATGCCTCTGTCTTTCAGAAGTCATAAAATAGGTTTTTGTTTTCATATAGATTTGAAAACCATTCATACGTCCACGGGAAAGAGTCTGCTTGTTTCTGGATGGTGGGGCCTTGTTCGCCATCCCAATTACTTGGGTGATCTCATCATGGCTCTGGCGTGGTCCCTCCCGTGTGGTGAGCATCTCAGTGCCAACTTGACTCCTTTCTCTGGACTGGGATATGCCATTGGTTGGAATGCTAGGCGGCTCTGGGTCTGTTTCCTTGGTGTCTCACCCTTGTTGTCTGCCTGCTGAGGTGACCGGGAACATTTTGAGATGGTTTTTCTGAGACTGGATGGAACATTTTGTTTGTAATTTGAGATGTTTTGGTTCTTAGGGCATTTGAGAGAAATCAGAAAAATCACTCAGCTGCTGTTGTCCCTCCAGGGTTCACCCACCTCCTGCCTTACTTCTATGTCATCTACTTCACCGTGTTGCTCATCCACCGAGAAGCCCGTGATGAGCACCAGTGCAGGAGGAAGTACGGCCTGGCCTGGGAGAAGTACTGCCAGCGCGTGCCCTACCGCATATTCCCCTACGTCTACTGACCTGTGCTCGGGTGCCATCGCTGGGCAGACTCCACAGAAACAAGGAGACAGTCCAAATGAACTAACCTCATGCACTGACAGGATCTCTGGGTTTGTTTGAGTCAGGACTATAGAGCCAAGTAGTACATCTTTTAATGTAGTTGTCTTTATCATATTAAAGTACAATAATTAACATAAGGGGAAAACAAAGATGGTATAATTTGATTAATAGAAAAATTTTAGTCCATAAAAATCTGAAGTCTTATTTTTATATTTTTTAAAATTCTTTTTTCTTTTTGCCATTTGATTTTTCCTAAAGTACATCTGTGTTTAAGTTTAGTACACAGGTCAAACAAAAAGCCAGCCCAATAATTGGTGGCAGATCACTCCCTGTTTAAGGGAGACCGTTCACAGAAGTGGCCCAATGTCAGCCTTTAAAAGTGCATTTGGAAGTGTAAATACATAGATTACTTTTATGTAATATATAGTGACTTGTGATTTTTCTGTACAGTTTTTGAATGTGAGACAATTGTCAGGAACTAAGTAGTTTTTTTAACAAAAGCATTTTCAGTGTTTTAAATTAAGTTTTGTAAAGTAATGTGAATTTAAAAGTGTAAAGCAATTAGAATTCATTTAAAGTTGAAATATGGGAAAGTTATTTTTCTTTATCCAAAGTTTGTGAATTTGGCTTTGCTACCTCAGTTTGCAGGTGTTTGTTTGCCTTCATGAACTGTTGCAAATAGGAAAAAATATATATTTTTGGAGTAACAGCACTATTTAAACATTTTTACTCACAGGGGTGTTGGAAAATTTGCCATTTTAGGCTACTATTTTTATATATATATTTTTTTGATTTACAAATTCAACAGTGTTTTTGCTACTGTTTAGCTCATACAGTTTATACTATTTTGTATTGTTTATCGGCTTTAGAACTCTCTAGAAAGGAGCTCTTCCTGAAACAACGTTAAGGAGCTAATTGAAACTTATGTTTCAGTTTCGTAGATGAACATAGCTTGTTGTAGCCATTCAATTCTAGCGAGGTAGATTAGTTTCATAGAATCTGTTCTAGAGCAGGATAAGCACAAGACTGTATCGTCAGAGCTACTTTGTTCTCAGAATCTTAGCATAAGGGATGTAATACATACTGTGTACATTTGCGTTTCTATTACACATGTCACATGAGCCAGATACAAAGTGTTCCTTCTGCTCTGCAGCTTAGGGTGTATGTAATGTTAATGTGATCATGAGCTACACTCCGCATTCTGTAATTTTTAGACTCTGTTTTTATGAAATTGTCATTGTTTTACTAAGGGCTGCAGCAGGTGTTTCTCTATTAAGCTGTTCTCCTGGTATATATACATGGTATGTGCTAAGCTTATAAGGAAACTTTGGGTAAGATTTTTAAAGACATTGGGTTCTTTGCCGGGTAGTGAGAAGAGTCTGTGATAGGGCAGTACAACAGTGCCTGGATATCAGGGGCAAGTTTTTAATTGGATGTTTGGCAATAAAATTTCAGATGAAAATAAAGAGTTGCTTTGGTCACTTTAGAGCCTCATTTCTTTTTTCCCATAATTTTGGGGTCACTAGCAGCATTGGCCATTTTCTTTTTCTAAGATTATTTGTTTGGGTTTTCCTGAACTGTAGGAACCCAGGGATTTCTGATTGGCAGATTTGTGGTAAAGCAAAGATTGCCAGAGCCTGACCCAGTGGTGGTTGCAGGCTTCCAGGAGGTTTAGTCAGGAGGGTCTCCATAGTTTGAGGCTGCCCTAGGCTAGAGAGTGAAACTTCTCTTGAAGGAAAATCCAGCAAACAATGTGTTGGAATCTGAGGGTTTAGGGGGTAAGACTCCCAACTCCTAAAACACTGGTCATGTTTATTTAGTATCTGCTGTTTAAGACTACGGAGTGCTTCCTGGCTGTTTCAGGTCTGTCAGGCTTTGAAGCAGACATGTTACTAGCAGAAGCATCTGTGTTCCTATGAAAGATAGCACAAACATGCCTACCTTCGGAGTCTCCTGTGCGTCTGCCAACTCTGGCTAGGCACACGATGCTCCGAGGCTGCTCCCCGCTTGGGAATGCCTTGATGCATGTACAGTCCAAACTGAAATTGGTTTGATATTGGATATTTATTTCATTCATTCTTCTCACACAGCAGTGCAACCTGCATGGTGATCCAGTGACTAGGAGGTTTCTTTGTTGGTAAATACACTGATGTTAGGAGACTTGTTGATAAACCAGGAAGATTTCTTGACCTCTCAGATGTTTGGTAAACTGGACATTCGTAAATACTGTCTGAGTCTGTCCGGTCAGGAGCATGCGATGGTTCAGCAATCTAAAAATAATTCGTAGTCAAATCACAGTTAACAAAACCAATAGGTCACGTGTGTGTGTGTGTGTGTGTGTGTGTGTGTGTGTGTGTGTATGTTTAATGATAGTGTGGCTGCATGTTAAAATTGTATCTAGAGAAGTTAAAATAGAAATGACTTGGTAAGTTTTGATGGACTGCTGATTAGTAACCCTGAACATCAGTATTACCATGTTTTTAGATCTTCAACAATATTGTGCTGTTCTGTGAAGTACATTAGTACATTTCCCTCGTGAGATCACAGGTAACGAGAATTCAGAAGTTTGGGATTTCCTTACCAAGTTAGGTAATTACCTCTTCTGGCAAAAAGTGGATGTCAGGAAAATCACAGCGTAATTCATTGGGCAGCGAGTCTTCCAATACTCCCTGTTCAGGATCCCACCGCGCCCCCTCAATGAATAAACCAAAAATATAGACTCCTTTGGAAGGGCGGTCCTTGCCCTGATGAGAGAGTGAAATTAACATTAACCTCAGCCGAGATTGCCTTCCCTCCCCTCAGTGTGGTACATCCCTGCTTTCTGTTGCTCTGAATGCTTAACAAACCAGACTCCACATTTCTAAGGGAAAAGCAACTACTAAAGGAGTCAGCAAGTTGTGCTCTACCTGCCTTTCCTATAGGCTCCCTGACATAGTGTGGATTGGAGAGTGAAAGCAGGCTGTGCATAATTCTATGGTAGATCACTGATACAGGAATTGACAGTTATTAGCTTGGAATAAGTGTTTGGATTTTACCAGGCGTGGTGTCATAGGTCTGCAATTCTAGCACTTGGGGAGGTAGAGGCAGGTGGGTCTCTCTGAGTTCCAGACTAGCCTGGTCTACAAAGTGAGTCCAGGATAGCCAAGCTACACAGAGAAACCCTGTCTTGGGAAACAAAACAAAACAAAACAAAACAAACAAACAAACAAAAAACAACCCAGAACAGAAGAAAAGTTCGGATTTTTGGATTTCTGGACATGGTGGTGCACACTTAAATCATAGTACTTGAAAGGCAGAGGCAGGAGTATCTCTGTGAGTTCAAGGCCATCCTGGTCTACAAAGTGAGTTCTAGGACAGCCAGGGCTGTTACTCAGAGAAACCCTGTCTAGAGGGGAAAAAAAAGGGGGTGGTGATGGTGTGACTAGGTATAGCCCCCATAGACTCATGTTTTTGAATGCTTGGCCCATGGGGACTGGCACTGTTAGGAGGTGGAGCCTTGTTGTAGGAAGTGTGTCACTGTGGGGGTGGGCTCTGAGGTCTCCTGTGCTCAAGCTCTGCTCAGTATGGAATTCCAGTCTCCTGGATGCCTTGGATCTGTGTCCAGCACCATGCAGGCTTGCCTGTGTGCTGCCATGACCATAATGGACTAATCCTCTGAAACTGTAAGCCAGCCCCAGTGAAATGTTTTCCTTTAGAAGAGTTGCCTTGGTCATGGTGTCTCTCCACAGCAGCAGAAATCCTAAGATGAGGTGTTTGGATTTCTGATGAACTCTTAGGTAGAAAATTGCCAGCAGCTCCAACAGCATGTGTCCTGGGTGGCAGAGGAGCCTTGCTGCCGCTGCTCTGGCGGCTGAGAGACAGAACAGATACACCCTGCACTTCCTGCTCAGGAGCCTTTGCTTCACATCTGGTGAATCCTTGAGACAAAGTAGGCCCTGGGATCCTGGGTCAGCCACTGCGTTAGACAGACCAGTGTGCTCAGGGACGCTTAGCCTGTGTATTCTGGAATGTGAGCAAGTCTTGAGGTACAAGCTAAATGCCCCTTACCATTTAGGTACATTGACAAGTTTCACTCAATGCACCTGAGCTTGTGTTGCCTAGTCCTATAATTCTGTGCACTTGATAATATGATTTCCACTCATAATAACATGATTTGGCCATGGAATTGAGGCAGGATCTCCTGTAGCCCAGGCTTGCCTTGAACTTATGTAATTGAGGGTAACCTTGAACTGCTGATTTCTTTTTCCTCCGAGTTCTGGTATGGTATCACAGTTGTGGGTCACCACACTTAACGTGGCTGAGATAGGTAAGTAATTCCTCTGAAGAGCCATTTAAAAGTAAATGGAAGCCATCTTAATTTACCTTAAATCAAGATTGGCTGTTGGTGAAAAGCAAGAAGAGGCGCGCACCTGCTTACATAACTTTATGCCTGTGTCTGTCCTTCACTCTTGAAGTTCATAAGCGGTGTTTTCTCTCCTGCTCTTCAGACTTCTAACCCATAGGCTGACCTTTTCATTCCTAGCCTATCTCCTCCTCCTCTCCCCTCATTCCCTTTTCATTTCACTGCTTAAATACACTCCATTGTCCACAGCCCCGGGCTCTAGGACCCAGGACACGAGTCAGGCGCTCAGTATTGCCTTCTGCAGCTAACTTCTATCAAACCATCATAGTTGTTTCTGCAGTCGGCTTTCCCCCTGAACTTTATGAACCCAAGTGAAGACAACCCACCATGAAGGTGGACATGAATTGAATGAAAACAAGAATAAGGAGCATTATGAATCAGGACATGTACATGCTAACAGCTTGGCACAACACAAAAAGCTCAGCATGAAGCACACCCCATCCCAGCTCTCTGCAAACAGACTGATGCTCCACCACGCACCCCACAAGCCTCTCAAAAATGGCAGTCAGATGAGACACTGAAATGTCAGTCCCCAAAGAAACGAGCAGAATTCAGAACATGCACAAGAAAATTACAAAATCATCTCAAGATAAACAGCTAGGAGAGTTACCAAACTGCACCTCTGAAGCAATCAAGGAAGAGATTTTAAAATCCACAGCATCAAATGTAAGCAAGAGCATAATCTACCCAAACGGCAGTCCTGAGAGGAGGGTTTACAGTTCTGTGTGCTCAGATTAAAAGAATAAGAGTAATCTATACCTCCAAGCTCTGGAAAAGCAAGGATTAGCTCAACCCACATCCACAGATGGCAACAAATAATACAAACCAGGGCAGGAGGTGAGTGAGTGGAAAAGAGCAGTACATGATGTTAACCAGATAAATAGCTGGTTCTTTGAAAATATTAACAAGGTTGGCCAAACACTAGCTAAATTAACCAAAAGAAACGGTGCAAATTAGTAAAAATCAGTGACGGCAAGGAAGTTGCTATAACAGACTAATGAAAGCCAGATAATCAGGGAGCTTGAAAACAAACCGGAAAATCTAGTGGATAAATTTCTAAGTGCATATGACTTACAGAAATTAAAATCAGAGTATATCAATCTAAACATTTATAGGGAAAACATAGCTTAAAAGTCTCAATCCAAAGAAAGCGGGCAGGAGAAGTGCTGTGTTGCTAAATCTACAGGCTTTCAAGGACAGCCTGATAACTGCTTGTCAGATTTCCTGAAATAGAAAGGGGAGGAACACCCCAAGCTCTATCTGTGGAGCCAGCACAAAACCTGTCCTGAACTCAGATAAGAAAAGAACTACAAATCGGTAGTTAGATGCAGAAGTCTTCACAAAGTACTTGCAAACTGATTTAAAGATGTATCACAACCAAGTTGGTTTCATCCCAAGGTTATCTTGAGATGAAACCAATAAAAATACAAATCAATAAAAATGTAATTAATAAATATAGAGACAAATCACATGATCATCTCAACAAAAGGCATATATGAAAATTCCATATACCTTCATGGTAAAAGTTCTGAGCAAACTAGGAAAAGGCAGCCTTCCTCATTATAATAAATGTGATAATACAAACTTAAGAGCCAGCACTAAAGATGCTAAAAAGATGGAAAGCAGCACTTCTCTGCATAAGACAAGCGTATCCATCATCTTCACTCATTGAATATAGTGTTCAATCAGACAAGAGAAAGGTGTAAATCAGGAAGAAAGAAAAACTGTCTTAGATTTCTTTTTCCTTCCTGTGTTAAAGAGCATGACCAAAAGCAACTTAGGGAGGAAAAGGTTTAGTTTACATATCCTAATAACAGCCCACTGAGGGAAGTGAAGACAGCAACTCAAGCAGGGCAAGAGCTTAAGCACAGACCATGGAAGAACACTGCTTACTGGCCTGGACCTCAGGGACTGCTCAGTCCTTTTACACAATCAGGATCACCTGGCCAGGAGCAGCACCTCCCCAGTGAGCTGGGCCCTCTCGCCACAGTTAGTCAAAAAATGCCTTAGAGACTTGTCTGCAGGTAATCTGACTGAGGTGTTTTCTCCATTGGGGTTTCCTTTCCCAGATTAACTTTACCTTGTGAGGAGCTGGGAAAAAACTAACCAGGGCATTTTCCCTTTTGGCCGATATCATAAAAACAAACAAACAAACAAACAAACAAACAAAAACATTAAAAGACATCATGACTCCACTAAAAAGGGTCAACAAAAAAGCTTTCAGGAGATTAGCAGGATACAAAGTCAGCTTTCAAAAAATCAGCAGACTTTAGCAGAAGAGGTGGCACAACCCTTTAATCCCAGCACTGGGGAGGCAGAGGCTGGTGGATCTCTGTGATTTTGAGGACAGCCTGGTCTATAGAGTGAGTCCAGGACAATTGGGGCTACCCTGTTTTGAAATCATGTCTTGAAAAAAAAAAAGAAACAAAACAACAAATTAGTAGCTTGTATATACATCAAAACTGAACTTGCTGATAGAGAATAATTTAAAAAGTAAAAAAAATAAAAAATAAAAAAAAGAATCTGGGAATAAACCTGATTATGGAGTTAAAAGACTCCTATAAGAAAAAATTTAAATATTGGAAAAAAATAAAGACATCAGATAATGGGAAGAGTGTTTATAGGATTAGTATGTGAAAATGACTTCACCACAAAAAGCAATCTACAGATTCAATACAATATTTAACAAAATTCCAATGATAATCTTCACAGAACTAGAAAAAAAATCAAAGATGTGTATGAAGACACTAAAGATGATAGATGGCTAAAGCACTTCTAAGCAGAAAGCTCACGGCTGGAGATGTAACATTACCTGATCTCAAACTATACTACATAGCTGCAACGATCCAGAGCCTGGTGTTGGCACAACAGCACGTGTAGACATGAGACTCGGTGACAGACACAAAGCTGTGGATGCCTAAATCCTATATGTGTGACACCCATTTAGTCATTGAATGGGGGCTGGCCCTTGGCAGTCTCCTCAGCACCCAGTACCTGGAAAGCTCTGGTGACTGAGTTGAGCCTTTTCTGGACAAGTAAGGAGACTTCAGTCTCTTGTTCAGCACCGGTGCTAACAATTACTTTGTGAGTGAAAGTGAGGCCATCCATGGAGGTTCCGTGGGCTCTTCCGTAGTCTTGAAGCACAGCAGTAAGAAACGCTTTGAAGAGAAACAGGGCCAAAGTCTCTGGTAAGCCTTGCGTTTCCTGTGGGGTAGGAACTATGGCTGCCCCATGGAGATGATGGAAGAGGCAGGAAGGAAGGGTAATGGGGTGTTGTCTATCAACTTCTAGATAAAACTTTCCACCTTAGAGCGAAGCTTGGTAAGATGCGGAATGTTCTAAAGGGAGGTGAAACATGGCATCCTACAGGGAAGCTCCTTAACATTCAGGAAGTAAGCAATTTAAAAGCTTCAGGAAGTTTCTGAAACTGACCAGTTTTACCAGGACCGCCCTTCTCATGTGTAAATAAATAGTGAGGACTGATGAGAGAGACTCCCAGGCCAGCTGGACTTCCAGGCGAGACACTCCAGCTTGTTGGGCAGTGAGCTCCAGGGTTGCAGCTTTTATGAGCCGTCACCCATGCTGCGGTGGCTTTGGTGGTGCAGCTGTCTTTGTGTCATTTCTGCCTCTGTAAGTAACCCTAATACACTGGTGGACTTGGTTCCCTATCTGCCATGAAGAGATGTTTTTTGACACTTACCCGGGAATAGTGTCACACACCGTGGTGGAAGGGATCAGTCACCCACACTTTCAGATCTGTGCACATGGGCTATTTTGTAGGTCCAGGGAGCGGGGTTATAGTCCTGGGACCTGAGCCTTTCCTGGCCTTTTTCTTTCTTTCTTTGCTGATTATTGTATCTCACGGTGATCTTGGTAGCAGAGATGGACAGGTCATAGATGAGTGAGCATGCCGCCCAGGGTGCCCGAGATTTCCTCAGGCAACGTCATAGGGACAATTTGGGGAAGAGGAAGTTTCTTTTCTTCTGGGCTTGCTAACCTGCCTACATTTTGCCCTGGCTGGTATAGAGGGAGGGTACAGACAATAAAGACAAAGTCAAACCTATGTGAGGATGATTCCTTCATCTGGTCTCTTGTCCTCTGTGTTCACATTTCAGTGACCTCTGCTCTCCAGGCCAGAGGAGGCCTTGAATCCTGCTGAGTTCTGCCCGCCCTCTGCCGCATCATCTCAAACAGGGAGGCCAGCTGCTTCTGCCTTCTAACTTTCCTTTTATCTGTTTCTTCCTCTTCCTTCCCCGTGACCCCTTACTGCAGCCACTGCCAGCTTTTTGACTAGAGACCAAGACCAAGCGTGGACCTTACCAGCCTTCCCTCTCACAGCAGGTGTTTATGCTCCCCTTCCTGAATGCAACACCCCTCCTGCCTCTTCTATAGCCATCTTTCTAGCTTCAGCCCACACTTGGGGTCTGTGGGCCTTGTGTCTGTCTTTGGTTAAGCACCTGCCTCTTCTGTCAGGCTAAATTAAAAACTTAAGTCATTTGGGCGAGTTCCCTCAAAGTCCTCCAAGTTACTAGTTAGCTGTAGGACTCTGGGAAAGTCCCCCCCCCGCCCCTTTTAATCTTTTTTTTTTTTTCTATTAGATTTCTCATTTTCTGTGCGAGTGATGTCTGTCCCAGGTGTGTGCTTGGTGCCTGTGGAGGTCAGAAGCTCGGATGCCCTGGAACTGGAGTTATGGATGGTTATGAAACACTACATCAGTGCTGGTAATCAACCCTGGGTCCTCTACAACAGGGCTGCTGAGCCATCTCTGCAGGTCCTCAGGCAAGTTTCTTAACATCTCTGTGCCATGTTTTCCCTAGCTGGACATAGAGGTGATGACAGCCACAGCCTTCAAAGGCCACTGATCAAACTCTATGAGCAGTACAGGGCTGGCAGCCTGAAGTGCTGTGTGAATGACCCACTTGGGTAATTCTTAGCTGGTAGCAAGGTTCAGGTCTCATCTTAGAAGTTCTTTCCTTAGCTGCCCTCTCTGGCCATCAGTTGTGACCTCCCTGTTTTATGTCCTAAGTGTTGATTCCTGTGTGGGCTCATGGAAAGTCATTCATTCATTCTTCAAGTATTGACTGACTGAGAGCTTTGTTGGTGTTGGACAAGTTAAGTACTAGGGGTGCCACAGAAATAAACCAAAAACAAAACAACCTGCCAACCAGTTCCTGCCCTGGTGGAGCTCAGGCTTCTTCACAGGTCCCTGTGGGCCTTGGCCCCCTGCTGCTGTGACATAGCCCACTTAGTGTCTGCCCTTTCCTGTGAGTGTTTGTGCTGAGCAGGAGGGTCCAACAGACATTCCACCATCAATTCTTGTTAATACAGAGTGTCTGAAGGGTGGTATTTCCTCTTGTTGTAGGCCTTAGGGAGGGGTCTTTGATGCCATGGAACCAGTGGCTTGGGGATGAGAAAGGGACATGCTAAGGCTTAGTGGGGTCAGGGGTGTGGGGAGGATGAGATGAGGAGAGGAGGTGAGGCAGGACAGGGCTACAGGTGCTGTCATCTGGGCTAGTGGTGGTAGAGTGGCTGAGAACAAATGTGCCAGAGCCAGATATGGGTCTGCCCTGGGTGCTAGCACTCACCCTGTGGAGAGAAGAAGGCAGGGAACCAGTATCTTGTCGGAAATCCATCCATGGATTCGCTCTCAGTGTCAAGGACATGTTTGGATTTCTGGCTGATCAATGTAGAAGACTGTTTCCAGGTTGCGACAAATTTCATGTACCTGGGGAGAAGCCAGTGGCAGGGAGGCTGAGGACAGAGTAGCGGCTACCCTCGAGAGCCCCTGGCAGCCTCCTCCAGTGCACCCGGCAGCAGCTTTCACCGCTCACCCCAGCCTGCCTCAGCCTCTTTGTTTTATACTCTGATGGACACTGGGCACAGTTCCAGGCCTCTTAGGGGAAAGGGAAGGCAGACTGTGGAAGCCATGGGTTTGGAAACGCCTGGCTGGGCTGTGAGGAATCCTAGCATTTGTCTGAGTTGCAGGCTTTGTCCACAGCTGACACTCATGTTCTGTGAGGTCCAAGAGGCAGCTGGGCATAGGCTGGACACAGAACCTCTGGGTTTGCATTTCAGCACTTCTGTGTTCTTTGGGTAAGTGATTTCCTGTGCTGTGACTTACTCCTTTCTGAAACAGGATGATGACGGGGTCAGCACCCACCTCCCCTCATGGGACTACCATGAGAACTGAGTCAGGGACACACCACTAGGTTTTTCACACATTAGTCTGCATTCCTGAGGCCAGTTTTCCAGGCACAGTGAGGGACAGTGGCAAGAAACACATACTGGGTGTTCCCTTCTCAGCATGGGAAGACCTTGCATGGGGCCTCAACTCTGAGGTCAATGTTTTCTTATCCCAAAAGAAAGGGCTGAGGAAACAAAAACAAAAAACAAACAACAGCAAAAACAAGAGACTGAGCTGTCTGGTGAGTGAGTGGGGAACTGCCAGGCCCCAGCAGAAGCAGGGCAGGGATGAAAAGCTGGCTCTTGCTCCTACCGATGGTAGATGGCCGTGTATGCCACTTTGGCCCAGGTGTTGAAGAAATTCACCCGCTGGAGGAGATCGCTCACCCAGAAGCTCAGGGGCTTGATGGACTTGTAGGCATTCTTCTGCGGATTGAGAGAGAGGTGCATTGTTTCTGCAACTCTGTCTAGAGGTCATCACTTTTCTGCCAGGGAGAAACACCTTGGCAGGAGATGCCATTTTCCAGCTGAAAATACAGTGATAAGTCTGAAAATGACTACCTAATTTTCAGACATCCTAACTGGAAGTACCTGCCCTGGCTACAAGCTTTCATTGCTCTGAACCTTTCCCTTTTGCCTCCCCCTTTTCCCTGGGGACATTGTCTTCATGGGGACTCTGGGTTTTAGCCACTTAGACTCCCTTGTTTTTCTGGTGCAAGTTACCAGCCTCACTTACTGGACAGTGCTTTTCCTTCCAGCCCAGCAGAGCTGGCCTCTTGACTTTAGAGGGTGTTTCCTTCTGCTCCCAGCCATCACTGTCCATTCTCTAACCCTGCTCATAACAAGCCCTCAAAGGTCCAGGGATGGAGGGAGTGGGGCTTTCAGCCCTCAGCTGCCTCTGTCTTCTATTTATAGATGGTGTCTTGTGAGAACAGCCTAGCCTCCTGGTTCTCTCTTCTGTCCTCATTAGAAATCAGTGGGCACCATTTCCTGCGCTATTGGGCCCACTCCACCCCAGGGCACGCATCTTTCTCTCCTGAATTCTGTCTACTTCCTTTCAGATTCAATTCCCTGGCTCCTCTCTTTGAGGTGAGTCTATTGCCCAACCCTTTCCAGCCTTTTTCTTTTCTCTACCCTCAACTCCTGTGGTCCCAACATTTCAGGCTGGCAACAGTAAGTCTTGCTTAGAGTTCTTTTATCTAGTGGTTCTCAGTAGCTTCACTCTGACATCCCCGTAGCTCTACACACTTCCCATGTCCATCTTGTTGCTTGTCCTAGCTTGACATGCCACTTAGATCTGTTAGTCAGACATACAGACACACTGCCACGTGTCTGCAGCTGATCATAGCCTCCCAACACAGTGGCACCAGCAAGCCCAGAAATCCTGTCGGCTCTGGAGTCCCACCATGCTACACGTATGAATGCTACATTGCAACTTTTCACTAGTTCATATTGAATTTTTAAAGAATTAGTTGTCATTGATGCCTTTAAGTTGTTTCCATGTTTTCTACATAGCTTTTCTTTTTGTTAGTAGTGTACTGACCTGCAATTCAAATAACCATACAATGAGGTACATGATCAGTGGTTGTTAGATGTATTTCCTGAGCTGGACAACCAATACTGCAGTCACCTTCAGCCTAGCATCACTAAACACACCAAAGCAAGCAAACAGGCAAGCAAGCTAGCCAGCAAGCAAACAACCCCTGGCCTTTTCACTTGCATTGCTTTAATGTTGTTCCCAGAGGGAGGTGGCCACACTGTGTGTGATTGTCTGTTATGGACAACTCATTTAAACGAGTCATACACTGTGGCCTCCTGCGATCACCTTCTTGCGCTCTGCAGAAGAGCTGCGGTTTTCAGGGTTCACCTACGTGGCATTTGTCAGCACTTTATTTTGGTGGTGGTCATTTGTAAAAATTTCCTGATCCCTAAGGACATGTAGCTTACAGCATTTGTAAATAAAGTTTTATACTAACTGAAATATGAATGAGATAAGTCAGAATAGCAGACTGAAGTACTACAAAATATGAAACTAAGAGCAACGCCTTTCTCCACACACAGACCATGAAGATACCACTGAAGTAACTTCTTTTCCTTCCACAACTTCTGTGTTTCTTGAAATTAAAACACATGCGCTTTTATAAGCAAACACATGCCTCCACATTCTTTGGGAACACTAAAAACTTTACCAAGACCCTGTGGAGGGCCCACACACCTCATCTTGTGGCTAGACCTCAGTTCATGTAATCAGATTCCTCTTCCTGTATCTTCAGGCTATTTTCCGATTTGTGCTGTTACGGCTCTGTGGTACTTACCTCAAAGATAAATTTAGGTACACATTGCCCTCTAACTGGTTGTATCCACTCTTACCTGTACCGGAAATAGATGAGCACAATGGCTGCCCACCGTCTCCTCACAGGGAGCAGTCATCCGGTCAGTGTGGAGCACTGACCTTTGCCTCAGGCGTGGCTGCTTACCTGCCACAGCCTAGGCACCCTGGCCGTGAGGAGAGACTCGTACATCTCCTCCAGGTCCTCAGTGATGATGCTCTCTCCCTTTATGGCAACTTCAAGATCCTTTAGGGATTTGTGGATGACAGATAGTAACTTGTCGAAACAGTCTATTTCTTTCCTTAGAAAGGGTATCAAGACAGAGTGGACAAGGGGATCATAGCCTGAATGAAGAGAGAGAGAGTGTGATGTTTACACGGAAGGAGATTTCTGAGATATGCAGGCTTCCAAGTGTTGTCCATGCATATGACCATGGTTGGTAGGCATTTTCTAGACAAGTCTAGAGAGCAAATATTGTAGGTATTTTTTCCCCGATCAACCGTACTCCTTGTTACCATGATTTATCAGTGTCACTTAATATGCAAATCAATAAGCAGCCGCTGTGTCTGGCACTGGCTTTTAATCCCACTGCTTGGGAGGCAGCGGCAAGTGGGCCTCTGACTTCCAGGCCAGCCAGAGCTCCTTAGTGAGACCCTCAGTTTAATATTTTTTTTCAGACTTGTAGGCAGAACTGAAGGTCAGATTTAGCATTCTGAGAGATGCGCTCTCAGGTGTCCCCATTGTGCTGGGATCAGATCTCAGGACCACTGTCGGCTGTGTGCTGTTGCTGGCCGCGCACCGCTTTGCATCTTGGTAAGCTCTTGCTCAACAATTGGCTCCGAAGTGAATTTTGGAAACAGCAGGACTTAGACTATGGGGCTGGAGTGGTGGCTTAGCGGTTAAGAGCACATACTGCTCTTTGCTCTTGCAGAGGCCCCGAGTTTGATTCCCGGCACCCACATCATAGCTAACAACTGGCTGTAACTCCAGCTTGAAGGGATCTGACATCTCTTTGGTGCCCTTGGGCACCCGTATATACGTGTATACTCCGCCAACATACAATTAAAAAAAAAAAAGACATAAAAAAAGGGAAATTTTAAAAAGGAATTTTGGATGTTAGAATTTGACTTGGAAATTTCTCCCAATCCAGGCACTTATCTCTTCAGAGCTGGACCTGGGCCTGACCTCACCTTCCTCAAGAGACCCCTTTTCTAAATCTCACTGCTCTGAGCTCTATCCCAGAGGCCAGAGGGCAGGGAGAGCACCACTGGACAGCAACCCCAGCTGAGCCCTTGTCTGCTATGATAGCTGCTGTTTCCTTTTTGGACTCCCTCCTCCCTCATACCAAAGCCCGATTTTCCTCTCTGCCACCATCTCCCATCTGGGGGAACGCATGGTCTTTCCAAGCTGTGCTTGTTCTCCCTCCCTCCAGGGTCAGAGTCTCTGCTGACGAGGCCACGGCACGGGATGAAGCTCAGGGCCGAAGCTCACCTTCCACGTGCTTATGGAGCTTCGACCACATTGGACCAGACATAATGCATTTGAATGTGGCTTGGCCCTCAGGCCCCTTGACTTCCTCATTCTCCACTGAAATGGGGAGCTGGACCATTATGTCAGTCAGGAGCTCCATCACCAATTCGTCGCTGCTCTGCTCAGGACTGCAAAGGAAGCAGGTGAAGAATGAGGCAGAGCAAGCCTGCTGGGAGTCCCCTCTGCTTTGGCCCCACAAGAGGTACGCAGCCTCATGGAGCTCTCAGCTGTGACACTACCGAAGACCTCAGAGACACTGAAGTTCACAGAGGAGAAAACTGGTAACTTCTGTGTTTATAAGGAAATCTGTTGTAAAAACCTTCTTTCTTCTTTTTCTTTCTTTCTTTTTTCTTTTTTTTTTTTTTTTTTTGAGACAGGGTTCTTCTGTGTAGCCTTGGCTATCCTGGACTTGATTTGTAGACCAGGCTGGCCAGGAACTCACAGAGATGTGCCTGCCTCTGCCTCTGATTGCTGGGATTACAGGTGTGCGCCACCATGCCTGGCTGTAAAAGCCTCCCTAGGATTTGTTTCTAAAACACTTTTTACCTTATGAAGCTTCGCCCACATTGAACAAATTTATTGAACATAATAAATTTGAATGTGCCATGGCCCTCAGACCCAGCGACTTCCTCATTCTACACTAGAAGATGTAGCTGGAGCATTATGTCAGACATCTGCAGACAGGCATATGCCCAGACTGAATGTGAAGGAGCAGGAGGCATGCCCAGCAGCTCAGAGGTGTCGACGGGTCAGCATGTCACTTCCTCTGTGCTTACCCTAAGGCTTCCTGACCATGCACTCTGGGTGTGGCTGGTTGCGTCTGTGGAGCCACATGGCTGGCGGGATGCTTTGGAGTCCTTCCAAAGATGAGGACCCAGGACCGGGGAACTGACAGTGCGGAGAGCGGGCGAGCGGGGAACTGACAGTGCGGAGAGCGGGCGAGCAGGGCACAGCTATGCTCCTGAGTTCTCTTTGTTGGCTGGGATGGCCCAGGTTTTCACCTGACACCCAGTTTCTTCTCATTTAGCCATCTTTCAAAGAATGTCAACTTTGAAAGCAGCTGATAACCCTGACATCACCACGTGGCCTTTTAGCTCAGTAGAACTGTTTCAGGGACACCCTACATGTCCATTACTCAAGGACATGCATTTTCTACTTGGTCATCATGCTTTGCTTTCTGGCTTTTGCTTCAGTTTCTCAGTAGCCACCCAAGGTGCCTTCAAATAATTTCAAAAGGCAAAAAGTCTCAATTATATTGAATATGACATGTCTCCCGATAGCATCTCACAGACAGATGAGCTTCCATGTTTGAGTAACGTGGCTGGAGGAATCAGGGCCTCTTATGTGACCTAGGCAACACTATGAAACATGTTTAAGGTTCTTGCTAAATGTATTCTAGTTGTGTAACTACGTCTTTCAATTCGAACACTCCTTTCTAGAGAAAGACTCTTTCACACTGGGGAAACGGATTAAACTTAGAAGGCTCAGGGAGTAAAGTAAGTCACAAGTCTCAGGAGGTTCCTAAAACGCAGAAGATTTACCGGGCTCCCTGTAAGGTTTTATCAGAATTAATAGTTACTGGGCAGGACAGACTGATGAGCTGAGCTGCCTGCAAGTTTTCGGGAGTTGCTATCTATGTTAGGGTGGAGTTTTTGGTAACATAAATGTCTGGCTTATCTATGCTTCTGTAAGTAGCCTGTAACCTGTTGGGAGGACCGTGCTGTTTGAGGTTGCAGTCCGGATAGCCATTCTGAGCTCAGCGTTATGGTGTAGGACTCCCTCTTCTTAGCAGGACCTCTTGCTCTCTGCCTGACTTCATCTGGAGAGTGTCTCTAGACACAGATGCCCCTAACCACATTTGATATATGGCCTTTGACACAGCTTCCTGCTAGCTCTCCCCTCCCTGTGCCTATAGGATAATTAGGTAGTGTTTCCATTCATATGATAGGAGTGTGCTGTTCATGCAAATCAAGCATCCTTGAAGTGCCTAGTTCCAACTAATTAAGTACACCTAAACTTGGAGCTCCCCCCCCACTCCCCAAGGGGTATACCTTTGTTCTCTGGAATTAAAGTTGCACTAGCTCCCTGAAGTGGTTCCTGGAGTGCGTGATCTCCACACAGTGCCCGCCGGCCTTTCCAGCCTTGCACCTTGTCTCATGCCCCTCCTGACTTGGTGGGCAGGTGGGAGACAGCCCCCAGGTAGGAGGAGAACCACGGTAACCCACACTCCTGAAAATAACTTAACTAAACCCACTGGTTCATTAAGCTAGATTTGGGAGGAACTGTTTCTGTGTCAGTGACATATCTGAAATGAGTAGACATCCGTTTACATCTCCCCAGGAAAAACAAAATATTCCATTATAATCATGCCATCTTTTGCTGGTACAGTGTGGCTTGCTAATAGCATGAAGTGTGCTATCACAGGCGTGGAGTCTACAGGATTCCGCCTGCTGTTCTCTGGGAACATGCTGATGTTTCCTCCTAGGCATTGCCTGTCTCCAATTTGCAATTTCCCCCTAAGAAGCAGGTACTATATACTCACTTCTAGTGAAGCAGCACTTGAACTGTGTCTATTTTGTGTTAGCAAACAACCCTGGATGACGGATCAAATAGCAAAACCCACGTGCCAAAGCCAGAGAACATTCTGATGTCATCTGATTGGCTCCTGATCCAGAGACAAGATGACTAAAAGGTAATACAGAATTCTAATTGGTTTTGGGATATATGGAAAAAAAAATACATGAATTTAGCCAAAGAAGTGTAAGTTCAGTCTATACGCATTAGAGACTATGTAGCTGGCACTCAGGGATGTGGGTAATGTGGCCACCCACCATGCATAGAATTATGGAGCAATTATCCTGACAGCTACAGCTTCCGAGTATGCTACTTATATTCCCAACAAGAAGAAATTCCAGCAAGGAAAAGTTATAGAAAAGATACTCTTGTGCTCAGGAATGTCGTTCTCTAGAATATGGTGTGTGTATGCGTGTGGGGGTGTTGGTGTCGTATTCTTGTTTGCATGCTGTGCAGGTACACCTGCCTTGGTAGGCATATGTGGGGGTCAGAGCTTGATGTTGGGATGGCTTTTGTCTCGATTCTCTCTCAACCTTATTAATTTATCTATGAAAACAAGGCTCCTCACTGAACCTGGATCTCACATCTTGGCAAGGCTGGCTAGCAAGCCCCAGGATCCACGTCCCTCTACTTTCTAGTTGTTGGGTTACAGATGTGTGCCTGGCTTTAGCTGGGTTCTGTGGCTCTGACACAGGCCCTCATGCGTGCACAGCAAACCTCCACTTAGAAACAGAGATAACTGAGAAATTAAAACACCCTGAAATCCTGTTAAAGTCATACAAGAAAGAGGACAAAGGAATTTAAGATTCACTGTCCACACCTGAGTATTAGAGTTATAGAAATGACTGACAAACCTGAGAAGGCCTGGCAGACAGACGGATGCTGACTTTATAACAAAGATTAAGCTACTTGAAAATGTACAAGTGGGATGCAAGGTTACCGAAAGGCCTCAACAACATGGTTGTTAGGATGTGTTAAACCGAGATGCTGAAAAACCCAAAGCAGGGCAGAAGTCGCCGGACTCTCAGGAAGTCCCTGCCAAGCGGACAGTGCGGCTGTCTGGACACGGGTCCGGTGAGGAACACAGGGAATAGGAAGGGTGCACACTAGGATCCAGTCCCTAAGCAGCGATGTCTGAGCTCCCTGGGAAGTGTGTACACGCCGGAGAATGGAGTGACCCACCGAGGGCCGAAGTCATGCAGCCCTGGTGTGCACACCTGATTTCATCTTATAGTCTCAGGGGGAGGAAGCTTGAACTTGGGATACATGTAATATACCCTTTGGACTGTAAAACAGCCTTGCAGGGCAGACAGGTATTTCTAGCCCCTTTCCAGATAAGGCCGCCGAAGCAGCATGGCACCGGACACAGAATAAATAAAGCTGTAACTTACATGGCTCTCCAACTCCAGGCAAGCTTCTCTTGAGCCCACAGCCCTTCCTGTCATTGAGGTGGCGGCTGTCTGTTCCTTCTGAGAAGCAAGTGTGCATGCTTCACATTTAAACAAATTCATTGATAGCCAGGTGTGGGAGTGCACACCTTTAACCCCGGTCTACAGGAGGCAGAGGCATCCCAGGAGGATCCCTGGGAGTTCAGTTTGAGGTCAGTCTGTCTGGTCTACAAAGCGAGTTCCAGGACAGCCAGGGCAGTTACACAGAGAAACCCTGTTTTGAAAAACCCAAACCAAACCAAACCACAAAAAAAAAAAAAAAAAAAAAAAAAAGGAAACTGTAGTCATTTAAAGACAACTCACCAGGTACAATTCAGTCACTCATTCATCCAGGAAATGTTTATTAACTACTATGTGCTTGGCAAGTGTGTTGTGTGTACACACGCACACATAAAGCACAGGTGTGTTTGTGCATGTGTATCATGTACTTGCTTCTGTGATGTGGAGAACTTTGTTTATCATGCAAACTTTACTGCTCTGTCCAGATCATGCCTGTAGCTCCCAGCTACTAAGAATTCCCACTGTGCTCTTACTTGATCAGGAGGCTGATCCGGGCCACTTTTGGCTGCATGGTGATGAGATTTTCAATGAACTTCTCAGTCCTTCTCTCGTTGCAGGTGTGTTTGGCCTTGGGGTGTATTCCTAGTATTTCGGGAGACTCGTCATCTGGTAGGGACTGGACCAGGTTTATGCAGTCCTGTAAGCTTGCAAAGATGGACACTGGGCGGTATATCTGAAAGTGTAATAGCTTTGTTACTTTTGCATGAGTAAGAAGACTTCTACCCTGGGTAACGCATGGAGATGGTGTCTCCCCGTGGCCTTTTATACAAAAGCTCTTCTTGTGTCTATATGGTACAGACACTCTCTGAAAGCAACACTTGGGACTGCTCTATTGCAAACTATATGACACATATGTAACTTTTTTGTTGTGAGGGGGGTCACTTAAAGGCTAGGGGAGTCTAACCACTATTGCCTTAATGAAATATACCCACAGGTAATGGAAACAAGAGGCCTTGAGCACAACCTGTAGAAGCAACATGAAGGAGGCCAAGGCCTCATGTGTTACAAGTGTGGGGACTTCCAGGCAGCTTCCCTTTTGCCCTCCTTGGTTTCTTTGGGTCTGTGGATTGTACCATGATTATTCTATACTTTATGGCTAATATATACTTATAAGCAATAAGTAGATATCACTTAGATCTGTCTTTCTGGTTCTGGGTTACCTTACTCAGGATGATCTTTTCTAGTTCCATAATTTGCCTACAAATTGCATAGTGTCTTTGTTTTTTTTTTTTAATTTTTTCTTCACATTTTACTCATTATATATCCTGATTGAAAGCCCTTTCCCTCAACCCCCTACCCCAGTCACTGCTAAAAGACATTTTCAGTGAAAGAAGCTAAGATTATTACAGTGCATAGGATGGACTGGGAGGTTGCAATGGTTATAAAAATTTCAGGGGTTTAAAGCAATTAATTGAAATACAGTTCTTCAGAATATGCACATTTGTTAACATGGAATGTTGCAGTGGAACAAGCTCTGTGTGTGTTACCATGTCTCCTGTTCACTCATGCGCATTCAGTGTGACAGTCGGCATACAGAAGTCAAGCACATGACACTGACTGAGCGATTTTAAAGGTTGTTCAAGGCTAATTTTCTCTTAAGAACTGACTTGAGGATCTGAACTTCAATGCTGCTTTAAACATTTAAGAGCAAACACGGAAGCTTTGCGTATCCAAGAGCAAATGTGCACACTGGTGGGCAGCTGACCTGAGTCTGACCTCTACTCCTTGAGGACACCAGGTCTCGCTCAGGACCTTTTCCTTCCATCTCCTGCTGTCCACTTACAGCTCCAAATCCCTGCCCTCCACCAAGGGTTAGAGGTCACAGTTGTTTCCTCTGTAGCAAACACCAGACAGAGCCTACCTGCTGGTGTCTAACCTGGATCTATGCCCACAAGGTGGAGGCCTGCATGGAGGATGGAAGCTAAGGGGGTGAGGAAAGGGAGCAGATAGGAGGTCTGGACTTTTCTACCCTCAGGTACTCATGGTTGAGACAGGGTTCTTGCATGCTAGCCTTCTACAGACTAGCAGTGTGTGCTTTCCACTCAGCATCTGTAGCTGCAAGTTGGGCAAAGAGAAGCTTGGACAACCAGTGGAAAGCACGTGTCTATGGCTGGCACGGTCTCATTGGTCTGTGTGTGTGTGCTGCTTGCTTCTGCTTCCTTGTGCTTTGTGTATGACACTTAAGGTCCTTGGAGGGCACACACCAGCTCTTTCCCATTCTTTTACTTCCTGGTATACTCTAGCACTTAAAAGACAATGGGAAGTTGGTTTTGTAATATTGTTGTGAAAGTTAATGAATGCCCCTAACGTAATCATTACAGTTTGTTTGAAGACAAAGAATGCAACACAACCTCGTTAAAAGTAATCAGGGCAAATCCATTTCTTACCTCATCACTGGAGAAAGTGAAGTCAGCCTTCAGAATGTCAGCATTACAGAATTTGTAGAAGAGAGCCATCAGGCATCGATTGTCCCACTTATCAGTCACTTGGCCACCATAGGTCACTTCTGCGATCAAGCAGTTGAGCTCCTTCCACGGAATCTCTGTCTGGCCACAGAGGACACTACCCAGCACCCTGATGGAGGCCTGTGCAAAGCCACCACGCTCTGTTAACTCTGCGTGTGTTTTCACACAACACCAACAACTCTCAAGTGACCACTATCTCTCTGAAACCAAGAACCAGGCCCGGAAGTGCAGTCCTCCAGTCTCAGTTACTGTGGAGCCTGAGGCAGGAGGATTACAAGTTCAAGGCCAAGTTGGGCAACTTCGGAAGACCCTGACTCAGCGGAAGTAGACTGGGACAGCTGCAGAGATGAACAGTGATAAAGAGCCCTGGCTGCTCTCACTGAGGGTCGGGGTTCCATCCCCAGCACCCACATGGTGGCTCACAGCTATCTGTAACTCCAGTTCCAGGGGATCTGATCCACCGACACACACACAGTCTCTACACCCCTGTGCATAAAATGATAGTAATAACAAAGGTTCTGGAGATATAGCTGAGTGGCAGAGCACTTGCCTGGTAGGTGCAAGGCCCTCGGTACTGGGAAAACCAACCAACCAACCAACCAACCAACCAACCAACCAACCAACAACAGAGAGGAATAAAGTATCAGGATGTATGTTTTCCCCACCAGTGACTATACTGCTATTGGGCTATCCCCTCTGCAATTACGGTTGCTGCTTTAACTGAGAAGCACAGGGCACAGGATGCCAGGGCACAGAAGGATGAAGAAAGGAAGTGTCTTCTTTCATCCTCCTCCCCTCTCCCCCGAGGCCTACAGCAGCAGGTTGGTGCCCTGAAGATGACTTCAGAGTGACCTTGCATATAGAAAGGCGGATGCCCACTTCTTCCCCTTCCTCCTGACTCCACTGCCCTCAGCTCTCTTGGCCTCTTCCCTCTGTCTCTCCTGGCTTCCTGACTCTCCTACTCGCACAGGTTTGGCCAGTACACGTCCTGGCCCTCAGCTGTCTCTGTTCAGTGACCACAGCCATTCATGTTCCCACGGAGTGGGTCCTGGTGCTCTGGAGATGTGACTCCACTCTGGGCTCCCTGTGGTTCCATGTTTGCACACACTCAACCAAGAAACCCATCAAGATTATCCAAAAGCAAAACAAAGGCCTCGGCAATGAGCGAACACGAACACTTTCCATCTCATTAAACACGATGGTATGGCGACCCCCACAGCGCCTGCACTGTATTCGGATGAGCACGCGCTTTAAAGTAGGAAGGCTGCTTGTGGGTCAGAGGCAAGCGCTACACCACACTTCACCATCTAAGGGGACCTTGCGACCAAGCCTCTGAGGATACAGAGGGACCCCTGTCATTTGCAGTGTGACAGGGGGAGCCTGGCTGGGGTTTGTACTCCATCTGGCACTATTTATTCTCAGGCTCTTCTACCTGACAGTCATTTGTGTTGGAGTTGCTCTACAGTGCCTCTGGACTGTTCATCTTCTTTGTAGTATTAACAAGTCTGTATTTCATAGATAGTAATTTTTTGTCAGTCATTTGCATCACACATTCTAATTTAAAGGTTTACTCTTTATTATGTCTACCTGTGTGACGGTGTGTGCATGTGAGTATGTTGGGTCCCTTAGAGCAGGAGGAGTTTGTGAGTTGTCCCGTGAGGGCGCTGAGAATTAGGGTCCTCTGGAAGAGCTGGACGTGCTCTTCAGTGAGCTTAACTGCAGAAGCATCTCTCCAGCCTCCCATTGCAAATCATCTCTGAAGTCTGTTACTTGTCTTTCTGGCTGTTTTAAGAGTTTTAACAGTTAAATATGCCTAGTCTTTTATAGCTTGGGGTTTCTAGATCTTCAGTCAACACTCTCAATTGAGCTGTTTGGATACTGTTCCAGTTCTGGGCTTCTAATTTGAATTAAGTTGTCCCTAATTCCAAGACTGTACATACAATCTCCTAGATTCATTTTTAGAGATTTGTATGCTTGTATAATGCTCTTAACCTTCCTTTCACTCTATAAATTAGTAGAGTGCAAAAGATAAAGGACCTAAGTAATTTTCTTCCAGTAGGATGGCTAGTTGTACTGCTATTTTTTACTTAAAACATCTTTTCACTATGTTGAGACACTGCTGATCTCATAGATGGTGGGACAGTGGTTACTGGAAGCTGCCCAGCACCCACGTGGCAGTTCACAACTGCCTTAACTCCATCAGGTGCCCTCCTCTAGCCTTCTGGACACCAGGCACACACACTCTGTACAGACACACATGCAGGCCAAACATCCATACATATTATATCCCATAAATATGGACAATTATGTTAATTTTAGAAACTCACAGAAAATTGGATTTATTTCTGCATTTTTTGCTGAATCACACTGACTTAGCCTAACCTTTCTGCTAAACTGTTTCCTTCAGGATAGTGGATTTTTAGTGTATTTTGATGTCTGGTGAAAAAAAAATTCCTTCACGCTTTTTAAATTTTTGTATCTATAGCTTATTCTTTTAAGATTTCTAAAGTTTTCAACTCTAAATCATCCAAGTTATAAGCATAACTGCATTATGTCGGGTAATTAGCTTTGGAAGAATGGCCAGTTTGCTAATGGGAAGTCTCCCCTAGAGAACAGGGACATGTTGGGTTAGAGAAAGCAGGAGAGAAGAAGGTTAGGCACTCATGGCCACTTGCTGTGTAGCCTGAGCAGACTTTTCAAGTGCTCATGGCTCTGTCCCCATCTGGAACCTGGGGACTGCTAGTGTGCTTATCTTAGAAAGTTGTCACAAGAGTGTCGGCATTTTAATTAATTAATCTAGCTATTTATTTTACGTATATGAGTGCTCTATCTGCATGTGCACCTGTAGGCCAGAAGAGGGCAGTAGCAGGTATAGATGGTTTGCTGGAAATTGAACTCAGAACCTCTAGAAGAGCAAACAGTGCTCTTGACCACTGAGCCATCTCTCCTGGCCTGAGCATCAACATTTTATGAGCGAGATGATCAAGAATGTTGTTCTTTTTCTTCTTAATTTATAGTGTTCTTTATGCAGGGCCTGTACATTTCTTTTTTATTTTCTTTCTTTTTTCTTTTTTTTTTTTTGGTTTCAGGTTTTTGGTTTTTCAAGATGGGATTTCTCTGTGTAGCCTTGGCGTCCTGGACTCACTTTGTAGACCAGGCTGGCCTCGAACTCACAGAGATCTTCCTGCCTCTGCCTCCCCGAGTGCTGGGATTACAGGCCTGTACTACTACGCCCAGCTTTGCAAATTTCTTATTTTTTCCCTGTGTTTCAAAATTTTTATCACTACCATTCTGGGTGTTTATTGCTAGAGAAAAAAAAATATATTTACATTTTTATCTAGTCATTTTACTAAATTCTCTATTTCTGTCAAGCCTCTCTTAACTTCTTTTCAGTAGTACATAAGGTTTTCAAGACACACCAGTATTATCCATTGATGTGCTCAGGACGGACCCCAGGACCTGTGCATGCTGCATTTAATATAATACGTCATAGCAATCCTTTCATCTTGCTTCTTGTTACTTATTTCACCTTACTGTTTTTCTCTTATATTTTGATACTTTGCTTAGGTTGTTATTTCTTTTCAGTTTTCCTCTTTGTTAAATTTGAGACACATCTGTCTGGGGCAGCTCTGTATTTCAGCACAGGACTCAGGGGTGTGAGATCGTGGGTGTGGTCACTAGCATGGGGGGCGGGGGAGGCTTAGTTTCCATTTCTCCTTAAATTCATTTCTCTATTCGAGTGAGTAGCAGAGAGCAATTATTTCCCCCCTCGACTCTCCAACACAGTACAATCCTCCCCCTTGTGTCTGAGCTTGGATAGGACTCCCTGTGCTCACACTCCTTGGTCCATCGCTAACACGCAGCTGTTGCACTTTGTATCATTGACCGACCCCAGAAACCATGGGCGGACTGTGTGTGTGTGGCTTCTTGTGAAGTGAGAAATGCCTAATAGACACAGAAGGACATGGGGGAACGGAAGATCTCTTTCCAGCGTGGGATTCGTGATAGGAAAACAATCGCTCTAACAGAAACGGATGGTGATCAGGAGTGCATGCAGCACTGTGCACCAGAAGTGCAACTGCAAGAACATTAAAAACAGGGTTTCTCTGTGTAGCCCCAGCTGTCCTGGACCTTGCTCTGTTGACAGGCTGGCCTCGAACTTACAGACCTGCTGTCTCTGCCTCCTGAGATCAAGGCATGTGCACTACTGCCTAGCAACCTTGAAAAAGTTTAAGCTGATGTGACTGTCCATTTCTTTTATCAGCAATAAAGAAAACATCCTGCCAAAAAGCACAATATAAGGTACTATACAAAAGATAATTTTTAAAAGGATTGTTAAGTTTCCTAGCCCCAGTGGCTCAGTGTAACCCCTCTTGCTTTGAATGAGACTATTCTAATTTTTATAAGTTATTTACATGTCAGGAACTGATGAAAATGTTTCACTTATATTCACTGAATTAAAACTTTCTTTTTGAACATTTCTTTATTTTTATTTTATATGTATGGGTGTTTTACCTGCATATATGTATCTGTGTGCCACAAATGTGCCTGATGTCCACAAAGGCCAGAAAAGGGCATCAGAACCCCTGTAACTGTCATTATTTGACTTGTCCAAAAGATGGAATCCTTGAACAGCCTCGGTGCTAGGGCTACAAGTTCGTTCTAGAAAGCTGACTTCAGACTCTCATTTCCAAGTTACACAATGCATTTTCTTCTCACCATGCCTAGCACTGTGGAGACGCACACTAGCTCATGCTCATTATTATAGGTCTCTGCATGTGCTACTGCCTGCCTCCCAGAGCCCGTGCTCACCTCCAGGTCTGAGGAGTTGAATTTATAAGGGATGTTCCAGCCCAGTGTTCCATACACTTTCCTCTCATTGATCACAGCGTTGAAATAACAGAGGCTGAATATAATTTTTTTCCACCATGGTCCACAATCGGCCTTCTCGAATATCTCTTCTGTCACCTCTCCACTCCCGCTATAGCCAAACATTTGGAGTAAATTGCTTTTCAGCCCCTGGGGACGTTCCACAGCAATCTTTAAAAGAAAAGTGAGTGAAAATGCCAAGTGACTACAGATGGAACCTGCCGGGGAGGGACCACTTCTCCCAGCCCTGGGGACAAACATGGCCGACAGCCATTCAGTGACCACTGTCAAATCTAGCCTTTTCCTCCCTCTTCTTAAATAGCTCTGTAACAGAATCTTTCAGATTTTGTACTGCATTCTAATTCATATTTTATTTTATTTTATTTTTTAGACAAAGTATTATTACATAGCCCTGGCTAGTGTGGAACTTAGATGCGGCTGGCCTTTGAACTCACAGAGGTCTGCCTAATTCGTATTTTAAGGACAAACTGCAGCACTAGTTTGCTAACTGTTTCTGTGACCCCAAGCATAGCGCTTGGAAAGGACAGAACTTCAGAGTCTGTCACTGTGCTACACCAGGGGTTGGTAAGCTGTGGCCAAACGGAGCTGCCCAACCTCTACCAGGAGCCAAACCACAGGAAACAGGGCACCGACTGAGCCAGCAGGTAAAGCCAGTCATCACTCCTATTAAAAGGGACAGTGGTTTGTGTTACTGAATTCTGATTGTCTTGAAAATCAAAGTAGCTGTTGACACCTTTGCCGTAGTAGCTGAAATTATTGGCTGTGAGGGTTTTGTGTGTGTGTGGCTGCTAGTCTGAGATAAGCAAGGTCTTAACTGGCTCCTGCTTACACACACACACACACACACACACACACACACACACAGGCACACACAAGCTAACAATGTAATGGATCTAAACATTGGCAAATACAGTATCTCGTGTGGTTCTTATGACATACAGCACTGTGTGACTATGCATCTGCATTGTGTGGGTGAGTGTATGTAGGTATGAACACCTGATTTCCAGATTCGCATGTTTCCCGGAGGAGATACAGTGGGAATTACTGTGTATGATGGGGATCCAAGATGTCACCAGAGCATAATCGGGTGGCTGGCATGGTAGCCCCTCTATCTCTCCAGAGTTATAGAAACAGAAACTTCTGCTTTGAAATGTAAGCACATCATTTTGGGAGGGAGGAAGTTCTCTAACTATTTTTAGAACTCTCTACTTAGACTGGGCTAGCTGGAACTTAGGGAGATCCACCTCCTGCCTTGCCCCTAGGATTAAGAGCATGTACCACCGCACCCAGCCTTATTGATAGAGTCTTAAAGTAGAATTAGAACCAATCAAAATCAATGTTTCTTGAAATTCTATTTCCCTCTTTCTACTTCAACTTCTACTCCTGACCAAAAGAAAAAGACCACTTGAGGTCACAGTCGGCCATGTCTTGGGAAGTAAATAGGGCCTCTTGAGTCATAGGCTGAAAGGCTCCAGAGCAGGGCTGTGGAAAGCAGCCCTGGGTAAAAGTACAGGGAGAGGGGGAAGCATGCAATGTCACAGAGGGTTGCTTCTAGTTTTAGGAATCAGTCTGGCCAGGACAGCTGGTCTGGGCATACTATTTTTCCTATGTCTTCATCAGTTTCTCTGGGCCTTTCACAGGATTGACCAAGTTTTTAGTTGGCTATTGGAAGTCAGACATAACCCACAATTAAGCCTATTTTAGCAAACAGTTTGTTTGCCTTTTGCTACAATTTTCCAGAGAGTTAACAAACCATAGGATGGTTAAGAGGAATAGAAAGAATGAAATGTCACATAGTTAGGTGTAGTGGCACATATCTATACTCAAGAAGCTGAGGTGGGGGAATCATCTGAGCTCAGGAGTTCAAGGCCAGCCTGGGCAGCAGAGCAAGACAATATCCCAAGGGAGAAAAAGTAGAAGACAAAGGAAAAAGCTATACAAAAATTTGATTCTTGGTTTACAACAACTAGAAGCAGAGTGTCCTCTCTGAGGAGCTAGTGTCGGAGCTAGGAGTACTGAAAGCAGGGATACGTAGCATCCTCCCCCCCCCCCCCGAGCAAAAGCTGACAATACGCCCTGAGCACTCTTCTTGGTTTACAATAATGAGTGCAACACTTGACAGTCAAGTAGAGTTTGGTAGCCAACATTGAAATCTGGGTATTTTGTTCTTACCTTCACACCCTTCTGGAGAATAGAAATTGGGAAAGACCCATATGATTTTGAGCTTAACCAAAGCCTAAAGTCAGGATCTATCGTCATATCTGGACTACTAAACCTGCAAAATAAGAAAATGTAAATATTAAAAAATTTGTGCGATATCTTCGAGTCAGAGCATTTTGAGGTTTCTGTGAACTTACAAATCACTTTGATGCCGAAGAAACTATCTCACTACAAGAGCTTTACACAAGAATTGTATAGGATTTGTCAGGAGCCATTCTGTTAAAGTAGCTCATGAGGCAGGTGGGCCTCCTGGAAGCGGATCAGGTATTTTGCAAGGTCTGTGCCACGATCCACCCCAGAATTGCTGCCAGTCTCTGACATTCATTCTTTGTGCACTGCTGCATCTCTCTGTAGCCTGGTATGGTGTGAAGTGTCCCTTTCTGGGTATTTACACACTCTGATTGAACAAATTTCCTATGGAATCTTAATGAAGATCTATTGCTGTTCAGATGAATTAATTACTGAGTACGGAATTCCTGATTTGATTCAAATAATTTTAAAAGTTAAATTGTTTCAGAACTTCTAAAAAAAAACTTTCAAAAGTTTATGGCTGCAATAAGTACCTTTGTGGACCTCCAGATGCCTCACTAGGAGACAGGCTTGAGATAGAATTGTGCCTTCAAGATAAGCCTTCATTATAAATCCTGGTATACACTAAATATAGGCAAGTTGGTTTAAACATCCCATGAACCCAAATTATGATGGGATTACCAAGCAATGTTTAATTAAGTACAAACCTTGATCTCATTATATACAAACTGTTCTGTTGTAATTCCTTATACCTTGTTACCTTATGGCATTACATGCTATCATTTTAAATTTACTTTGTTACTTATAATGAAAGACAGATAGAATAATTGTCCTGAACTCACTATAAACTTAGAGATAGCTGAAAAATGTGTAGCAGTGTCAGTCTTAATTGAAAAGACATATATTCTTGTAACTTTTACACCCTGTTAACCTTTAGGCTTTGTCAACCTTTGTCACTCTGAACCCATTCTGAATTTATGTAATGGATACATGGATGAGAAATTTTAGTTTTAAAATATGTAACCTGTTGTATTTTAGAATTCACCTGTTTTTGTGATTAATTTCTTTTTTTGACTATGAGGTAATTCCTTTTCTGGGAGCTTTGTCACAGAGGTATAAAGGCTATACAATAAATGGTGGCAGACCCTGCCCCCTTGTTGGCAGAAGCTGAGTGGTAGAAGCCCATTGAATGAAAGCTAGCTAGAATCTAGTCATCTAAGAGTTGTAAATATGTATATGATATGTGTTTACATGTAAATATGTCTGTCCGTTTTTTGTACATATGTTACATGAGTATATGTCAAGTATCTGTATGTAAGGAGCTCCATTTATATCATCTATTGAATGTTTGCATGAATATACACAGGTCTATGTGTCTGATTGTTTGTCTGTGTATGAATGAGCTGATGCTATGGAACTGGCAGCCTAAACTTGCTGCAGTTTCTGCAGAGGGACACTAGCAGAAATCAACATCGTTATCATATGTAAGCTTGTAGGAATTCATTGAAGGTAAAGTTCTTAATATCATCCACCTTTTCCCCTTGAGCATGTATGCATGAATGGTCTTTGCTTACTTTCTCTCCGCTTTAATTTACTAAGGAATTTACAAACAACTTAGCAGATTCAGGATCTAACTATCAGCCTAAGATAAGCAGGAAAAAGTTTACTTTAGCCTGTGGAGGCCTCCTCAGCAGCCTGCTTCTGCACAGGAGCTAATCTCAGATCAAAGAGTCCCATTTTACAATCCCTTGCAGTTGTGGCTAGAAGCCATTTTACAGTCCTGGCTGCCGCAAAAAGGATGAGCAGTTAAAGTTTTCCTCCTTAGAAGCAGTGTAGCTAGCTGGTCCCTAGCCCTAGAGAAGGAATCCTGGGATCCCTCCCCTATTTCTTTTTCTTTTAATCATCTTTTCTGATCAGCTGCTGATCAGTTTCCTGAGCCATCAGCTCAGCTATCTAAGAGATAAAATGAACAGGGAAACTCTGCATCCTGTCCCATGTCCTACCCTGGACCCTGGAACCTTGCCAAAGCAGAGAGAGACTTTGGCAATCGGAACCTAGAAGACTTTAACAAAGAGGCTTGGAGCAACCAGATCAGATTGAGTTGGCAGCAAACAAGCTCAGTTTTTTTGGTGCAGCTCTTGGGAAGCCACCAGGCTAGAGAAGTCCTACACACTGGACCCAAGTTGGACAGTTCATATAGTCCCAGGCAAAGGGAAAGGTGATGTTTCAGGCAAGAGCTGGCTTTTCTTTGTATAAGGTCCTGAGTTGGGCACCTGATGGTTGTTCAGGATGGGGCTGGCGCCACCTGGAACTCAGTTTTGGTGTCATCTGGGTAAGGGGCTTTACAGTGTGGGTGGGGCTGTAGCAACCTGGAGAGTGGGTCATTCCAGCCCAAGTCATGCTGGTCTTTGTCCTGAGCCATCCCAGCCTAACAATATTTATTACACAAACTAGGGGAAACTTATAAAATACTACCCAAGTGAAAGCCAGGTAAGGCAGTGCATGCCTCCACTTGGGAGGGAAGCAAGGGTTGAGTTCAAGGCCAGCCTTGTCTACGTAGCAAATCTCAAAAAGCCGGGGAAGTTTGTTTTCTTCCCAAGTCTGCATGGATTAATGTCATCAAACTCAGTGATCCGCCTCTGACTCTTGGGTGATTGATTCGAGTCACAACCTGAGATTAGCACAAACTATACTTTAAGAGAGACTTTAGAAATCCAGGTTGGGCAGTTATAATTTAACTGAAATCTCCTTTTAAAGAAAAAAAAAATGCCCTTGCTGTATGATCCTGGTCATACAGACGAGGCAGGCAGTACAAGAAGATGGGAGGAAAAATCTGTAGAACGTTCCTGGCTAAAACAGTTCTAAATACTCTTTCAAAATACTGCAAACAAGAAGGCCGAGCCTGTGGAAATCGAGTGAGTCAGCGCTGTGGGGAGAACAGCCTTGAAACGACCGTGGCTGGGCAAGGTGGGGGCAGGGCAAATCAGGCCATTAAGGAAACACTGCGGAGAGCTGGGCACGGGGGTCTGTGTTTTGCTGTTGGCAGTCATGGAAAATATTTTTGAAAAATGTCATAGATCTATAGCTGGGCAAATGCTAAATAAGATGGACAGTACAGTCTAAGCAGGCATTGAAAAGAAAAGAAAGCCAGGGTGCCCTCAGGAGTTTTCAGGGCAGCTCCGTGTTCTCCAGGGGCTGCGGCATCGCCCCGCACAGTGCTCGGTAGCTGTTTGCAGTGTGAATTCACAGTGTGAGTGATTAAGCTGCTCCCAGACGCCCCCAGATGCGCGCACACGGAACTTACGACTCTATGATAGAGCAGAGTCTGGGCATGAAGGATATGGCGTGGTGGCAGTTCTGGAGGAAGACCCACTGATGCTTTTTGTCCAGGGACTTGAAAATGAGCTCTTCCGCTTTGGCTGCCTGGCCCCGGCCCAGGGAGATGATGTTCACCTGCGGCTGCGTTCCTTTCAGCTCTTGCGCGAATCTCCGGAGAATGTTGTTGAGGTCAATCCCTGTATGATGACATGGAGAGGTACATAAAACTGTAAGCTCACTTAATTCCCTGACAAGCGCAATCCTGTACTTACAGAGGGTGTGTGGTGGGGCTGGTGGGGACATAGATGCGGAAGAATGACAGGGATTCTGAAATGAAAGCCTACAGTTCAAAGTTTGTGTCTGCCACTTGCTGGTATCTGGGAATGGCAGCAGCCCATGGGCAGAGGCACAACTGGCTGGTTGTCATGCCTGCATCTGTTTGTCCTTTCATTTCCTGATGATGGACGCCACAACTGCTCACAGTGACTGCAAACCCAGCTAAAACATGTTTGTTTTTTAAAGCCATTCCTGAAACTAGGTATGAGTGCAAAAACCTTGTGCACAGGTTTTGGCGGCAAAAGTGTCTTAGAAAAGTGGGTTGTAAAACCTTAGCTATCTCCTAAAGAGAGGGGCGTATCTCCTTCCATCCAGACTGATGTTGAACGAGGGAGTGCCTAGTGGCCTGCTGCCATGGTGGGGGAAGTTTCCAATAAGCTAGTATCAGGTGAGAAAGCCTCTCGGGAGAGGGGCCGCTCTGGACAGGGCCTCTGATTTGGAGAGTGTGAAGACCTGAGGAAAACTGAAAGAAAGCTTTGCTAAGGCCTGCTGAGCAGAGGCAAACAGCAGGTGGAGTGTGCCCGTTAGAGGGATGCACAGCCTACTTCTGATAGTCACCTCGGGCGACTTTGAAATTAGGAACCAGAAAAACAGTCATTGTGAGTCAAATACAAGTGACCATGGCGTGGGAACAGATCGATATGACCCTAAGAGATAAAAAACATGTTATACCATAGACTGGTATATTATCTATGATATAAGATATACAACATACAACATATGATATACATGTACATATGAATGATCAGTGTTAATGAAAACTGTTAATAAGTTTAAGGGGTGATCCTAACTTTCAGAAGAATACTACGTGCTCAAAGATGTTTCCAACAAGATACCTTCAAGAAATTCAAAGCTGAGGATGGCCTTGAACTTACGATCCTCTTGTCCCCACTTAACAAGTCCTAGGATTTAGGTGCAAGCCACCACGCTCGGTTTAGCTGGTGCCAGGCACGGGAGGTTGCCCCGCTGTTCACAGACCGCTCACCATAGGAGTGAATAAGGATCAGCGGTGTCTGAGCATGCCCCACTGTTCACAGACTGCTCACCATAGGAGTGAATAAGGATCAGTGGTGTCTGAGCATGCCCCACTGTTCACAGACCGCTCACCATAGGAGTGAATAAGGATCAGCGGTGTCTGAGCAGTAGACTGTTCGTATGATTCCTTCAGATTAAATGCAGTCTGGTAAATATATTCGCATCCCATTTTTTCAGTGATGAACTTTGTAACTGAAATCTTTAAGTGTTCTGGGCGAAGAATTTTAATCTGAAAAAGAAAACAGAAGATAACATAACTTTAAAATCCACTCGGGGTGGGGTGGGGGCTGGAGAGATGGCTCAGTGGTTAAGAGCACTGTCTGCTCTTCCAAAGGACCCAGGTTCAATTCCCAGCACCCACATGGCAGCTCACAACTGTCTGTAATGCCAATCCCCAATTCCAAGGGATCTGACATCTTCACACTAATGCACATAAAATAAAATTAAATAAGTTATTTAAAAAAATCCACTCAGGATTAGTGCTGGGGCAAAAATGCAATCAAAGTAAGAAGTGTTCCAACTCTAGCCAGAGTCTTCTGGTGTGCTGGGGGGGGAGGTTTAAGAAGAGGGGGGCCACCACAACTGACACACATGGTGTATACTCACTCATATAGACTTATAGGAGTAACTTAAAATCTGTCCAGCTAAAGAAACTAATCAAGAGAGAGGACTCTTGCTAAAACGCTCCATCCCCACCCTGAAAGGCAAAGAGGATGGACATCAGAAGAAGAAGAAAGCAGGAAACAACCTAGGAGCCTGCCACGGAGGGCCTCTGAAAGGCTCTGCCCTGCAGACTATCAAAGCAGACGCTGAGACTTTATGGCCAACTGTTGGGCAGAGTACATGGAATCTTATGTAAGAAGTGGGAAATAGTAGGTTATGGAGAGGACAGGAACCCCACAAGGAGAGCAACAGAACCAGAAGATTTGAACACAGGGGTCTTCCCAGAGACCCATACTCCAACCAAGTACCAGGCATGGAGATAACCTAGAACCCCTGCGCAGATGTAATCCATGGCAGTTTAGTGTCTAAGTGGGTTACATAGTAATGGGAAGAGGGACTGCCTCCAACACAATCTGATAGGCCTGCTCTTTGATCACCTCCCCCTGAGGGGAGAGCAGCCTTACCAGGCCACAGAAGATGACAATGCAGCCACTCTGGATGTGATCTGATAGACTAAGATCAGAAGGAAGGAAGGAGAGGAGGATCTCCCCTATCAGTGAACTTGGGGAAGGCCATGCGTGAAGAAGGGGAAGGGAGGGTGGGATCGGGAGGGGAGGAGAGAGGGGCTTATGGGGGGATACAAAGTGAATAAAGTAAAAAAAAAAATAAAATAAATAAAAAAAGTAAAAAAAAAAAAAAGAAGAAGAGGGGGCCTCCTGTCTACAGGTGGGTATTCTCACTCATGCTGCCCTCCCCACCCTCAGCTACCTTGTGGCCCCTTCCAGAGTTCTTCCACACTCGAGTGAGAGAGCTTGCTGTGGCTACCCAGGCCCGCACTGTGCTCGCCAGCCCCACAAAAGCACACTTTTCCTCCACTGCTGTGTCTAGAGCAAGAACCCACACTGTCTGGAGCTGGAAAATGCAGGGTAACTCAACCAGAAGACAATAAATCCTTCCATTCATAAGACAAAAACCAGTGGCCCAGGCTATACGTTTAAGTGGGACAGAACGCTACAGGTCTGGAGAGAACTTTGGGCATGTGAACTGTATTGGGCACACATGTCAGACAGGTGTAGTGAGCACAGGACTTCCCATGGAGACTGCCTTAGACACAGACCACTCACACAATATGTTTTTACAGAATGGGTAAGAAATACATTTGGAGCAAGTTCAGCATCTCTGCATGGGAGGCAATCCGAATCCGAAGCTGAGAACCATGGCAGGTTGCTACTTTCCAAAGCAGAAAATTGTCAAACATTGTAAAGTTTGTGTTTAGCATAGTACATATCTTTTTAAAAAATGCAAGTTGAAAGTCCATACAGAATCTGGGCTCTCACGGCAGACTACCCCAGAGTTAATGAGACAGCATTCTGATCAGTCAGAGAGACACCATGACCAAGGCAACTCTTATAAAAAGCCTTTAAGTGGGGGCTGGATTTACAGTTTCAGTGGCTTACTCCATTATCATCACAGATCATGGCAGACAGCATGGTGTTGGAGAAGTAGCGGAGGGCTATATCCTAATCAACAAGCAGAGAGAGAGAGAGAGAGAGAGAGAGAGAGAGAGAGAGAGAGAGAGATCTATACTTCCTAATCCTTCTCAAGCGGTGCCACTCCCTGATGACTAAGCATTCAAATCTATGAGCCTATGAGGGGCATTCTTATTCAAACCACCACCAAATGATCAGGTTGGTCTGACAGCTTCCCTGCTGAGAGCCCAGGCCCTGAAGTGGGATCCTGACCCTTTGCCACCATCAGGCCGCTAGCCTCTTCAAATGACCATTTGGGCATTTGTGTTAGTTTTAATATCAAGGACATTGTTTTTGAGGGATAGGAGGGAGATGGAGACAGAAGAAAGAGCGTTATGGTGAATTAATTTTCATCATCTTTTTTCTAAATTAATTTTTACAAGTAGTTGTAAATACTTTGAAAGATTTCCACATGCTCCTATCTGTTCATCATCTTTGCCCCTTGGGATGGCTGTTCTTGGTTGTCAACTTGACTACATTTGGAATTAACTGAAACTTCAAACTGGGACACACATGTGAGGGATTTTTGTTTAGTTTGAAGTGGGAGGATCCACTTCTAATCTGGATCTTTGAGGGGGAGACAGACCTCTAACCTCCCCTGTCTTCTGCAGGCAACCTACATAAAGGATGTGGAAGAAAGAAGTTCTCTCTCTTTGCTAGCAACTCCATTCTTTCACTGGCACTAAAGCCTACTTCTTCAGGATTCCGTACACTGAAGACCAGCTGAGACATTCAGCCTCGTGGACTGAAGAGCTACTGGATTCTTGGACCCTCTGTTTATAGGCAGCCTCTGTTGGATTAGCTGGATCTCAGCCTGTAATTCATTCTAATAAGTCTCCCTTCTATATACATAGAGAAATTTATTTCATAAGTTCTGTTACTCCAGAGAACCCTGACCGATACACCCATCTTTTTTGTCTACCGACAACAGACTGAAAATCTCTGAAACTGAGCACAAACAAGCCTTTTAAGTTGGTCACCTTTGGCATTTTGCTACCTTAACAAACTTGACTAACACACACTCAATACTATCTTGCATCTCCCAGACTCCAAGCTGGATTCTAAAGCAACAGAGAGACAGGAGCTGTGTGAAATGCTGCCTTCATAAATGCCACGTTGGTAGATGTGATTCAGCTGTGAGTCAACTCAGGAATCTGACATATTGCCTGTCATAAGCAGATTGGGCAGCCATTGCCTTCTCCCTTGAGGAGTGGTGTGTCCCTGTAATTACAGCCTGGAGGGGACAGCAAAGACTAAGCCCTGTAGACACATCTGCAGGGTGGAACTCAGAAGAACATGGGAGACCATGCTGGCCCCGGGCAACTAAGATCATCCCTCAAGGGTTCGTCTATAGAGGATGTATGAGGGGCGTGATCACCACACGGTGGACCATGGGCTGGGGGTGGGGGTGGGGGGCAGAGGTGGGGATGCTGGTCCCTCCTCTCTGCCAAGCTTAGCTTTTGGAAGTCAAGCATATTTTGCTTATAAAATTTAATTTTGAGGGGTTCAAACTACCAGTAAACTTACTTGAAGCATTTAGAAGCTTAATCTTTTGTCTTAGCATATCTTACCAAGATGAGTCTTTGAAATGGAGTTAGGTTTTCCCAAGGAAAAGTTATAGGGCCAAGTATGTCACTGTCTTCATTCAGCAGTTCCGCTAGACACCATCAAGAGAAAGAGACTGAAATTAACAACCGGACAACTGTGCCACTACAATATGCTACAAAATGAATTTATGTTATAGAATTATGAAAAAAAAAACATGACTGGCTAAATAAGTAAGTGTTATTCCTAGGACCTTGGTCATCACTAATTGTCCTCATCATGAAGTAGGTGTAGGTCCAAATGATGTGGGTAGGTAGGGATGATGTGGCCACAACAGCTGTAGGAAAATGAGAAGCAAAGGACACAGTGAGGCCCCCAGCACCTGTCCTTTACAGTGAAATTTCTATTCACCATTCCCAGAACAGGCAGGGGAATGAGAACCCACAGAAGCGCAAACAGGATTACCACAGCTTTGAAAACTTAAATGTTACATTTACAGAGGTGTTTTTGTTTGTTTGTTTTTAATGGTGACTCCTTTCACCATGGCAATGGAGTTTTGCTAGAGGAGCAGGACCCTCTTCAGGCCTCGTTTCCAGCCACAGCTGTTGTTTCTGTGTGCACTGCTTCTTTGGCATTTCCTGAACATCTAACTTCACATACAACTTGGATTATAAAAAAATATGTTTTGATTGTGCTAATATTCTGATTAAAAAAATTTCCATGGTATGTTTAAGTTCAAAAATGAGTGGATAAATTTGGAGTTACTTGAAAAATGAAAAGCTTCTCACTTTACAAGAACGGTTAAGTGACAGTTTCTTTACATAAAAATTATCACTTGTGTTACATTAAAATACCTTAGGGATTACAGATAGATTAATGTAACAAATAAAATCACAGTGATCCACAAACACAATTGTGTTGGGAAGGGGGTGCTTCTTCATTACAAGTGGAAAAGCAAGGAGATAAAAAATAGAAATAATTGATGACATAAACATTTTACTACCTGCATATCACTGATTCTATCAACCAATAAATAATGAACAGATTGAGAAAAAATATACAAAACCAATTATATTTATGAATAGTATTCTTAAAAACAAGCAAAAAAGAGATAAACAATTCACTACAAAAAATGGGTAAAATATATGTATGACTAGGCAAATAAAATCACCAATAACTTTTTGAAAGGGACTTGCTAACTAGCATTTTAAAATTGAAGTATTAACTTTTCAGATGGGTTCAACCCAAAAACATATCAAGACTAGCCAAGCATGGTGGTGCACGTCTGTAATCCCAGTACTCAAGGAGACAGAGGCAGGTGGAACTCTGTGAGTTCAAGGCCTGCCTGATCTATAAAGCGAGTCCAGGACAGCCAAGGCTACCCAGAGAAATCCTGTCTCAGAACAACAAAAACAAAACAAAATTAAGACCTCTTGTGGAGAGATGGCTCAATGGTTAAGAACAAACAGTGACCTTCCAGGGGACCCAAATTTGAATCCCACTGCCCACATCAGGTGACTCATAAGCATCTGTTAACTGGAGCTTCAGGGGCATCCTCTGGCCTCTGCAGGTACCTGCACTCATGTGTACATACATACATCAAAAACACTAAAAAGCCAAAGTTAAAAAGGATAAGGGGCATGCATACTGCTGGTAAAAATACATAATTTAGATTTTAAAAGAAATCAACATGGCAGGGATTACTAACCAGCATTTCTATTTCTGGAATTCTCTTGCCTACAGACAGAAAGTATGTGTAGAATGTTGATGTTATTGTACATTATAGCAAAACCCTGCAAGCAAAAATGGAGTAATATGTGGTAGGAAATGAACTAGGCTGTGTCCCAAGTGGGGATGTCATAGTGAAACGGGTGAGAAAAATGCAGAGCCGCGTTCAAAGCAGAAAGAGAAAAGGAGAAAATGTGATATTAAAAGATCCATTTCTGAGACCTCTCCCCTCCACTCCCCCACCCCCACCCGGCCATCTACTGGCCTGCCACAGCCTGCCAGCAACAGTGGCCATGTCTGCCCAGGGCCCTCTGTGCTGCACTTCCTCTGCTTGCTCCATACCCCAGTTCCCTGGCCGGTGCCATTCCCCGGGACCCACCCGGCTCTGAGGCATTGGGGACCAGCAGAGATCAGGGAACAGCAAGAAAACCAGAGGACTGAGGACATCTGGGACCACGAGCTCTACCTATAACCCTGGAGACCTATTCCTATTGGAGACCACCAGGCCTGCTAATAACCGTCAATCAAATGGCTAGAGGTTAGTACAAAAACACCAAGAACACCAGCAACAAAACCTAGGGCCACATGACAACACCAAAACGCAGCTACCCTACCACAGCAAGCCCTGATGATCCTATCACACCAGAAGCACAAGAAAATGATCTTAAATCTAAGGTTATGAAAATGATAGAGGCCTCAAAAGAAGAAAATAAATTTCTTAACAAACTGCAGGAAAATATAACTAAACAGGTAAAGGAATTGAATAAATTCCTTAAACACAGGAAAACACAACCAAACAGGTGAAGGAACTCAGTGAATCCCTTAAAGAAATACAGGAAAAAACAACCAAAAAGAAGGAAATGAACAATACTGTCCAGGACCTAAAAATGGAAATACAAGCAACAAATAAAACACAATCTGAGGTAATCCTGGCGATGGAAAACCTAGGGAAGAGAACTACAGACACAAGCATCAATAACAGAATACAAGAAATGGAAGAGAGGACCTTAGGTGTAGAAGATACGACTGAAGAAATTGATCAATACATCAGTCAAAGAATATGTTAAATTAAAAAAAAAATTCCTGAAACAAAACATCCAAGAAATATAGGACAATATAAGACCAAACGTAAGAATAATAGGAATAAAAGAAGACTCAAAATTCCATGACTCAGAAAATACTTTCAACAAAATTATAGAAGAAACCTATAGAAAATCTAGAGAAAGAAATGCCTATAAACATGTAAGAAACCCACAAAACACCAAATAGATTGGACCAAAAAAGAAAAGCAAAACACTAAATGTACAGAACAAAGAAAGAATGTTAAAAGCTGCAAAGAAAAAAGCCAAGTCACATATAAAGGCAACAGAATTACACCCGACTTCTCAACAGAGACTGTGAAAGCCAGAAGGTCAGATGTCGTGCAGACACTAAGAGAGCACAGATGTCAACCCAGAATACTATAGCCAGCAAAACTTTCAACCACCATAGATGGAGAAAACAAGCCATTCCACGACAAAATCAAGTTTAAACAGCACCTACCCACAAATCCAGCCCTCCAGAAGATACTAGAAGGAAAATTCCAACCCAAGGAGGCTCACCACATCCAGGAGAATACAGGAAATAAATAACCCCACAGCTGCAAAACCAAAAGAAAGCACACACGCACACACATTCTACCGCCGCCAACATCAAAATAACAGGAAGTAACAGCCACTGGTCATTACTATCTCTCAACATCAATGGCCTCAACTCCCCAATAAAAAGACACAGGTTAACAGAATGGATGCACACACCTCAGCAATAATGATAGACATTACCTCAGAATAAAGGGCTGGAAAAAGGTTTTCAAAGCAAAAGGACACAAGAAACAAGCTGGAGTAGCTGTCCTGATACCTAATAAAATAAGACTTGCAACCAAAATTAATAAAAAAAGATGGGGAAGGGCACTTCATCCTCAAAAAATTGACCACAATGATGTCTCAGTTCTCAACATATATGCCCTGCATGCAAGGACACCCACATTTGTAAAGGAAATATTACTAAAGCTTAAATCACACAACTGAATTCCACACGTTAATAGTAGGAGACTTCAACACACCTCTCTCACCAATGGACAGATTGTTGAGACGGAAATTAAGCAGAGAAATAATGAAAGTAACCAACATTATGAGTGAATTGGACCTAACAGATATCTACAGAACATTCCAGCCAAACACAAAAGAATATACCTGCTTCTCAGTACCTCATGGAACCTTCTCCAAAATTGACCACATACTCAGGACACAAAGCAAGCCTCAACAAATACAAGAAAATCGAAGTAACACCTTGTATTCTATCAGACCACCATGGATTAAAGCTAGACTTCAACAACAACAACAGAAACAATAGAATGCCTACAAACTCATGGAAACTGAACAACTCTACTTAATGGCCACTGGGTCAAAGAGGAAATGAAGAAATGAAAGACTTCCTAGAATTCAATGAAAATGAAGGAACAACATACTCAAACCTATGGGACACAATGAAAGCAGCGCTAAGAGGAAAGTTCGGAGCAGTAAGTGCCTTCAGGAAGAAAGTAGAGATAGTTCATAGTAGCAGCTTAACAGCTCACCCAAAAGCTCTAGGAAAAAAGGAAGCAAACACACCCAAGAGGAATCCACGGCAGGAAATAATCAAACTCAGGGCTGAAATCAATAACCTAGAAACAAAGAGAACAATACAGAGAATCAACAAAACCAAGAGCTGTTTTTTTGTTTTGTTTTGTTTGAGAAAATCAACAAGATAGATAAACCCTTAGCCAAACTAACTAAAAAACAGAGGGGGCAGTATCCAAATTAATAAAACCAGAAATGGAAAGGGAAGATATAACAACAAACACCAAGGAAATTCAAAGAATCATTTGGTGGTACTTAAAAAACCTGTACACCACAAAAATGAAAAGCTGAAATAAAATTGATGATTTTCTTGATAGATTCCACTTACCAAAGTTAAATCAAGATTCAGTTAACAATTTAAATAAACCTATAATCCCCAAGGAAATAGAAACAGTAATCAAAATCCTCCCAATCAAAAAGAGCCTTGGACCAGATGGTTTTAGCACAGAATTCTACCAGATTTTCAAAGAAGAGCTAACACCATTACTCCTCAAACTTTTCCATAAAATGGAAACAGAAGGAAAATTGCCAAACTCATTCTTTGAGGCCGCAGTCATTCTGATACCTAAACCACACAAAGACCCAACACAGAAAGAGAATTTCAGACCATTCTCCCTTATGAGCATTGATTGCAAAAATACTCAAAATATTTGCGAACAGAATTCAAGAACATATAAAAAATATCATCAACCATGATCAAGTAGGCTTCATCCCAGGAATTCAGGGATGGTTCAACATACAAAGATCCATCAGTGTAATCCACCATATATTTAAACTGAAGGAAAAAAAACCCACACAATCATCTTATTAGATGCTGAAAAGGCCTTTGACAAAATCCAACATCCCTTCATATTTAAAGTCTTGGAGAGATCAGGGGTTCAAGGCACATACCTAAACACAATAAAGGCAATAGACAGCAACCCAATAGACAACATCAAGTTAAATAGAGAGAAACATAAAGCGTTCCCATTAACATCAGCGACAAGACAAGGCTGCCCACTCTCATCATATCTCAATACTTGAAGTTCTAGCTAGAGCAATAATACAAGTAAAGGTGATCAATGGGATAGAAATTGGAAGAGCAGAAGCCGAAGTATTGCTGTTCACAGATGATATGATAGTATACACAAGTGACCCCGCAAAGTTATAGCAGGGAGCTCCTGATAGACACCTCCAACAAAGTGCTTGGATACAAAAGTAACTCAAAAAATTCAGTAGTCCTCCTTTATACAAGCAACAAAAGGGCTGAGAAAGAAAGTAGGACAACAACGTCCTTCACAGTAGCCACAAATAACATAAAGTACATTGGTGTGACTCTAGCCAATCAAGTGAAAGACCTGTTTGAAAAAAACTTCAAGTCTTTGAAGAAACAAATTGAAGATTTTAGAAGATGGAAAGATCTTCCATGCTTATGGATTGGTAGGATTAACATAGTAAAAATGGCCATCCTGCCAAAAACCATCTACAGAGTCAATGCAATTCCCATCAAAATCACAATACAATTCTTTACAGACCAAGAAAGAGCAACCCAGTAACTTCCTGTGGAAAAATAAAAGACCCAGGAGAGCCAAAACAATTCCATACAATAAAAAAACTTCTGATGGTATCAACATCCCTGATCTCTAGCTATACTACAGAGCAATAGTAATGAAAACTGCATGGCATTGGCATAGAAAGACAGGTTGATCAATGGAACTGAATTGAAGACCCAGAAATAAACCCATACTCCTATGGGCACTTGATTTTCGACAAAGAAGCCAAAACCATACAATGGGAAAAAAAAAGTATCTTTTACAAATGGTGCTGGTCTAACTGGATGTCTGCATGTAGAAAAATGCAAAATGCAAGTAGACCCATATTCCTTTTCATAAAACCAGAGACTCTAAACCTATTAGAAGACAAAGCGGGGAAAAGTCTGGAACTCATTGGCACAGGAGACAACTTCTGAACAGAACACCAGTGGCACAGGCTCTGAGATCAACAAGTAATAAATGGGCTCTCACGAAACCGAGAAGCTTCTGTAAGTCAAAGAACACTGTCATCAGAACAAAATGACAGCCTACAATGGGGAAAAGATCTTCACCAACCCTACATCAGACAGGAGGCCAATATCTAAAATAAACAAAGAACTTAAATTAAATATCAACAAATAAAAATAATCCAATTAAAATGGGGTACAGAGCTAAACAAAAAATTCACAACAGAGGAATCTCAAATGGCTGAGAAGCACTCAAAGAAATGCTCAATGTCCTTAGCCATCAGGGAAATGCAAATCAAAACAACTCTCAGATTCTATCTTACACCAGTTGGGATGGCTAAGATAAAAAACTCAAGTGACAACACATGCTGTCAAGGATGTGGAGAAAGGGAACCCTTCTTCATTGATGGTGGGAGTGCAAACTTGTACAACCTCTGTGGAAATCAATCTGGTGCTTTCTCAGAAAATTGGGAAGAGTTCTACCTCAAGACCCAGCTATACCACTCCTGGGCATATATCCAAAATATGCTCCAACATACAACAAGGACATTTGCTCAACTATGTTCATAGCAGCTTTATTCATAATAGCCAGAAACTGGAAACAACCTAGATGTCCTTCAGCCGAAGAATGGATACAGAAACTGGCATATTTATGGAATACTACTCAGCTATTAAAAACAAAGAAATCATGAGATTTGCAGGCAAAGGGATGGAACTAGAAAAGATCATCAAAAGTTAATCCTGACCCAGAAAGACACATGGTATGTACTCACTCATAAGCGGATAGTGGACCTATAGTACAATTGACAGACCCAAAGAAGCTAAGTAACAAAGTGGAGCCCAAGGGAGGGTGCCTGAGACAGGAGATGGAATGGGGAGGTAAACAAGGGGGAAGATAAAATGTGGGGAGAATAGGGGTGGGAGGTGAGAATGCTGGGAACAAAAAGGGAAACTGAGGGAGCACATCTCTTTTTCAAACAGGCTGGTGACAGGGTACGCTCCTGGGAGTACATGGGTGTGACTCTAGCTGAGACTCCTAATGGGGGCTGGGGGGCTAAAGACTGAAGTGACCACCTTCTAGCCAGGGAGGGCTAGTGGAAGGAGAGGAACAATAACCCACCAACAAAACCTGTGATCCAAGGATTACCCTGCCTACGAGAAGTGCAGGGATAAAGAGGGAACAAAGATTGAGGGAAAGTCCAACCAATAATTGGCCCAACCTGAGACCCACACCCCACAGCAGAGAGCCAGACCCTGACACTAATAATGATGCTCTGCTATCCTTGCAGACAGGAGCCTAACTTGACCATCATCTAGGAGGCTCCAACCAGCAGCTGGATTGGAACAGATGCTGGGACTTGCAGCCAAGCGGGGCCCTGGAGTTTTTGTGGAAGTGTTGAGGGAAAGATGGAACGACCAGGAGAGGACAGGAAACTTACAAGACCAACAGAGACAACTAACCCAGTCCCATGGTGGCTTTCAGAGACTGAGACATCAATTAAGGAGCACATAGGATCTGAACCTAGGACCCCTGCACACATAGCCAGTGGGTGGCTTGGTCTTCATATGCGGTGCCTGGCAAGTGAAGGCGGGGGTTTGTTTCTAACGGACTCCATTGCCTGCTTTTGGATCACTTCCCCCAGGCAGGGCTGCCTTGCCTGGCCTCAGGGGATGAAGCTATGCTCAATCCTGATGTGATTTGATGTGCTGGGGAGGGTTGATGTGTGTGGGGGGAAGGGAGAGATGTGGAGGAAGAGGGGAAGAAGGATTGGGAGAAGAGGTAGGAGGGGTGTAAAGTAAATTTAAAAAAATCCATTCCCCCCAGCACTTGGGGAGGCAGAGGCAGGCAGACTGCTGTGAGTTCGAGGCCAGCCTGGTCTACAAAGCAAGTCCAGGACAGCCAAGGCTACACAGAGAAACCCTGTCTCGAAAAAACTAAACCAAACCAAACCAAACCAGACCAGACCAGACCAAACCAAACCAAAACACCAAAAGAGATGCATTTCCTGTGCAGTTCTTCCCTGGGCATATTGTGGTTTTCATGGGTGTCTTTTTTCTTTCTTTTCATGGTCCTGGGGATTGAATTGGGGGCCCTTGCCACCCTGGGCTGTGTGTCCAGCTCCTGCATAACTTTTTGAACACATATCTGTGACATAAAATGAAGGCTCAGAACCAGTGTGCTGTAATGATATGCTGGTATATTTTTATTTTCAAAGTTCAGAAGGCCCACCAGTTTCTCACCTGTAACAGTGAAATTCCTAAAAAAAAAAAAAAAAAAAATCACCTCCTAAGCTTATTGTAAGGCTTGCCTGGATTCAGATGTGCCATATAGAACACAGCAATGTCTTCATTTCTACCTTTTACTTATTTACTTTTTTTCCTTTTAGAGAGTGTTTTTCTTGTGTAACCCCTAGCTGTCCTGGAAGTCAGCCTGTAGACCAGGCTGGCCTCAAACTCACAGAGACCCGCCTGCCTCTGCCTCCGAGAGCTGGGATTAAAGGCGTGGGCCACCACACAAGGCTCATGACCTACCTTTATGCACTGAAGACCTACACATGCACACACACATTTGGTAAGCTTACATTAAAGCACCAAGAGTCCTACCCAACTCTCGTGAGGTGGAACTTTGCTGAGGTGAAGCCTCTTCTGAGGAGAAAGGCCTGTCAAGGAGAGAGTACGCATCCTTAGTGTCCCTAAAGGTGTTCCATTGCTGCTTATAGGACAAGAGTGATCTGCAGAGAAGTGAGAAGGGCTCCATCTGGCTGGCGATGTACTGGCACTGCCTCCATCTCAGCTCCGGCACCCACTGAAGATGTTCCTCCTTAATTATTTCAAATATACCTAAGAGAGAAGGGAGAGTGGTCACAGGGCAGAGAGAACCTTCACCTGCTCGACAGCTAACAAGCGTTTGCTGTTGAGCAAAGAGCCACTTCTTATGAAGGTCAGCTGGAGGGGCTGGAGGGGCTGGAGGGACAGCTCAATGGGACGGTGCTTGTCCATTTTTTTTTTTTTTTATGGGAGAAATGACATAACAAAACTGATGGTCTTGACCACGTCAGCACAGAGCTCAGTACTGCGGACACCCGTACCATGTAACATACATGTCTAGAGCTGCTCTACATGCAGCTGGCAACACCCTCCTTTCCCTCCCCCAAGCTCCTGGTGGCCAAAATTCTATTTTGTTTCTGTGAACTGACTTCCTTCAGACACCTCAAAGGAGTGCTGCTTGCAATTTTGTGACTGTCTTACCTCATTCAACAAATGTCCTTAAGGCTCCACCACACTGTCACATGTGATGGAATGTTGCATTTCTGTCAGGTTTTGTTTACCCCTCCCTCTACTGGCGGACATGTAATAACACTGCATAGCTGCCAGCTGTCGTGAATGCACCGCTCTGGATTTAGCTGGGTGAGGAGGTCTTCCAGATCGCACCACAGTCTTGTGGGTCTGTTGAATTATTTAACTGTTTTATCTTTAATGTTTTTGGGAAATGCCGTTCCGGCTTTCAGATTTACGGTTCTGTCAGGCAGACGTAAGTGTTTAAGAGACCACTGCCATGGCCCGTGTTCCTCACAGGCACTGTAAAAGGATGGCCCCTAGCCAGCTGCTCTGTGCTGAGAGATTTGGAACCTGGGGAACCTAGCAGAAAGGGTCTGCTGGGTGGGTGGGTCTTCACAGTGATAATCCGCTTCTGGTCCTAGCCCCAGCTTGCAGCTTCCTGATCCACCACCAGGGTGGGAATGAGCAGAGTTGGAAAGTTCCTGCTCTTATCCTCAGGCTGACACCCCTGAAAGTGTGGGCCTCTTTTCTGAAATTATTTCTTCCAGGCATTCTGTACTAGTGACTAATACCCATGACAAACCTTTTCTTTTATTACCTGTTAGGACTTAAAATGTGTGTGCGTTTGTATATGTGTGTGTGTATCTGTGGTGTGTTTGTGTGTACCTGTGTGTCTGTGTGTGTGTGACATGAGGATGTGCCTGCATGTGTGTATACATGCAGTGGCCAGAGATCAACGACTGCTGATTTTGCTCAGCAGCTCTCCACCTCTGTTTCTGGAGCATCATCTCCCAGTGAACCTGGAGCTCACAGACTCCACTGGCAGGCCTATGAGCTACCATTGGTTCCATGCACACACGATTGTGCCTGGCTTTGTAACGTGGGTGCTGGGAATCTGAGCTGGCTCCCTCAGGTGCTTTACCAACTCAGCCTTCACCTTCCCGGCCCCCGCTAGGACTTTTAGTTTCAGCTCTTACTAATCCCTTTAGACTCACTGTTTGTATATGGTATAAATTAAAGGTCTTTTATATGTGCTTATCAGTTTTCCCAATAATTGAATGCAAATATATGAGAGTTCATTTATGAGCTTCTTTTTTTGTTATTAAGGTTTACTTTTATTTTAAAAGACCATCCCCCAATGACATGCTTCCTCCAACAATTAGGCCACACCTCCTAATCCTTCCCAAACAGTTCCACTAACTGGGGATCTCATGTTCAAACATATGAACTTCTTGGGAGCATTCTTATCCAAACCAACACAGACAGGTATGTTTCAACAGTAAGTAAAGAAACATTATTCAGGAAGGGGCCTGATGGCCCTGTGATCAGTGTGGGTCCCTATCCACCACTAAGTATTCTGCTTTACGTTAGGACTACCATAATCTTACTAACTAGTTGTGACTTCTTTGTTCCTTCACTCACTCAAAAATGACTTAGGAGGATGGTGAGTTCTAGACTGGTTACACAGAGAGACGTTTTCTGACAATCAAACAAGGAACTGAGTGCTGACTCCATGTTCACACACTGGTAAATCTGGTGTGAAACTCAGCCTCAATTACAGAGCAGTAACCCTCGAAACCTTTTAGAATTTTACAAGGAGTCATATTTTAGTGTTTTTATTTTTAAACCATATTCCAGAAAAATTATTTTCACTTACTGTTCAGTCTAGGCTTGGACAGTATATTTTTAAGATTTATCAAAATGGAAGAATATAAGAAGATGTTCCATTCCTCTTCTGTCAGAAATCCCATGTCGTTGAACGTCACAGCATCAGTGGCATTTTCTCTCATGATTGTGGTGCAAAGCCGGAAGGAGAAGCAGAGTTTATGCTCATTAAGTAGAGCTGAAGAGACCACCTGCAGAGACCACAACCGTTACATGAGCCCAAGAGGCAGTGCTCGAAAGACTCGAGGGAAGAGGAGAGCTCACCTTAAACACGTTTCTCGTCAACACTTCTATTGTAGTTTCAATGTTCTGGCCTAAGGGATTCTCTCCGCTCTCCAGATTCTGCTGGTCTGAGGTACTTGGGGAAACTTCATCAGCTTTTTCCTCTGACATGTTGTCTGGTTCCCCATCTTGCTTCTGTTTGTTGTCTTTGGCAACTGTAGAAGAAACAAAGATCTGCCGGAACCAGTCCAGGGAGAACTGGTACATGTACTTCACCTGCGTGAGGCTGGTCACCACGAAGTAGAGGAGGGTGCCTCGAGTGGCAATGGGGAGGTAGTTCTTGCGACTCGCTTCAATTTTACGTTCTGCTTCTTTTGTTCCTTTGATACGCTGCGAAAGTTCGTTTGAAGTGATTTTGGATTTTCTTAGGGTTTCTACAATTTCTTCAGCATCTAATATACTTCCTAAAAATGAACAAAATGTGAATTTAAACAAAAACTGTTGAAATGGCAAGTGTCCCATTCTGGGCACTGTGAGAGTTTTCACTGTCGACTTTTTGCCGGTTTTATGTCCAGACAGAGTCTTCTTCTTTCACTAGTCAAGCAGAGCTGCAAGTTTCATTAAAGAAGGTTTAATTTCGGCTAAAACATAAGGGTTAGGAGAAGAGGTGCTCACAAAAAGGAAAGAGAGACCCAAGTGTAGGCACGGACTTAGGAGGAAAAATTACTCACAGAGTTTACAGTGAATAATGCCACGTTTCTAAGAAGTGGGATTGACAGTGTGCAGGCCCCGCTTCTCACTCTGGGGAAATTCTGTTTTCAAATTCTATTTTTATTACAGGAACATAATAAGTAAAATTTCATCATAAAGAATACATTCGACCTTATACACAGGCACAGACACACACACACACAACACACACAAGAGCAGAAGAGGTTGGGGGCGTAGCTCGGTGGTTAGAATAATTACCTGCGTCAACGGGCCCCTGGGTTCATCCCCAGCCCACCCCTCAATCCAGAAAACAGCAAGCACACTATTATTTCATGTAATATCCTCTGCTGTTTTGATAAGTAAGTGGCATTTCCCCCCCCTTTTTTTTAAGTATCAAAAGTTTTTTATTTAATTTTGTCTCAAGACTTAAAGTGTTCTTTCTTCCAAAACGTCAGATCTTATCAGGGAAAACATAATTCTACATCTATGAGATAACTATAGACTTGCATTTGCTATGCATCAAATTATGTGGTTTCTTTTTTTAATATAATTTTTTAGTTATTGCAATTTATTCACTTTGTATCCCAGCTGTAGCCCCACCCTTACTCCCTCCCAATCCTGTCCTCTCTCCCTCCCTCATCTCTTTTTTTTTTAATTTTTCTCATTAGTTACATTTTGTTAATTCTGTATCCCAGCTGTATCCCTCATTCCCTCCCAGATCCCACCCTCCCTCCCTCATCTCCTCCCTGCCCCTTTCCAAGTCATATGACTCCCTTTTGTCAGGTATCTTTAGGACTGGCTGCAAAGTCCTCCTCTGTGGCCTAATAGGACTGCTCCTCCCTTGGGAGGTGGGGAGGTCAAAGAGCCAGTCATTGAGTTCCGGTTAGAAATAGTCCTTGTTCCCCTTACTATGGGAAACCAATTGATTACTGAGCTATCACGGGTCACATCCGAGCAGAGGTTCTAGGTTTTATCCTCTCATGGACTTTGGTTGAGTGTCCATTTCAGAAAAGACCCTGTGCCCAGATATGTTTGGTCCTTGTGGAGCTCCTATCCTTTCCACATCAAACTCCCCTTCTTTCATATGATTCCCTGCACTCTGAAGCAGCATTCCTTAACCATTATCAGATTGCAACTCTTGAAGAAACACCAGGCTAGACAGAGAAATTCTTCCCATTTCAAATATTTCAAGGGAGCTCTCAGATTTTTATTACAAACTTTACCTCTCTCTCTCTCCCTCCCCTTTTCTTCTTCTTTTTTTTTTTTTTTCTTTGAGACCAAGTCTTGGGATGAAGACTAGGCAGGCCTTGAACTCACAGAGACTCAAATGCCTCTATT